>NC_057798.1:709381294-709727543 GCF_018294505.1 Triticum aestivum | reverse complement strand
TCCCAATTGGGCTGCTTGCTCGCATTGTACTGAGCATCACCATACACAGCCTTCATTACTTTGACCATTCTAGAAATCTGCAAAAAAAACAAAACAACCCACACAGTTTTAGGTTTCAGAAAAAAGAAAAAAAACAAAGATGCAGAAATATTAATCCAGTACAGATAATAAATGTCACTCACAATCTTCTCGCAGTCTTTGTGATAGGTGTTCTTTGAAGGACGGTGGTTCTTCGGATAAGGTAAAGATTCAAGGATGTCAACGCTACTTCGGTACCGATTCATGACATATAAGGAATAGTAGTTCACTTTCCTATCCTTTGATAAAACCATAGGCTTGAATACAGGCATCATGATCTAAAAACAAATGACCAAAAAAGAGATGTTAAATATTCAAAATAAAAACCAGCATCACAACAAAAAAATAAAAACCAAAAAATCAGCTAGTAGATCTCACAAGGTCGGCACTGAGCAAGTCTTCGTTAGCTTTAACATAGCTCTTGAAATCTCTCACTGCACTCTCCACATTAAACTCTTTATCTTCATCCTCGTAAAACGAACAGTCAAGCACAACCTGCAAAAAAGCCAAAATAGAAAATAGACAGCAGTAAAGGAACAACAAGAAAAAGTATTATTAAAACTCGTAAAAACAATAGGCAGTCTTGTTCAACAGAAAAGAAACTGATCTGATTGATTACCGAGATGAACTATGGACTCAGCAATATCCTTTTCCTAGATGCGAAATCAACATTTCTCTCAGGATCTTGCTTCCAATCATCGATGAGGAAGTCCATTATATCACCCTCCATCATTTGCCCAGGTGAAAAACTTCCCAGATGTGATTCCCAGTGAAGTCAGTTACGTTTCCATCAGGTTGGGGTATCATTGAGAATGTATTCCTGCAGCACACACAAGAACAAAAAGAAGCAGAAGCAAGACAAGGCATTCATAGTAGTTCGAGTTGTATAAAAAGGAACAGTTCAGGTCGTATTTACATAGCAGTTACAAACAACAAAAGAAAAAGAGGAGGAAAAATAATGAGAGATACTCATTCGGCATACTTCTCACGCCATTCATTACTAAGCAACAGCTTATACAACCTGCGAGCCTTGTCCAGGTGAGGGAATTTATGAGGGTGAAGCTGCTGCACAGGGGAGCAAAACTTTATAGGAGCTCTAGGCGCACACTTCGTGCTTACAACATTGCCAGATTCCAAAGCAGGATCTTTCCTAGCAGCACCAGCTCTACGAGCCACTATTCCAGCAAGGGGAGATAAACCTTTGGCAGCAGCACTCCTCGTGACTCTTCCAACGCCAGCAATCTTGTCAACCACATCATCATCGCTGTCTATCAATTCAACAATGGGATTCTTGGGTGTAGTAGGGCTCTTTGCACAAGCAGCCGTAGAACTTCTCAGAGCTCCCAACCGCCCCTTCATAACACCAGATCTTGTCTTTTCTGGAGACGCCCCTGGCTAAGATCAATAGCTACGCGCTCGAGCTCCGAGAACTGGCTACCAAAGAACCTGTAGTCATGCTCACCAAGATCCAACCACTCACCTGAAAAAAAAATAAAAAAAGAGTCCACACAAAGCGTAAGTTCAAATACATATTTCATGACAGTACTGAACAGAGAAGTACAAACTGCACAAGAAATACTAAAGTCCATGCACACGTACAGGGTTCGATGCCAAACAAACCCCTGAAGTCAACATCAAACACATCACTAGTTGCGCAGGTGTACAGCAAAGTCTTCCTAATGTCTAGAATGTCTTCATAGCTGTAATCGACCATTTCAATTACACCATCCTCCCGGCAATAATAGGTCTTGCAGTTTTGTAGCATAAAGAATCCACAATCATGCATGTAGAACAAAGGAAGAAACAAAAAAATGCTACAACACAAAATCCGAAAAATACAGGAACAACATCCACCCAGCAACAAAAAGAACCACCAAAAATCATTAAAAAACAGATACTCACGTGTTTTCCTGCTGAGGCACCCGCACAAACTCACAAGAGAAACCATCAATATGCAGCGGTGAGAATGGTTTGGCCCTGTCTACACTGGACTCCCTCCAAAGCTTCTTTATATTATCTGCCATATTCCTTAACAATCTAAGTGCATCACCCGAGGTTTCATCACGGAGTGAATCAAGACACTCGAAATGACGGAACCTCAAATTCAGAACAACCAAGCACCAATGCCCAGATTGTCGCTAGGCTTCATGGTAGGCACAAATGACGGCGGATCAAATGTAGGCAAAAGAAGCTAGAAAAAAAATCGCAGAGGAAAAATGAATTTACCAAAGTCATAATGAAACAAAAAATTCAGCCTCCAATCAATAAAATAAAAGATGGAAATTAAAATTAAGAAGTACAAACAAAAAATCACACAATCATAATGAAATTATATCCACCGCCCAAAAATGAGGAACAATCATATCAGTTCAGTTTCCTTGCAACAATAAGTGCATCTTTAATAAAAAGCATGGATCATTCATAAGTACAGGTGTAAAAAGCAGGCTAATCAAGTTCATTCCCACACCTCCCTAAACTGAAAATAAAAACATGACAGTTCTAGTTAATTAGTGCAAAAAGTCCAACTTCACCTACTTGATCGAAACCATCAGCACCTGATCTCGTGAACCAATTTAACACATTGGAATCAATATTTCCATCACGGGTCTTGGTCTGTTGTACAAAAAGAACAACAACAGTTAGAAAATTGGCAAAACAAGTTATCATCCTATTTACAAAAAAAACAAAATACTGACCGTCACCCATCTGGGAACTATCAACTTGTCAGTGTCTCGGTACTTCTCACGTAGAGAATATAAAACAACATCAGCACTGTCTGAGTTGAGCATGCCAGTGGGGACAAACGCTTTAGCAATAGAACCAACACTGTCATCACATTCTTTATTTTGAAACATCGGCTTGTGACTAGAAAAACACAAAAAATTACATGAATTAAGACTACTGCAACAACAATAATAATCATAAGAGAGAAAAAAACAGACAAAAATGTTACGGGCAAAATCCCAAACTAACCATTTAGTACGGTTCGTGCGCAACCTCGTAACAACGAAGAAAAATGTATCAACCTTGACAACATTATCACTTTCTGCTTGCAGAAAAAATGATTTAAAATAATAAGTTCAACAACTACAAGAGAACATGTCCAAAATGAAATTTTGAGAAGTACGCCCAATTTACAAGTGCTTACCTAGACTATCAGGGTTTGACGACGATTGTAGTTCCTGTGATGAGACCATTATGCCTCCAGTTTCAGGGTTTGACGATGGGACATCTTGAGAGGACAGCAATATTGCTACGCTTTCAGGGTCTGTAGAAAGAAAATCCTGGGATGACAACAGCGCCTCCTGCGTCAAGGGTCAGAAGAAATTGATAGAAGTAAATCATCATCCTCGGATGGCACATCCTCCACGCTAGAAGCATCTTGCAATGCATCACCGTAATCAAGACCTCCAGGCAGGAAATTATCCGGCGGCAAATCTTCACAACCAGAAACATTCTCATTCCCAGCAATACCAACACCAGGCGATTTGGAATCAAGTATGCTGGCAGCACCAGCATCCTCATCAGCAACTTTGGTACCAACATTGCGTCCACTACTCAATGGAGCATCACGAGCATCATCTCTGCCACTAAGGACAACCCCACGTTCAACATCAGTAATCTGACGAAAAAAAATCAGAAAAAGTGAATAATATGAACAAAACTAACAATAAAAAATAAACTACCAAAGATGTGCAAAGAAAAATAAACCTTGGAAGCATTCGCTGCAACATCATCGAACTTGCTGCTACTAACATTCAAAGCAACATCGCCAACAATAGCACCCTGATTCAAAATGTAATGAGGCAAAAAACAATGCTATTATGAGCAACAATAAACACAAGGAATTAAAACAACAGTAACAAAAAAGGTAGCTACCCCCTTGCAAACTCTAAACGGTGTGGGATAGAAAAATGAACAAGGAGGACACATTGGTGCGCATGAAAATTAAAGAGAATATGAATAAATACAATGAAAATAAAAATAACCTTGCACTTATCAGTGGATGGATTATTAACTCCACGGTCAACATCAGCTTCAACATTATGACTGGTCTCCTGCATGAAAAGAAAAATTAATAAACAGATGTAGATCAGGCAGTTCAACTACAATACTGACAGCAGAACAAACATAGTAAAAACATACAAACAACGAGGACTGACTCATATCAACAACAAGGTGCTACAAGCCAACATCGTTCGTATGCTGATCAGAAACATTAGCCTCAGTACGATCATCGGCCCTGCTGTCGGTGCGAGCATCCTCATCATGATCAATCTGCATGAAAGAAAATTACTAATAAATAGATGAAGATGAGGAACTTCAACTACAACACTGACAGCAGGACAACAAAGTAAAAATTGCAAACACCGAGGACTGAATCACATCAACATCAGGGCGCTCAAAGCCAACATCATTCGTTTCATGATCAAAAACATTAGCCTCGGTACAATCACCAGCCCTGCTGTGGGTGGCAGCAGCCTCATCCTGCTCAAACTGCTTGATAACAACATTTGCACTTTCTTCATATGGCTTGCAGCGAGAGTTTTGCGTAGTTCTGAAACGCTTCATGTTGTTCAACAGACGAATCGAGCTCTGAACTAGATTAGCGGCACCGTCACGCATATCACCGATTAAAATTCTCTCCATCTCAATGTAGTCAACAGCTTCCTCAGCGTTAAATTGATGACCTTCAGGAAGGATACCATTGATACATCTCAAACGCTCGACTGTCGTTGGGACCTTTTGCAGCTCAGAACACACATTACTTAAGATATGCTCAGCGCGCTCCAATGCTGAAACAGCAACATCAATACCAAAACCCTGCCTCTGTGAAGCACTAGCATTACTAGGGCCAGGAGGGGCATAACCAGCACCCTCAACACCACGGCCATCCCTCAACTCATCGAACAGAGATGAAAACTTCGGAACCTGAGACGACGGCATCTCCAGGACTGGCCGTTTATACACTTGGAAAAAAACAACCTCCTCTGGAGTTTTCCACTACAAACAAAAGGGAAAGATAGTTAATCAATCAATGCAACACATAGGGAGAAATAAATCATGATATTAACAGATTTAAAATCAACACCACTAAAAAACTTTAGCTATCATTGCCAATTTGTTAGTATTTACCAACAGGCCAGTTTAACAAAGTTATTCAGTTCAACCACACAAGAAACAACAGTACTAAAAAACCATACCTAAACCATACAAAATATAAACAGACAACTCTACAGTACACATGTCCACTACAGCAAAAAATAGCTATACCTAAATTAAAAAAAGGTCTGCAAGACACAAACCAAACAAAACTCACCGGAAGCTTCCCAAACACCCAAGTATTTGGATCTGCATTGCCTTTTTTTATCAAATCTGCATCAACCAGATCAGAAAGCTTGGCAGGATCCATGAAACATATGCGGGGGACTCGCATGTTAGGCTCCGCGTTCTTTCCACGGATAAGGCAGTCAAGGTACATTAGTACAGGCCCTATGGCACAGCCTGTGATTGCCTTCCCAAGAGTATCACCATTTTGGTACTTGGCAACAGCCCTTCTAAGCTCATCAACCATCAACTGGCAATAATCCATATTAGCCATGTCCTCAAAGACAAGACCCTCAAACATTGTTGCCTCTCTGGAAACACGCGGGGCAGAACCAGGAAACACAACCTTCATAAACACAATCATGAAGAACACTTTCAGAGCAAGGTCATCTTTGCTAGGATCCTTGACGAGCACCTTGAGCTTATTCCTTAAATCCTTTGTCTTGATATCTCTGTCCCTTCTAATGTCAAGCTCCGATCTCTGACGGCCTCGTCATATCCGTCCTCTAACGGCCTTGGCGCAGAACGACCACCACGAGGGAAACCAAATAATTGATGTATACCGTCGCTAGTGATCCGAAGCTTCTTATTAGCCTCACCCATGTCAAGAGTCATTGTATCACAATCTATCCTCAGATACAAAACTCCCATCAGAGGGCGGGAAATGTTAGACTTAACCCTCCACTTGAAAATAGAACCAAAACCAGATGCATGAACCCTAGCCACATGCCGACTCTCGAGCAATTTAGCGCAATCTTCAACCTCTCTCAACGAACATCGCACAGTTAAGTTCAATTTCCGTTGGTCACCTTCATCCAAGGCAACTTTTCCAGTATTGCCTCCCACCGGCTTAACCGGACTCCTAACACTAATAGGCTGTAAATGAAAACAAAAAAACCACACCTTAAAAAATGAATATAGACAACAAAACAAGCAAATGAATGCAAGTAAAAATAAAAAAAAGATTGCACAAGGTCAACTATTAAAACAACATCAGTACCACCCCCTCAATTGATGCAAACAATAATCAGCCTCCCCTGGCCACAAATACCAGCCCAAACACAATTAAATAGTTGCAAGTACGACTAGTAGGTTACATGCAGTACAAAAACACATACCACTGCAAATAATGAATATAGAAAACAAAACAAGCATATGAATGTTAGTAAAAAAAGAGATTACACAAGTTCAACTATTAAAACAACATCAGTACCACCCCTCGATTGATGAAAACAATGACCAGCCTCACCTGGCCAGCATGCCAGCACAAACACAAATTAAAATCATTGCAAGTACAACTAGCAAGTAACATGCAGTACAAAACACATACCACTGCAAATTCATCTTCTGAATCAACTTCAATATCATCTTCTTCAGATGCAGCATCTTCAGCTTCAACACGAGCACGCTTCTTCCCACCTTTGTTCACCTTTGCAGGATGAACTTTACGCTTCTTATTTTCTTTCAACAAAGACCGCTCTTGAAGAGGAGAAGAAGAAGGCTTCTTATTTGTCAAACCTCGTAGACTACGACGAACAACGGAGCCACCAAGTTTGCTTGGACCAATTTTCACAGCAACATTATCCGCATCACCTTTGCTACTACCAGGTTGGGGACCAGCTTTCACACGTGGGCTGCGCCTATGTGTGCCGTCAGCATTTCGATCTGACAACTTCCTCTTCAAAACAGCTTTCTTCACCTTAACTCCATCACGATCAAAAGCTTGCGCCAACCGAGTTTGCATCAAGTTTGTCTTCACAGGATGTCACTTCCATGAGATCCGGCATGAACAGTTGATAAACCCACGTCACCACCTTCATCGCCTACACATTTAGGAGCTTGAGCAACATCAACATCACTTTCTGGCACACAGGCAGCCTTTTGATGCCGTTCCAATTCCTTCCTCTTCTAGAATTCATACTTCTTCTTTCTTATCCTTTCATCCTCGAGCTGCAACTGCATAGGAACATCCTTAGCTTGGGTTACAGGCTCAGTGCCATCAACACTTTGAGACTGAGTAACACACAACTGCAAGCTGCCATCACCATCATCAACGTTAAGTGAATACATCCCATCATTAATATCTTTAACAACATCAGCAATGTCCTCTGGAACACCATGGCTATCATTAACTGCATAAACCAATAACATAACCACGCACATAAAAAATTAAAACACAATTAACATTGCAGACACAAAAATAAATAAAACGCATACCATCACACACAAACAAAAAGGAACAACTAATGAAACCAAGCATATATATGTATTAAAGGCTGATAAAAAAGAGCAAATATAAGGGAAACACCAGCAACATTCGCAAGTTCTTCTAGAGGATTTGTGTCTCAAAAATAACATTCACAAGATCTTGAAAGCATTCTGATTTCTCAGAATCAGGAGGCACTGGCACTCCAACATCTGCAACAACATCATTATTAGCAAAAAAGCACAAAAACAATCAGTCAGTTCAACTATGTGAACACTGCAAGTTCACCCAAATAAAACAAAATACGAACCCAGCACTTGCAGAACAAAACTTCAGAAAGCACAACTCTTTCACCACCATACTAGTTCTTCACTGACTACTACAATCTATTCAAATGTGAGGACAGCAGTTCAAAATACACGTGGTGATAAGTACTACAAACTGTGTGCAGGTTGCATCAACTGCCAAAACCATACGCACCATACAATCCAGGACAAAATTAACACATATCAAAATACATACAACTTATAAAATCTATACGGCAAACAACTATACACCCTAAAAACCAGATCTATTAAAACATCATCCAAAATACAGGGAAAATCACCTGCATTCAATTTGTCCGGACTGGATGATGTACCCATTGAAATCTACAGTCCTAAAATCTGTCGAACCAGATCTGCAAGACACATGAACAACAATTAGGGATTTGAACTATTTTAGAAACGAAGCACGCCATAGAAAAAGCAAAACTCTTACCAGCAAACACAAAATCCACCATGCAAATCCAGTATCACGGCCGCCAAACGGTCGTTCAACAGCAAAGGAACCCTAGCGAGTGCAGCCTGGGATAGCAAAGAGAGCAACAGATTAGAAATAGAGGGAAAATCTGAACATGAGAGGACGCAAGCAAAGTCAATGGCAGAGCAAAAAGGAACGAAACAGAGCACCCGGACCTCCACCCCTGGGGTTGAACCCTCCGGCCAACGCTCCCGCGGCGAAACAAGAGTAGCAACTCCCCCTACGAGAAAAGAAGAGGGGAACGAAGACGGAGCCGATTTGGGGATGGGAGAGGAGCGGAACGGGGAAGATCGGAGGTTAAAATGTGAGTGGGAGGGTTAAAAGATGAGTGGGAGAAAACGGACGGCTAAAGCCCACAACCGTAGCGAAGCCCACTATCTCTGGCCAGTTACAAAAGATAATACCAATAATCAAATACAAAATAAAAAATTAATATAGATGGAGAAAACAAACGGCTAAAGTACAAATAATAACTCACAACAGTACAGAAAAAATTATCAAAAAAGTACAAATGAAAAAATAATTCATAACGGTGCTGGTTATTCCCCTAAAAAATAAAGATAAGATAATGGGGGCAAGTCATGTTACGGACTCGCCTCCGCATGCGACGCCGCGGCGCCTGCTACGGCTCGTTCCTAGCTCGGCCTCGCCGGGATGGGGGAGGTGGGGCCCTGACCACACCTCCCCCACCCCCACCCCCCATCTCGGCCTCGCGCTAACGCGGCAGTGCGCTCGTTTGACAAGCGCAGTGCAGTTATTCTATTCCCCCCCCCACGCACCCACACCCCTAAGATAGATAAATGGGGCAAATTCCATACAAGGAAGATGTGTCAGTACAACTATGCCCCTCGGTGCGGTGCGGTGCGGGGGCAAGTCATGTTTCCCCCCCCCCCCCCACGCACCCACACCCCTAAGATAGATAAATGGGGCAAAGTCCATACAAGGAAGATGTGTCAGTACAACTATGCCTCTCAGTACGGTGCGTTGCGGGGGCAAGTCATGTTTCCCCCCCCCCCCACGCACCCACACCCCTAAGATAGATAAATGGGGCAAAGTCCATACAAGGAAGATGTGTCAGTACAACTATGCCCCTCGGTACGGTACGGTGCGGGAGCAAGTCATGTTCCCCCCCCCCACGCACCCACACCCCTAAGATAGATAAATGGGGCAAACTCCATACAAGGAAGATGTGTCAGTACAACTATGCCCCTCGGTACGGTGCGGTATGCGGGCAAGTCACGACCCTCAATACTATATAAAAACAAACAAAAAAGAAAAAGAAAAATAAAAAAATTGATAGCCCAAGGACAAAAAAGTACCAGTCCAAGATACTAGTATAGTCTAGTGCTAGATCCCAAAAACAACCAAATATAAAAAAATTGACGGCCCAATGACAAAAAAGTACCAGTCCAAGTTACTGATCTAGTCAAGTACTAGATAAAAAACAAACAAAAAATAAAAAAATTGACCGCCCAAGGACAGGAGCAGGCCCACACATGCATGGGCCTGCCGTCCAGGGCCCACAGGTCGACAGAGAGATAGCGAGCGCTGTGTATAACCGCTCTGGTAAGTGTTCATATGAGTTCGACTGGTGAGCGTCGGCTGCGCTTATAAACAGGACCGGAGCCCCCTCGACTAGCGAGGTGGGACTAAACCCAGAGCGCACACACACGCCGTGCTCCACAGCCGCGCGAGAGAAACTATTCGGGCCGAATACAACGACCCAGGCCGATGGCCCAACAAAGTACTTCGCCCCATAACAAAAATCCAGTAGATCACGCATGACAAAAAATAAAAAATGAAGATAATTTAAAAAAATAGTTAATAAACAAAAATATTGTAAAAAGTTCAAACACATCTTAATGGTAAGAACTATAATATATATATGAGACTGTAAATAAAAATTTCAGGAACGAATTTACAAAAAAAATCAACTACTACAATTCAAAAGGGTTCAAGTACAAAATAACAATAAGTAGTGAGCAGCGAAGATTAAATTTTTTTTATTTTATGAAATACTAAAACTATCATTGTTCATCTATTAAAAAAGGAAAAAACGTTCTCCAAAATTCATGTAAAAAAGTAAGGGAAAGAAATATTATACAACAAACAAATTTGACCGGTAATTGACAAACTAAAATAGATCAGTACTATCATTAAAAATATATATCAGTCAAAACAAAGGATGCCCATCAGTTCAACTATAGAAATTGTTCCATAACTAATATAAACAATGTAAAAAACAGTTATACTTGAGCAGAACAATAGGAATAACATTAAATAACTAGTTCCATACCATTCTGATAATACCATACAATTCAACCATCTCACATGCAAAATGTTTTAAAAGAAAAAAATACTGCAACATAATCAACCACACACAAAATCTCACAAAATCGGCATCATTTGCCACATTTAAACCTACAGCACATAGATTCTGAACGTCAGAGAGTCGTCTTCTCTCGAGAACATAACCATAACCACATCACCATCCTCAAATCCAACTCAGCAACAAACTCCTTCCACCCAGTAGTTAGGTTGATGCAACCATCAAAGTCAATGTGGTAGGCAACATCCATCAACTGATACCCATTCTTGTCTGAAGTCTCCATCTTCAAAACACCAGAACTAGGAGCAACAATCCTGATCCTCGATGACATTTTCTGCAAATGGGCATGGGAGTACAAAACAAAATGAACACCTGACATAACTGAATTTTTACACAGATATAGGAACGATTTGCATAACAAACTAAAATGGAAAAAATCTGAGCCAAAACAATAACACAAAACTAACTAGACATGTGAACTGACTAAACTGAAGAAATATACAAATCAATACACTACAGTAAAAACATCTATTCATAAACAGATCAGGGATTATACAAAAAAATGGTTAAAATACTATTAAGTGATGAACAAATACACACAGAAATCCCTACTGTTAAAATCTCACAAAACCAAATTAAAAAAATATAGACAAGCTATTCATTAGACAAAACTGCAGATCCCGTCCATGGGATTCAAACAGAAACCATCAAGAAAGTAGGAACCAAAACGAATAGAAACACATACCCATGATTCCATCAAGTCACCATCCGCCAGGCGACAAACATAGGGTGTACGAAACCCATGGTTGCTGTACAGCAAACAAGAAAGTTGTCCGCGCCGCTGAGTCTGAGTGAGCTCCAAACCAGACTCGTACACACAGCCGTCAGCTATGCGCGCCATCTTTGCCAGGCATCCGCATGAACAATCCTCCATGGAACACACAGGAACAGAGAAAAAGGCGACGAAGAGAAGAGAGAGGAACCTAGATCTGATTCTGGAAGAAGGAAGAAAAGGGAGGGGGAAGACTTGGCCACACACCACACATAGATGGATAGCGTTTATAGTCAGGGACACTCGCAGATTATAAAAATAATAAATAGGAAGATGGGCAGCCAGCTGGTAGGAAATAGTTATTACACAAGCCATGCAACATTTGACCGCAAATCAGTACAACTTCAGAAAAACAAGCAGTTCAAAGGTGCACATGTCGAACATACGCAGACAAAACAACACATTCAGAGACAAAACAAGTTGAATTCATTTAGTCATTCGAACATCTGCTCCTCCACAACAAAAATCTTAAAAACATAATGTTCACTACTTCAGTCATAACGATCAAAGAAACAACGCCATTTTGCCCTGGTGGATGGATATGGAGCCGTGGCTGCTCTCGCCCTAGCCCAACTAATGATCTGAATATGGTTCCTTCCCCTGCCCTCTGGGAAAATAAGATCCAGTTCATTGGAGTTGCAAGTATCCATCACCTCACGCGCAAGCCGTCTGTTGAACTCTGCCTCCAGTTCCTCCTCGGCAGCACGTCACGCCATCTGCCTGCGCCTGCGCCTCCTCCTCCTCTGCTCTGCTACTGCAGCCCTCACATCTATGGCGTCCCCCTCCTCCTCTGTGACCTCTCCCAGCTCAGGATCCATCCCCCCTTTTCTTTGGTTGCAGCTCGTAGAATGAAGCTGACAGAGGGCTCGGGCTTTATAATCAAAGTGCAGAGCCATCAGTGCGGCTCCAATGTCAAAACACAGTAATAAAAGCTTTGACACGCAGCAGTCCAACTACACATACGGCAGCAATTCAAAACAACACTGAAAAACACGCAAATTAATTACGCAGTTTGACCAGATTACAAGAAATCGCAGCTTACAGTCAGCCGCCATACACCACCTCCGCCAACAACAAAATAACATGGGAATCCGAGGTAGAAACAACTAAAAAAGCAAAATTAACAACGCAAATCTTTTCATACAATCCTTATATCTCTCCCTGCAACACCAATTCGAAAGTAAAAAATAGAAAAAGAAGAGCAGAATTCCATGGCGGGCGTCGAAAACGACCAAGAACACAAAAACTTGTAATCATGAATTACATATGACAATAACCTCAAAAAACCATAACATACCGATAAATTCTCACATCAAAAACGACAAACATGACATAATTTGAGGTCCGCGAACACCACAGTAAACACTGACGCCAAAAAACACGTCCGCCGCCAAAATGACCACGCCGTCACCTCCGGTGACTACAGATCACAAAACACATCCAGATGATCGCGCGCACGTGCGGAACCCCTTTTATACATGTCTCCTCTAGCAACGAATGGCCCGCAGCATCGCGCCAGAGAACGGCCGGAAGCTCAACGTTGCATCCCCTGTTTCTGTCCGTCGTGCACGCAGGAACATCAGTTCTTGTTGAAAAACACGTCAGTCCAACCTGTGAACTACGTCAGTACAGAAAGGGTAACAGAATAATATTCTGTTACGCGTAACAGAATAGACTAGATGTGTGTGTGTGTGTGTGTGTGTGTGTGTATGAGTTTATGTCCTCTACAGCATTCATGTCGGGGGTTGGGTGTGACATATAGGGAAAATGCATCCTACTACCGGGTGTAGCTACACCCATTTCTTATATACTACTATGTGGTAGTATATATACTACTTTATCATTTTTAGTATGTTCATATACTGTATCTAAAATACTCCAAAGCAAGTTATGTGAAAAAATTGCATGTGAGCCCATGTTTTTATCATATTTGTGAAAATACGTACATATTTGTACGTAAAAAGAAGTATGCTAAAAATATACTACATACTACCTAAAAAATAGTATATATACTATCTAAATATTCTTATATACTACATACTACGCATACATACACTAGGGTATGGTAGATACTACCTAAAACGTACAAAATAAAAATGGGTGTAACTACACCCGGTAGTAGGAAAAATTTGTCCTACACACACACACACACACACACACACCTGAGGAAAAACTCAAATTGAAGATTTTCAACTTTTGGTGGTGGCGTGACCCACCGTATAAGAATGATGATTTCAGACACCGCGTACAATTGTCGTAGGGCTCTGAGAATCAAATTCTTCGTTAATTTCTTCACACTTAGGGTGTTAGTCTTCATTGATTGAAGAAAAATGTTTCTTCGTGTGTTGCACATCTAAGTCATCAATTTGCATAAGTGTTAGGATGAGTGTCCTTTTCAAAGAACATTCAAAGATTCTAGGATATTTAGCTCACACCTCAACTTGCTAAATCTCTTCTCATCCAAGGGCTTTGTGAAGATATCGGCTAGTTGTTCTTTAGTATGTACATGCTCAATAGAGATGTCGCCCTTCCACACATGATCACAAAGAAAATGATGATGAATCTGGATGTGCTTTGTCTTCGAGTGCTGAACTGGGTTGTGAGCAATCTTGATTGCACTCTCAATGTCACAGTAGAGAGCCACATTCTTCGTGTCGACGCCGTAGTCCTTGAGAGTTTGCTTCATCCACAGCAATGTACTCGGCTTCAGCTGTAGATAGTGATACGCAGTTCTGTTTCTTCGAGGACCAACAGACCAAAAATCGTCCGAGGAAATGGCATGTGCCAGATGTTGAATTGCGGTCCACACGATCACCAGCATAGTCAGAGTCTGAATATCCAATGAGATCAAAAGCCAAGCCCTTGGGGTACCATAATCCAAGTGTTGGTGTGTGAGCTGGATATTGAAGAATATGCTTCACAGCCTTATGGTGTGATTCCTTTGGTGTAGCTTGAAATCGGGCACACATGCAAACACTAAGCATAATATCTGGCCTAGATGCACATAAATACAATAAAGAGCCAATCATGGAGCGGAATACCTTTTGATCGAAGTCGATACCATTTTCATCAGTGCATAGATGGCCACTTGTGGGCAAAGGAATTTTGACCCCTTTGCAATCTTGCATGCCGAATTTCCTCAATACATCTTTGAGGTATTTCTCCTGAGATATGAATATGCCATTGCGCTGTTGACGAATTTGAAGACCTAAAAGGAATTTCAATTCTCCCATCATAGAAATTTGATATTCTTCACTCATCATATAGGCAAATTCATCACCGTAACGTTGGTCAGTACAGCAAAAAATGATATCATCAACATAAATTTGGCACACAAACAATTCACCATCATAAGATTTAGTGAAAAGAGTTGGGTCGAGTGAACCGGTTTGAAGCCTTTCTTCATGAGGAATTCCTTCAAAGTATCATACCACGCACGAGGGGCCTGCTTGAGGCCATACAGGGCCTTATTGAGTATAAAGACTTTGTCAGGATGCTTTGGATCTTCAAAACCTGGGAGTTGAGCAACATATACTTCTTCCTCAAGCTTACCATTGAGGAATGCACTTTTCACATCCATTTGTTGTAAGATGATATCATGATGGTTAGCATAAGCAAGTAATATGCGAATAGCCTCAAGTCTAGCAATAGGTGCAAAAGTTTCATCAAAATCAATTCCTTCAACCTGTGTGTAGCCTTGAGCTAGAATCCGTGCCTTATTCCTCACCACAAGGCCATTTTCATGTTGCTTGTTGCGGTAGATCCACTTTGTGCCAATGATATTGTGCTTGCGATGATCTGGACGTTTGACCAGTTCCCAGACGTTGTTGAGCTCGAATTGATGTAATTCTTCTTGCATAGCTTGAATCCACTCAGGCTCCATAAATGCTTCATCTACCTTAGTGGGCTCTGTGATAGAGACAAAAGTAAAGTGCCCACAAAAGTTAGACAAATGTGAAGCTTTTGAGCGTGTGAGAGGACCTAGTGCTTTCAATGTCATCGATGATTCTCTCAATTTGCACTTCGTTTGCAACACGAGGATGAGCGGGTTGTCGTCGAGGAATTTGATCCGCATTTTCTTCAGGACCATTTTCCTCATCACCATTTTCTTCGAGTGCACCAGCTCGACGTTCTTCACGTTCTGGAATGAATTCTTTAGCAGATTCTTCGGTAGGAATGACATCCTCAGTAGCCTTGAACTTTATAGATTCCTCAGGTGCTGGTTCATCTATCATAGAAGGTAGGTGCTCTATTTGCGAGCCATTAGTTTCATCAAACTGCACATCTATAGTTTCAACAACTTTGTGAAGAACGTTGTTGAAGACTATGTAGGTGTGCGAGTCCTTTCCGTAACCAAGCATAAAACCCTCATGTGCTTTCGGTGCGAATTTAGAATTGTGATGAGGATCTCTAATCCAACATTTAGCACCGAAGACTTTGAAATAACTCACATTGGGCTTTTTGTCAGTGAGGAGTTCATAAGCAGTCGTCTTGAAGAATTTGTGAAGATATACTCTGTTGATGATGTGGCATGCAGTATCAATTGCCTCAATCCAGAAACGACGACACGTCTTGTATTCATCAAGCATCGTGCAAGCCATCTGAACAAGAGTTCTGTTCTTGCGCTCCATGACGCCATTCTGCTGAGGAGTATAAGGAGTAGATAACTCATGAGTAATACCAAGTTCATCAAGATAGTCATCAAGACCAGAATTCTTGAACTCAGTCCCATTGTCACTTCTGATGTGCTTAATCTTCACACCAAAGTTGGTTGAAGCCCTCGAGGAAAATCGTTTGAAGACTTCCTGCACCTCATGTTTGTAAGTGACAATGTGCACCCATGTGTAACGAGAATAATCATCAACAATAAAAGGCCATATAGAGATGCATCATTTGTAACTGCAGAATAATGATTAGGACCAAAGAGATCCATGTGAAGCAATTCAAATGGTCGAGTGGTAGTCATGATAGTCTTCATTGGATGTTTGGCCTTGGTCATCTTTCCAGCTTCACAGGCTCCGCATAAATGATCCTTGAGGAATTTGACATTCTCAATGCCAATGACATGCTTCTTGTTTGCAAGCATGTGCAGATTCCTCATGCCAGCATGACCAAGTCATCGATGCCATAGCCAGCCTTCTGAAGCTTTTGCAAGTAGGCATACGGTCGGTTGTGGTCCTGTAGAGAAATCAACAATGTACAAGTCTCCTCTCCTAAAGCCTTCGAAGACTTTGGAATTGTCAGCTTCCATGATCACAACACAACGATATTTGCCAAAGACAACAACCATATCAAGAACACAAAGCATTGAGACAGACATGAGGTTGTATCCTAAGGACTCGACAAGCATGACTTTGTCCATGTGTCGATCCTTTGAGATCGCAACCTTACCTAGACCCAATACCTGACTTTTTCCTTTGTCAACGAAGATGATATGCTTCAAATGCGATGGTGATAAGGGAGCATCCATCAATAGATTCTTGTCACCAGTCATGTGATTTGTGCATCCACTATCGAGAACCCACTCATTGGCTTTGGGTTGATCATCCTGCAGATGAATTACTTATGAACTCATATACTTCATGAGTGAAGAATATGACACCAATATCATCAGATCAATTTCATCAAGCAATAGAACAGATAAAACAGTATGAGGACGTGAGAAATGAAGATTCATTTCTTCATGATTAGCCTACGTCCTTTCAGGCATTCTTCAAGTCTCCAGCAAATTCTTCAGACGTTTTAAGCACGTTTGGAGACCTGACCCTGCAAAAGAGATTAGTTCTTTTTCTTCACCACCCACATCTGAAGGGGTGGCAAAGAATTCATCACTCTACGAGCACCATATGAGAAAGGTGGCATAGAAGCCAGTCCACTTTGTTTCACATAAGAGGGGTTAGGATAAGCATATGAATAGGCAGAGAAATTCTTCGAGGACTTATGAACATAATGGTTAGAAGAATAATGCTCATATTCATACCCCTTAGCTCTTCCCTGTGAAACAGAGGGGTTAGCACGATGATGATCATATGAGGATTTTGATCCTTTTGAGGAATTTGATCCATGTGAGGAATTTGGTCCATATGAGGACTTGGATCCATATGAAGAATTCGGTCCATATGAAGAATTTGATCTGGAGTTCCTATTCTTCACAGGTGGTGTCATGAGGACATTCACCCGAAGACTTTCAAGGCACCTTTTGGGAACCCAGATTATCTTCATAGGGGAACCGTTCCTGCAGTTAGTGCCAACATATCTAGCAAATACTTCACCATTCTGATTTTTGAACAGTTTATAGTTGGAGTCAATTGACTCACCAGATAAATTGGATGGATCAACTGGAGGTCCCTTTGCAGCAACCCATGAGGTTTTGGGGTACTGCTCAGGCTTCCAATATGATCCGTCAGCATTGAGTTTCCTCTCAAAGGAAATACCCTCTTTCCTAGGGTTCCTGTTGAGGATCTGCTTTTTAAGCACATCACAAAGAGTCTGATGCCCTTTGAGGCTTTTGTACATGCCTGTCATGTACAAGTCCCTTTAGCCCTGCATCATTAGTGATACTAGTAGTGTCCTCAGATGAGGAATTAGTGATAGCAGAGACAGGTAAAGAATTTTTAGCATTAGAAGCATTTGAACATTTAGGTGAAGAATTAGCAGATTCATGTTCAATGCACTTCAAACATGGAGGAACAAATTCTTCCTGAGTAGCACTGATTTGTTCAGCAAGTAATGAATCACGATCCTTCTGAAGATCTTCATAACTCACTCTTAGCTTTTCAAGATCTTCCTTCCTTTGAATAAATTCATAAGAAAGCTTCTCGTGATCAGATAAGAGAGTTTTATGATCACCTTGAAGGTTGCCAAACCGAGACTGATGTCTCTGAAGATTTTCAGTCAAGGTTTTAGTGCGATCCATTTCTTCACCCAACATATGATCACTTTTGTCTAGCATGTTTTGAACCTTTTCAAAAGCCTTTTGTTGTTTCACAGCAATCTTAGCAAGTTTAGAGTAGCTGGGCTTGAAGTTTTCATCAGATTCATCCTCACTAGATTCAGAAGAGGGGTATTTAGTTACCTTGGCACCCTTTGCCATGAAGCAATAGGTGGGAGCATAGTTATCATTGCCTTCATCAGCCTTGTTGGTGATGCCATTTTCTTCAGAGTTGAAGATAGACTTGCTGACAAATGCAGTAGCGAGAGCTAGGCTCGCCACACCAGACTCGGACTCCTCAGATGCCTCCTCTTCATCATGTTCCTCAGATTCAGCCTCAGAGTCCATTTTCTTGCCAATGAATGCCCGAGCCTTCTTGGAGTTCATCTCCTTGTGAGATGAAGACTTCGAGGATTTTGATGATGAATACTTTGAAGATTTCTTCTTCTTCTTTGCATCATCAGAAAGGTAATCCTTGTATTTCTTCTTCTTTGATTCCTTATCCCACTGAGGACAATCTTGAATGTAGTGACCAGGTTTCTTGCATTTGTGGCATAGCCTCTTCTTGTAGTCACTGGATGAGGAATCATTGCTCCTTGAGGATTTTCCAAAGCGGCCACGTCTTGAGTACTTCTAAAATTTCTTCATGAGTAGTGCTAGTTCCTAGCTCAGTTCATCAGGATCACCAAGGCTGCTACCAGAGTCATCATCTTCAGACTCAGATACTGCCTTGGCCTTCAGAGCACGTGATCTGCCATAGCTCGAACCATAGAGATCTCTCTTCTCAGCAAGCTGGAACTCATGAGTGTTTAGCCTCTCGAGGATATCAGCGGGATCAAGTGACTTGTAATCAGCATGTTCTTGTATCATCAGTGCCAGAGTATCAAATGAAGAATCAAGCGATCTCATCAATTTCTTCACCACCTCATGGTCGGTGATGTCAGTGGCACCAAGTGCTTGAAGCTCATTTGAGATGTCAGTGAGGCGATCGAAGGTTTGCTGAACATTTTCATTGTCGAGTCTTTTGAAGTGGTTGAAGAGATTGCGAAGAACGTCAACACGAGAGTCACGTTGAGTTGAGACTCCTTCATTCACTTTGGACAGCCTATCCCAGATAAGCTTAGCAGTTTCCAAAGCACTCACTCTTCCATACTGCCCTTTGCTCAGATGGCCACATATGATGTTCTTCGCTTGAGAATCGAGTTGCTTGAATCTCTTCCCATCAGTAGCGTTCAGAGAAGGTGTGACTAAGGGAACACCATTTTCCACAACATACCACAGATCGTTATCAATTGCCTCAATATGCATTCGCATCTTATTCTTCCAGTAGGGGTAGTCCGTTCCATCGAAGGTAGGACACCCAGCAGAGACCTTGATCATACCTGCGGTCGACATAACTAAAACTCCAGGCGGTTAAACCAAAATCACACAGAACAAGGGAGTACCTTGCTCTGATACCAATTGAAAGTGCATTATATCGACTAGAGGGGGGCTGAATAGGCGATTTTTATGAATTCTTCACTGAGGAATTTGTTGGTGAGGAAATTCCTTAGCGAAGAACTACTTGCAGTGGAATAAGTACTCAAAAGTAAACATAACAAAACACAAGCATAGTCACCATGATGAAATGAAGACAAGCATAGAGTACAGAAAGCATAAACACGGTATAGCACAGGAAGAAGAAGGACAGACTGAAGAAATTGAACTGAGGAAATTGAGAAAGTCTTCAGTCAAAGTCTTCAAACATATATGAACAAGCACACAACAACTGAAATGAGGAAATGAAAGAGTTGAGGAAATAGAACCAGGAAGCTTGGTGAAGACAATGATTTGGTAGACCAGTTCCAACTGCTGTCTTAGTTGTACATCTGGTTCGAGCGGCTAGGTATTTAAACCTGAGGACACACAGTACCGGACACACAATCCTCACCGTATTCTCCTTGAGCTAAGGTCACACAGACCTCGCCCAATCACTCGTGGTAAGTCTTCAGGTGACTTCCAAACCTTCACAGACTCGGTCACTCAGCGATCCACAATTCCTCTTGGATGCTCTAGACCATGACGCCTAACCGTCTGGAAGAAGCACAGTCTTCAAAGGTAACAAGCGTAGGATCCACGCAGGATCAATCTCTTCAGTGATGCTCAATCACTTTGGGTTTGTAGGTGTTGTGGGTTTGGGTTTTCCTCACTCGATGATTTTTGCTCAAAGTCCTCGGAGGATGGGATGCTCCCAAATGACAAGTGTCAGTTTCTCTCGGAGTAGCCAACCTGCTAGTGGTTGTAGTGGGCGGATATTTATAGCCAAGGGAGCATCCCGACATGATAAGACATAAATGGCCTTCAATGATATGACCGTTAGGTGGGTAGATATTTTGGGACAGCTGGCGCATAGCACAGCAATGGTTGGAATTTTGACTCTCAAATTCCTCAGGGCTATCATGTTCCTCACTGTGTAGGCAATCCGCACTGGCGAATTCCTAACTCCTTAGTCAGAACAAATTCCTCAGCGACCAGAAGAACTTCGTCTCTGTCACTGAAGAAATTGACTAAACTGTATGAGATTTCCAATGGCTTCACTCGAAGGGATTGGTAGGTGTAGTATTTCCTTGATCCCCTTTAACAGTACGGTGTTTCCTATGACTCAAGAAAGAGAAAATGAAACTATGAAAACAAAAGTCTTCACGATTCATGTTCCTTGAATGAATTCCAAGTCTTCAAGGTCACACCAATTTCTTCACTTTCAAAGTCTTCAGAAATCCAAAGTCTTCAGTCGAAGAACTTCATTTTTAGGGCTCTGTAATTATCAAACTCCTCATAGACTTATAGACCTATGTACACTCCCAAACGCATTAGTCCCTTAACCTATAAGTCTTCAATACACCAAAATCACTAAGGGGCACTAGATGCACTTACAACAACAAGATGAACCTCATCTACCTCCCTCTCCACCTCCACAAGAGAATAACAATGCCAACGACAATGAAGAAGGACAAGAGGAAGAACAAGACAATGAAGAGGATGTTCCACCCTGACCCAAAGAAAATCTCTCACGAGTTCGAGCAAGAGTCTCAAGAGATCATCTCGTCGAACAAATCTTCGATGATATTCAAACTGGGAGAATTACTCGCTCTAAAACTCATTTGGCTAATTTTTGTGAACATTACTCATTCATTTCTAGTATTGAACCTATGAAGGTTGAAGAAGCTCTTGATGATCCGGATTGGGTGAACGCTATGCATGAAGAGCTACACAATTTCGAGAGGAATCAAGTATGGACGTTGGTTGAAAAGCCCGATGAGAAGCACAATGTCATCGGAACCAAATGGGTGTTTCGGAATAAGGAAGATGAAGATGGACAAGTTATACGCAACAAGGCCTGTCTCGTCGCTCAAGGCTACACTCAAGTCGAAGACACGGACTATGGTGAGACATATGCCCCGTTGCTTGCTTATGCCAATCATCACGACATTACTTTATATCAAATGGACATAAAAAGTGCTTTTCTAAAAGGTGAAATTGAGGAGGAAGTTTCTGTTAAACAACCTCCCGGATTTGTTAATCCCAAGAAACCCGATCATGTTTACAAACTTCACAAAGCTCTTTATGGTCTTAAACAAGCTCCTAGAGCATGGTATAAATGTTTGACTAAGTTTCTTATTGAAAAAGCCTTTGAAATTGGAAAAATTGATTCTACACTTTTTACTAAAAGGGTTAATGGTGAATTATTTATGTGCCAAATTTATGTGGACGATATCATATTTGGTTCAACTAACCCTCATTTTAGTGAAAAGTTTGGAAGGCTAATGTTGGAGAAGTTTGAGATGTCTATGATGAGTGAACTCAAATTATTTCTTGGTTTGTAAATCAGAAAACTAAGGAGGGTACCTTTGTTTCCCAAACAAAGTATACCAACGACTTATTCAAGAACTTCAACATGCAAGAAATAAAAGGTATGAAAACACCCATGCCTACTAGTGGACATCTTGACTTGACCAAGGATGGCAAACCGGTTGACCAAAAGGTTTACCGCTCTATGATTGGTTCATTGTTCTATCTATGTGCCTCCCGTCCCGATATTATGCTAAGTGTGTGCATGTGTGCACAATATCAAGCGGCCCCTAAAGAATATCATCTTAAGTCTGTGAAAAGGATAGTGAGGTACTTAATTCATACACCAAACTTTGGCATTTGGTATTGTCGGTGTCAAAACCGGCGGATCTCGGGTAGGGGGTCCCGAACTGTGCGTCTAGGCGGATGGTAACAGGAGACAAGGGACACGATGTTTTACCCAGGTTCGGGCCCTCTTGATGGAGGTAAAACCCTACGTCCTGCTTGATTAATATTGATGATATGGGTAGTACAAGAGTGGATCTACCACGAGATCAAGGAGGCTAAACCCTAAAACTAGCATGTGGTATGATTGTTGTAATGTATGTTGTCCTATGGACTAAAGCCCTCCGGTTTATATAGACACCGGAGGAGGCTAGGGTTACACAGAGTCGGTTACAACGGTAGGAGATCTACATATCCGTATCGCCAAGCTTGCCTTCCACGCCAAGGAAAGTCCCATCCGGACACGGTTTGGAGTCTTCAATCTTGTATCTTCGTAGTCTTGGAGTCCGGCGGACGATGATAGTCCGGCTGTCCGGACACCCCCTAGTCCAGGACTCCCTTAGTAGCCCCTGAACCAGGCTTCAATGACGATAAGTCCGGCGTGCATAATGTTCGGCATTGCAAGGCGGGTTCCTCCCTTGAATAATCCAGAGAAGATCATGAACACCAGGATAGTGTCCGGCTCTGCAAAATAAATTCCACATTCCATCGTAGAGAGAATAAAATGTACACAAGTCCAATCTGCTGACGTATTATGCGGCATGACATCACACCGCTACCAAGCCTTTATTTGAATCGTTTTTTATTATACCACCTCAGCACGTTTAGCGAAGCGGTTTCCTTGGCACGTCCTGTCGAAGCAGAGATCGTGTTCCCCTTATTCCGGGATTCTCATCAATACGGACGTGGGTAACCCAACCGTGCCCGTCGCCACGCCTCCTCTATCGAAGGTGAATCCCGAACGGTCACGGAGACGGCTCTTGGTATTTTCCCCCTTTATAAGCGGACCGAGGCTCGTTTCTTTTTCTCAATCTTCCCTCGAATCTTCTCTTTGCTCCAAGTTCCAACACCCAGAGCCCCAGATTCGAGCACTTCGGATCTTCAACAATGTCCGGCTCCGACATTCAGGGCCGATGGATGCCCTCCTCCGTCACGGAGGAGGACGTGTTAAAGCTGCATGAGGCCAAGTACCTGTCCTACGAGATTTCGCACAGGATGCCTGCCCAAGGGCAGGCAGTGCCCGCTCCCGGGCCCGATGAGTACGTTGTCTTCGTATCCCACCTCCGTCGGGGTTTAGGCTTCCCGACGGACCCCTTCGTGAGAGGGCTCATGTTCTACTATGGGCTGGATTTTCACGACTTGGATCCGGAGTCCATCATCCATATCTCTGCATTCATTATCGTCTGCAAAGCCTTCCTCCACGTCACTCCCCACTTCGGCCTGTGGCTGAAGACCTTTAATGTGGAGCCGAAGATGATCGGGGGGCGTCAAGCGGAGTGCGGCGGGGCGGCCATAAGCAGAAGGGCCGATGCCCCGTGGCCCGAGGGCTCCTTCCAAGAGGAGCTCGGCTTGTGGCAGCAGGAGTGGTTTTATATCACCGCTCCGAAGGGCAGCAAGCAAAAGCCGCCACCTTCATTCCGCCCGGGACCCCCACGCCAACTGATGTCGTGGGTCAACCAAGGGCTCAATTGGGGGCCGTCCGAAGATGTGCCTTCATTGCAGGGCCAGATTCGAGACCTCCAGGCGAGGGACATCAATCTGGTGGTGGTGATGCAGGTTATGCTAATCAGGCGTCTTCTGCCCTGCAAACGCCGTCCTCTCGGGTTATGGGAGTTCAATCCGGAGGGACCACGAATTCTCCAACACTTCATGGGTACGACACCCGTGGAGATGTACAAGTTGTTCTTCGGACCGCGGGTGGCGTGTCCGGAATTGACCGAGGACGCAGGCCTAAGCAGCAATCGCCCGGATACTCAGGTAAATAGCTCAGAGTCTGGACGTTCTGTTTATCTGCTTTTCTAGAATTCGCTTCCTAACCCATTACTCTTCATCAGGAGTGGGTAGCGCGATCGAAGCTGATAAGGTGTCTGGCCCCCCTCCCAGAGACCGCACTGGAGCCCGTGCTGGTCAGAATGTTGGAGGTCGCGCCCAAAGAAAGGGGCGATGGGGAAAATAGAGTTAATACCTCGCCCAAGGGGGCGCCTGAAGAGGGGGGGATCGAAAATCCCTCCTGCCAGGGGGAGAAGAGGACCACCTCCGAAGACCTGGAGACCAAAGCCTCTAAGCGGGAGAAGAAATCTCCACCGGAGGGTCCTGCGTCCGGGGAGAACCCGGACGTACAATCGTCTCTAAGGGATCATCTCTCCAGCGAGCCGTGAGTAGAGAAGGGGGAGTTCATTAATAAGAAAATACCTCCATTTGTGCTTCTATGGATAACCGAAGTTTTGCTCTACAGTTCGGATTTGCGGACTTCTCAGATGAGTTCGTCTTCGGGGGATCTTTGTTCAGAGATGATGGAGAGCGAAATGCCTCCGACTGCTGCGTCGCCGGACAGGGCAGACGAGCCTGAAGTATCGTCACGGAGGGTGTCCTCAAGTCCGGAGGGGCCGGAGAGTTCGGCGCCCACTAGTATCCGGCCGGGAGAACTGAAGAATCTGCTTGAGAGGGCGTCCATCTCAGAAGATCACCGTGCTTTGATGCGTATGGTGATTGGAAAGATTTCGTCCGCCGAAAGCGGATTGCATAATGCCGCCAGGAGTTTGCTGGCGGGATTTGAGGTACGCAAGAATGACGCACCTTTTTGACAGTTTTGCACATAAAAGTGTGCCCTGTATAGATAGTAGCCCCTGAGACTCGGTAGGTTGTCGAAAGCGACAGCGTGGCGAGGATCAAAATCTCAAGTAATGAATGTCGCCATTCCTATGCAGGTGGCGGATAGTCCGAGGGCTAGCCGGACTAGTGGAGTTGCCGAGTTAATGCGGCAACTTGATGTGGCGGATGTGGACATCGCACTTGTCAACCGGCGACTTGACGAGTCGCAAGGTAAATGAATTCTTCGCAGTCGCTTATTTAAGGGGGTCAAAGCCCGCCTCTGATAATGTATATGATGTGATACAGACGATGCTACTGCTGTGGCGAGCCTTCGGGCACAAACTTGCTCAAGCTAAGGAGCAAGCCCGAAGGAGTGATGCGGCTGCCTCGAGGGCGGCCGAGGAGTTGAAAGCCGAAAAGGCTGCACACTGCCTAAGCAGGGAAAAGATGGCCGAATTGGCCGTGAAATTAAAAGATGCTGCCGACCGCAATGAGGCTCTTGAAAAGGAGCGCTTATCGGAGCGAGAAGACCTGGGGAAGGCCACCGCCGAGGCCAAGGATGCCCGTTCTGCAATGCGGGCTATGAAGGAGGAGCTGCGCTAGGCCGGAGATATTGTGGCTGGCAAGCCTTTTCTCTTGCGTCGCCGGTTTACGGATCAAAAGTATGCTCAACTTGGCCAGCTGTGGGGTCCGGAGGATCCATATATGGAGTTAGCGGCAAGTGCGGCTGATGCCGTTGAGCACTTCCGGAGCCAGAAGGATCACAAGACGGAAGAGCTATTTTGGTCTCAATTCCATAGTCCGGATCGTTCACTTCCATTGACCGATCGGTTGGCCGAATGGGCCGAGCTAAATAGATTGTCCGGACTTGCCATGACTGACATCGTGGCTCATGTCTGGCCAGAGAGGCCCAAGGCGACGAGCTATTTCGACTTATTGCAGCAATTTCTTGGAGCGGTGCCGCATATCAAGGAGATGAAGCGGTCGGCCTGCATCAAAGGCGCGCGGATGGCTCTTGCCCGTGTGAAGACATATTGGACAGAGATGGATGCCACCGCTATTGCCGCCCAGGGTTCGGACGAAAGCCGGTTACCCGCCGAGCACTATTTTGGGGAACTTATGTGTGGCGCTCGTGTAATAGAGTCGCAGTGCTCGAAAAGTGTCACGTTCAAATGAACGTTTTAGCTTGTAAAACGATGATTATGCTATAACTGCTTTTTATACTTGTGTGTCCCAAGTAGTAAAATATCTCCTATGCGGCCGTTTACGTATACATTTGTATAACCTGAAAGATTGCAGTCTTCGGCTTCAGCCCCCACGCACAAGGTGCGGGGGTGTTCGCAAAAATAGCGCATTTTCACACTTAATCCGACGTCTCGGTCCTGTTAAGGAGGTGGTAGCGTAGCAAACGAGGCAATCCGGACTATAATGCTTTATCACTTTCACTTAGCCAGTGGAGTTCGAGGGTGGGGCTAGGATATAGCCCCTTCGGGCACCGCGCCTCTCCGAGTTCGGGGCGCGTGTGTGCCTGACCGGGAAACGGTCCTTCGTCAAAGCGGGGAATTCTAAACATTCCGGTAGTCGATCGAGTGGTTGACCAGTCTCTCGCTATATCATGACAGTCAGTTTTCAGCTTTCTCTACTGAGGTGCTCGCCCAGCCGAACTGGGGCACAATCGCAGTAGTTCTCCTGGTGCCGCGTTAGCCGATGATACGGAATGTAAGGCAGCAAAACACAGGAGCCGGGCAAACCCAACATTTGACCAAAGACATGATTCGGAGCTGATGCATATAATGCCTAACTCGAGACGCCGAACACTCCCGAAGGTGTTCGGTCTTTATAATAATGGGCAGAACAATGCCCTAAGCCCCTAGTGTCCAGGTACGGGCATGGTCCTCTGACGCGGCCGATGCCAAAACGTCAGGCTCCTCTTTGGTTATAAGAAGAAACCAAGGGAGAATAACAACAAGAGACAGTAAAAAAGGTTTACGCAGGGTCTTAATCTGAAAAGAATCCTCACGACGGGTCCCTACTGCACGTCTGCGCCTGTGTCTCCGTTGTGCCGTTATCCTGGACGGGTGTGCACGTTGTTCATCTGTAAAAAGAGAGGAACTTAGTTTGAAAAGAACTCGTGCGAAAAAGGTATATGTGAAAGAAGAAATATAAATAAGTAAAGCGGGGTCTGTATGAACTCGCTGTTGTTTGTGCGCGCAGCCCCTTGTGAAGGGATGTGCGGCTAGGGAGCCCCTAGCTTACTTATGCCGGACTCGTCTATCCGTGTCTGGGGTCTTTAAGTGACCCTCGCACTGAAATGATGCCACATGGACCGGGCATCTTGAGTGTAAGAGACGCGTAATGTGGTATGGCGTTGAAACGGACAAAAGCCTCTCGTCCCAAGAGTGCTTGATATCCACTTTTAAATGGGACGATATGAAAGATTAGTTTTTCCCGTCGAAAGTTGTTTGGTGATCCGAACACAACTTCTAGTAATAGGGAGCCTGTGCACTTGGCGTAAGGGCCTGGCGTCACTCCTTTGAAGGAAGTGCGGCTGTGTCGAATCTTAGTAGGGTCTATCCCCAACTTGCGGATTGTGTTTGGATACAGCAGGTTTAAGTCGCTGCCTCCGTCCATCAGGACTTGAGTAAATTGTAGTCCGTCGATTATAGGATCCAATATCAGGGCAGTCCATCCTGCATTTTGAACGCTTCTGGAATAATCCGGGTGGTCGAAAGTGATTGGTTTTGATATCCAATCTCTATGGTCTGCTGGGTTGGACCGTGCGAGGCTCTTTTTAGAGGGTGCCGCACTATTTTTCCGTATTATCACATGAAGTGAGTTTACTGCTTTGACCTCTTGTGGGAAAGTCTTTTGTTTTCCGGTGCTCTGGTGGTGGGGTTTATCATCTTCGCTTGACGCGTCGAGCCCCTTGTGTTCGGCGTTTAGTCGGCCGGACTGTTTGAAAACCCAACAATCTCGATGGGTGTGGTTTGCAGGCCTTCCGGGGGTACTGTGGATTTGACATATCCGACCCAAAATTTTGTTTAAGTTGGATAGCTCGTCGCTGTCATCCTTAAGAGGCGGTGTTTTGCTGTTTGGCCGCGAGCTTTTGAATCCGGCGTTCACTGTCGTGCTCTTTGGGCTTTTCTCTTTATTCCGGCGCTACTCTTTTCTGCGCTGTGATTTTCCGTTTCCATCTCTTATCTCGGATGTACTTGGGTCGCTGGTGCTGCATCTTGCTAGCCAGCTATCCTCTCCCGCACAGAAGCGGGTCATGAGGCTTGTTATCACGGACATTGTCCTCGGTTTCTCTTGGCCGAGGTGTCTGGGAAGCCATTCATCTCGGATGTTGTGTTTAAAAGCTGCTAAGGCTTCGGCGTCCGGACAGTCGACTATTTGGTTCTTTTTGGTGAGGAACCTGTTCCAGAATTTGCGCGCTGACTCTCCGGGCTGTTGAGTTATATGACTTAGATCATCTGCATCCGGAGGGCGGACATAAGTCCCTTGAAAATTTGCTCTAAACGCGTCCTCGAGCTCTTCCCACCTTCCAACAGTGTTTTCTGGGAGGCTTTTAAGCCAATGACGGGCTGGCCTGTGACACCCCAAAATTTTGACCTTGTTTTATTAATTAAAATTTTGCCAGGAAATTAAAACTTTTATTTTCTGGGCTCCCTTTTGATTTTTGAACCTTTTTCTCCCTTGCTATTATGGAGTTTTCCCCATAGAGAAAACTTTTCAAATATGTTATTGGACTTGTTTAACCTCTCAAGAACAACTTTTCTTTTATTAGTAGAACTAATTACATAATTAATTTGCTTGATCTTTATTTTCTTGAAAAATGGTTTTTCAAGGTTATATGGCCATATTTGAACTATAACCATTTGATAAATTCATTTAAAAATCCCACCAAAATTTGGAGATGTCATGTGATGCTTTTAAATCACTTTTATGCAAAAAGATATTCCATTCATTGGATATTTTGAGTTCTACACCAAGTTTTCAAATCTGGTCCAGTGGGCAATTTTACACTACAACCTATTTAAATATTTCTTTAAAACTTCTACCAAAATTAGGAGAGGCCAGTAGGAGCATATTATTCCACTTTGTGCAAAAAACATTTATGTTCTTTGAAAAATTTGAGTGAATCATCCTCTTTTGCATTCTGGTCTAACTTGATGATTTGTACTGCAACCATCTTCTAACTTTCTCCTTTAACCTTACCAAACCCCTAATTCCAAGAGAGTGAACCCATTGGAGTAGTTTTAGTCCATGAAATCATATACTTTTCTTTCTGACCAGATTTGGCTTTCTCAAAGTTTTGCACTAACAAGTTTCTAAATTTGGCCAACTAACCTTACCACCATCTCATGCTTCTAAAGAGACTTTGATCTGAAGATTTGGGCCACCCCAAGAGTTGGCTAGATGCCATTAGCATTTTGTCAAACACTTGGTGTGCATGGCCAGTTTTGACATGATTTTGTCTTTGCATCGTGACCTTGCACCTCCGGGCAAACCAACATGTCCACTAATCTCCTAGGGGACCCTAGCCTAGACCTGCTAATCCCTAGCTCCACCCTAGCCGCCTAGCATGCTCTGGCATTTCGCCGAACGCTTGGCGTGCATGCTCTGGGCGTGCCCAGAGCGCGCGTATTGCACGAGCGGCACCCGAATCGCCGCGTCACGCCCCGCACTCACCCCGGCCTGTGATCGACCGCAGCCGGCACGCCGGGCCCCCTTGCGCGCTACGTGCTCCCCCTCACCGCAACGCGCCAAGCAGAGCCTCGCCGCATCCCCGGCAAGCCAAGGGCTAGCCGCCACGGCCGCCCGACAGCCCTGCTCAGGCCGGCGCCGCCAAAGCCACCCCGGCTTGCCACCTGCCCCTGGGACAGTGCGAGCTCATCCGCAGCCTCGTCACCTAGTGCACGTCGCCGCCACGTCGCCCTAGCTACAGAGAGGCGGTCCGCCGGAGAACTTTTCCACGGCCGCCGCGGAACCGCCTTGCCTCGCCTATATAAGGAGCCCGAGCTCGTCTCCGCACGCAGGCGACCTCAAGACATCTCCCTAGGGGCCCCTTTGGCAGCCAAACGACCCGGGGAGGCCTTCTTCCCCATCTCCGGCAACCGCAGCCGCCGCCATTGCCCCAGCCCTTCCGGCGTCACCAGAGCCTCCCCCTCTCCAATCTCTCCACCAAGAACTCCCCCTTCCTCTCGCGAGTGCAACCCCTTGATCAATTTGAGTAGGAGACCATTGCACCCCAAAAATCACCTTGCTCCCGAGGCCACCTCCACCGAGAAGCTCGCCGCCGATAGCTCCCTCCGTCCCCTCCTGCCTCACGACCGCCGGGAGGACCGCCCTGGAGTGGCGGATCCATCCCCGCCCTCGGGACCCCGCAAGGAGATGCCAGTCGCCGGCGACGATCGCCGGAGCCCCGCCCCACTCGGGCAGAGGAGGGAGACGACGCGCGGCGACTGGTCAAACCTGACCAGTGCGCCAAGCGGGCCCACTGTTAGTGACACCCCGCGCCGGTCCACGTGTTTAAGTGGAAGCGTAAACTCCCCAGTACGTTTTCCCTGCACCGAAAGCGTATTCTGTCTGAAACGTTTTCTTTTTCTATTTTATTTTAAAAACAGATTTTGACCAAACTTTGACTGGTTATATCTTTTTAAATATAACTCCAAATGAAATGATTCTTTCTCCTACCTCTCACAAATATTGTCTAGTTTATTTTAAGATTTATTTGAAAAAAATTCAGAACAACTTTTTGTGCTATTTTTATTTTGTGTGTTAATTCAAATTTATTTAAAATAGGACCTTGAAGAGAGAGAAGAAACTTTCAAAAGTTTTGAAGTACACCCTGCCTTACCACACATTGAAGGCAAGCATTCTGAACCCCGGCATAATATTTTTGGTGTGTTCGTTGACACGTTTATAACACCACCTCATTTCGAAGGACTTGTTATTTCATGTGATATGATCATTTGCATGGATGCATATTGGTGATTTCCATGCTGTTGGAAATGAGTATACTTGTGATGGTAATCATCCTCATGTATCTTGCATGCATGCCGGAAAGGAATCCAGGAAAGCCTCTGCCTTGGGTAGGCGTGAGCTTTTCGCCGGTCTCCGTCGGGACGGGTATGTCCGGTATGGCATAGTAAGATATAATGAGTGTTGATTGTATTGGTTGAAATATATTTGTTATACATGTCATGCAGGAAACTATAAACCTCCTGAGTCGACCGTAGATCGAGTCTTGTTCCAGTAACCCCCACACTTGTTTCGTGCTACCACTTGTCCCTGCCACAAGTAGGGTACGGTTCAGTAATTTGTCAACCCCTTTCTAGCACACACCGTACAGAGGGGCCGGGATGAGGGTACCATGGCCATGGATTAAAGCCAATCATCCGGTCAGGGGGCATGGGTGTTTCGGTTGTAGCCGAGGGGGTAGCTCCCCCAGTTTTGCGCGCGGTATAAATTTTGTGATCCCATGCTAATCGAGGTTGTAGCCTCCCCACTTAGAGTTTTGCTTAACAGGTGTCGTGGGTGATTCCAGACACCGGTAAGTTAAGCTGGTGTGTGCAAGTCAGGCGTGTTTTCATTTAAAAGACCGTAGACGGAATTAGTCCCGATGGACTAAAGAAATCCGTTACTCGTGGGTAAAGAGTACACCCTCTGCAGAGATTAAACCTATTCGAATAGCCGTGTCCATGGTTATGGACTACAGTCTGGGATGGGTCAAGTGTCGGTCTTAGTGTCGGTCTTCGGAGGTAAAACTATTAACCAGAACTGGAACTACTACTTGTGACTTGTGATAATTATGATTATTATTATTGTTGACTAACCGTGATATTATTGTTATTATCAAGTATCTCCGGGATGGTTCTACCTCCGGGATATTCCCTATGATTGTTTATAGTAAAGCCCTTTATGTGGTGTCGCTCAGACGCCCGACTGTGGCATTTCTTTTAAATCCCTTTATGTGGTGTCGCTCAGACGCCCGACTGTGGCATTTCTTTTAAATCCCTTTATGTGGTGTCTCTAAGACGCCCGACTGTGGCATTTCTTTTAAAGCCCTTTAGGTGGTGTCGCTCAGACGCCCGACTGTGGCATTTCTTTTAAAGCCCTTTATGTGGTGTCGCTAAGACGCCCGACTGTGGCATTTCTTTTAAAAGCCCTTTATGTGGTGTCGCTAAGACGCCCGACTGTGGCATTGCTTGTTATTTATTTCATAAATTCTAATACTACTATGTTATTGCATTTTTATAAATAACTTGCTTGCATGCATCAGAGTTTATTTATCCTTTGTGACTGACGTCATGAGCATAAAATATCTTCAGCACATCACTGTTATATTATACCTGTGTTCATAATGTTTGCGAGTACATTCAAAGTACTCACTGGCTTGTCCCTGGCTATTGTCTTGGCCAGATTTTCTTGCACGGAGAGGAGCGACGTGATGGCAGCCCCGGAATCTAAGCAACGGAGATAGCAGCCTCGCGAAGATAGGAGTTAACCTGGTCAGCTGTTCCTGTGGGAATTGGAGTCCCATAGACACTGATGATCCACAAACCGCTTCCGCCATCAACCACTAGAAACCTTTTGTTGTACTCACAGGCCAGAATGGTCTTGTACTACATATTTTGTATTTTGCTTGGAATTTCTGTATCAAGTTGGAGCCTCATCAGCTAATAGTAATCCTGGGGCTGATGAGCACGACGGTCTTTTTTTGGAAATTTATACCCGGAAAAAACTGGTCGTGACATGGCCCTTTGAGCTTGAGGGGTAGGTATTTTATGGCGTGGAGATCATCTCCTCTGGCCATGTGTATGTGTAGTATATAATCTTCTATCCAGACCCCAGGGTCTGTTGTTCCATCGTAGGCCTCTATGTTTATGGGTTTAAATCCTGCTAGGAATTCATGGTCCAGCACCTCATTGGTGAAACATAGTGGGTGTGCGGTGCCCCTGTATTTGGGTGTGCCACTATCTTCGGACACTTGACGTGTTGCATTGCTTCCTGGGGCCTTCTTCTTTGGCCCGTAAATGGACCTGGCTGGGTCATCTGTCTTTCCAGGGTCATTAGTTGGTTTATGTGTGGCGCCGCTTTCAGAATTTGGCCTATCATCTGGCCGTCTATCCAACCAGGCAGCCTCTTTATTTTTTGACTGTGGGGGCTCTATGGCCTCCTCGTCAAATTCTGGCAGCAGCTTGCGCTTCGGGTAGCTCTTTGATTGGTGGCCATTGCTATATTTATCCGCGGTTTTGAGCACTTTGCTCCACCTCATTCTGAGTGTGTCTTCCGCTGTTTTGAGCTTCCTTTTTCCTTCTTCAAGCTTCTTGCGGTGTTGACGAGTCTTTTCCGAAGGCTTTTACTCGCCGGTGGCGTGTCCGGCATGAGGTCGTCCGGACTGTTGTTTTCGCCGGGCCTGGACTGATTATCTGACTCGTCCTGTTCGGACGGTTGCTTATCTGCATGTTCGTCGTCCACTTGTGTGCCCTGCTGTATTGTGGGGTCATTAGGAGCGTTGTTGTTGTCGAGGCGGGACTTAGGGCGGCGTCTGCGCCGCCATTTTGGTTGTTTGTCGGCGGGGTTATCTTCTGTCGCGGCCCGTTGGTCCTCGTTATCGCTCTCTTTTGGGGTATTCACCATATATACGTCGTATGGCGAGGTGGTCCTCCCATGCCCTATAGGAGCTGGTTCTTGTTCGTCTCCGGCATCGTCGTCCATACCGTCGATGTCTTCGGAGTCATAGTCTAGCATGTCGGTTAGATCGTCAACAGTGGCTACAAAGTGGGTGGTGGGTGGGCTCTGAATTTCTTTGTCGTCCGTATCCCAACCATCCTCGCCACAGTCCGGCCAGGACTCTCCTGATAGCGAGAGATGCTTTAGCGAATTTAGGATGTCGCCAAAGGGCGAGTGTTGGAAGCTGTCCGTGGTGGTGAATTCCATAACCGGCGCCCAATCAGATTAGATTGGTAGGGGCGGGGGAGGTCCGGAGTCCGGCAAGGAGTCCGGCACCTCGGAATCACGAGTTTCGCGAGGGACAAGGTTAGTGTTTGGCTCCATCGCCGTGGATCTGGGCGATCGGCTCCGGACTAAGGGCCGAAGCGGATTCGAGTGCAGCCACCAAGGCACTGTTTGGCGGCAGAGCTAGTTCATGCCCATCGTAACAGTGCGGCGCGCTTGGCTGTGGCTCGAGCCCGTCGAAGATCAAGTCTCCGCGGACGTCGGCCGTGAAGTTTAGACTTCCAAATCTGACCTGACGGCCAGGGGCGTAGCTTTCGATCTGCTCCAGATGGCCAAGCGAATTAGCCCGCAGTGCGAAGCCGCTGAGTACGAAGATCTGTCCGGGGAGAAAAGTCTCACCCTGGACAGCGTTGTTGGTTGAAGATGCCATCGAGCCTATCGGTGACGACACAGAGGAACTCTCAATGAAAGCACCAATGTCGGTGTCAAAACCGGTGGATCTCGGGTAGGGGGTCCCGAACTGTGCGTCTAGGCGGATGGTAACAGGAGACAAGGGACACGATGTTTTACCCAGGTTCGGGCCCTCTCGATGGAGGTAAAACCCTACGTCCTGCTTGATTAATATTGATGATATGGGTAGTACAAGAGTGGATCTACCACGAGATCAAGGAGGCTAAACCCTAAAGCTAGCCTGTGGTATGATTGTTATAATGTATGTTGTCCTACGGACTAAAGCCCTCTGGTTTATATAGACACCGGAGGAGGCTAGGGTTACACAGAGTCGGTTACAACGATAGGAGATCTACATATCCGTATCGCCAAGCTTGCCTTCCATGCCAAGGAAAGTCCCATCCGGACACGGGACGGAGTCTTCAATCTTGTATCTTCGTAGTCTTGGACTCCGGCGGACGATGATAGTCCGGCTGTCCAGACACCCCCTAGTCCAGGACTCCCTCGGGTATCCTAAGAGATCTTCTTTCGATCTTGTTGGCTACTCCGACTAGGACCATGCCGGAGACAAGGTTGATAGAAAGTATACTTCAGGTACTTGTCAATTTCTTGGTAGATCCCTTGTGTCTTGGTCCTCCAAGAAACAAAACTCGGTATCCTTATCCACCGCCGAAGCGGAATACATTGCCGCCAGATCATGTTGTGCTCAATTACTTTGGATGACCCAAACCCTCAAGGATTATGGGATACATGTGAAACATGTTCCATTGCTTTGTGATAATGAAAGTGCTATTAAGATTTCTCAAATTCCCATGCAACATTCTCGGACTAAGCATATTGAAGTTTGTCATCATTTCATTCGGGATCATGTTGCTAAAGGAGACCTCAATCTTAAGCATGTTCGTACCGATAAGCAATTGGCGGATATATTCACCAAACCGCTTGATGAGAAAGTGTTGTGCCGTTTAAGAGGTGAATTGAGCATCATTGATGCCTCAAACTTGGAGTAGGAACTCCATCTAGATGCATGCAAGGCATGAGCCTTTTTATGACTAATCCTTGATATTTCTCTTAAGATGATGATCATATGTCTTAGATCTATACTTGTACCCTTGCATGTTATCTAACCCTTGTAGGTACTTGGATGAGCCAAAATCCATGAGATTGCAATTCACTCACATCTTAAGAAATCTCTACATCACCAAGTTTCTACTATATGGTTTTGGAATACAAGGAAGGATGAGCTCACTCAACATATCCTTTGACAATTTCTATATATCAAATTTCATTTGGTATCAAGTTTCATGATTGTCATTTTGGATACATAAGTGGTCTTCCTTGCAAGACTAACCCATGTAGGAAGATGAACTCAAACTACAAGTGGTGCTCTCAACTCTTGAAGGACTACATCAACCTTGAGCATCCAATGCAAGTTCAACTACATGACCAATACCAACACAACCCAAGGTATGTTATTCCATCTTAGAGAAGCTTTGACCCAAGTCATGAGTCAAAGCAACTCAGCGATATGTGAATACATCAAAATGCTTAAACGAAAAGAGGTACCCCCATTTTGCGCTTAAACGATGAGAATGACCTATGATCAAGTGACCTCACTTGACTCCTAGGTCAATATACTCTAACATAGGTGACTTTGGCGCCAACCCCTCTGATACGTCTCCAACGTATCTACTTTTCCAAACACTTTTGCCCTTGTTTTGGACTCTAACTTGCATGATTTGAATGGAACTAACCCGGACTGACGTTGTTTTCAGCAGAATTGCTATGGTGTTATTTTTGTGCAGAAATAAAAGTTCTCGGAATGACCTGAAACTTCCTGGAGTCACATTTTGGAGTTAATAAAAAAATACTAGTGAAAGAATCAACAGAAGGGGGCCCACACCCTGTCCATGAGGGTGGAGGGTGCCCCCTGCCTCGTGGGTCCCCTGGACCTCCACCCACCTCAACTCAAACTCCATATATTCACGTTCGATGAGAAAAAAATCAGACAGAAGGATTCATCGCGTTTTACAATACGGAGCCGCCGCCAGGCCCTATTCTTCCTCAAGAGGGTTGATCTGGAGTCCGTCGGGGGCTCCGGAGAGGGCCATCATCATCATCAACCATCCTCCATCACCAGTTTCATGATGCTCACCGCCGTGAGTGAGTAATCCCATCGTAGGCTTGCTCGACGGTGATGGGTTGGACGAGATTTACAATGTAATCGAGTTAGTTTTGTTAGGGTTTGATCCCTAGTATCCATTATGTTCTAAGATTGATGTTGCTATGACTTTGCATTTCTTAATGCTTGTCGTTAGGGCCCGAGTGCAATGATTTCAGATCTGAACCTATTATGTTTTCATGAATATATGTGAGTTCTTGATTCTATCTTGCAAGTTATAGTCACCTACTACGTGTTATGATTCAGCAAACCCCGGAGTGACAATAGTCGGGACACTTCCCGGTGATGTCCGTAGTTTGAGGAGTTCATGTATTCACTAAGTGCTAATGCTTTGGTCCGGTACTCTATTAAAAGGAGGACTTAATATCCCTTTGTTTCCAATAGGACCCCGCTTCCACGGGAGGGTAGGACGAAAGATGTCATGCAAGTTATTTTCCATAAGCACGTATGACTATAGAATACATGCCTACATTACATTGATGAACTGGAGCTAGTTCTATGTCACCCTATGTTATAATTGTTGCATGATGAATTGCATCCGACATAATTATCCATCATTGATCCATTGCCTACGAGCTTTTCACATATTGATCTTTGCTTAGTTACTTTTCCGTTGCCACTGTTACAATTGCTACAAAACTGCTATTGTTACTTTTGCCACCGTTATCGTTACTTCCATACTACTTTGCTACTAAATACTTTGCTGCAGATATTAAGTCTTTCAGGTGTGGCTGAATTGACAACTTAGCTGCTAATACTTGAGAATATTCTTTGGCTCCCCTTGTGTCGAAACAATAAATTTGGGTTGAATACTCTACCCTCAAAAATTGTTGCGATCCCCTATATTTGTGGGTTATCAAGACCTTTTTCTGGCGCTGTTGCCGGGGAGCATAGCTCTATTCTTTAAGTCACTTGGGATTTAGATCTGTTGATCACTATGAGGAATTTGAAAGATCAAAGAACCAAGATTTTTCCCTCAACTACGAGGGGAGGTAAGGAACTGCCATCTAGCTCTACACTTGATTCACCTTCTGTTTTGAGTAAACTTGCGACACCTACACCTGCTATTGATTCTGATATGTCACATGTTATTGATGATGGCACTTCTACTATGCATGATGCTTATGATGATACTACTTCTCTGCTTGATGATAATGTGCCACTAGGTGAATTTATTGATGAACAACTTGCTAGGGTTAGAGAGAATGAAAGTACTAAAACTGATGATATTAATGAAAGTGATGATGAAGATTCTCCCACTAGATATGAATTGCCTGTTGTACCTGAGGGTTATGTTATGGATGAAGAAACTGCTACACACTTTCTTGCTTGCAATGATAGATATGATCTTAAGAAACAGTTAGCTAAGTTGAAAGAAAAGTCTTTGAATGCTAGAATGTAATATGACCCTGCTTTTGCTACTTCACCTATTTGTGTTACGGATAAGGATTATGAATTCCCTGTTTATCCTGAGTTAATTACTTTGGTTGAATCTGATCCTTTCCATGGCTATGAATCTGAAATTGTTGCGGCACATCTTACTAAATTGAATGATATAGCCACCCTATTTACTCATGAGAAAAAACTCGCTATTACTATATTCTTAAATTGTTTCCTTTCTCATTAAAGGGTGATGCTAAGATATGGTTTAATTCTCTTGCTCCTGGTTGTGTGCGCAGTCCCCGGGATATGATTTACTACTTCTGCAAAATATTTTTCTGCTCTGATACGCCTCCGTCGTATCTACTTTTCCAAACACTTTTGCCCTTGTTTTGGACTCTAACTTGTATGATTAGAATGGAACTAACCCAGACTGACGCTGTTTTCAGCAGAATTTCCATGGTGTTGTTTTATGTGCAGAAAACAAAAGTTCTCGGAATGACCTGAAACTCCACGGAATATCTTAGAATAAATAATAAAAAATCCTCGCCAAAGATGAAGGCCAGGGGGGCACACCCTATTCACGAGGGTGGGGGGCGCGCCGCCCTAACTCGTGGGCCCCCTGGTGGCCCTCCGACGCCAACTCCAACTCCATATATTGGCTTTCGGGGAGAAACAAATCAGAGAAAAAGTTTCATCGCGTTTTACGATATAGAGCCGCCGCCAAGCCCTAATCTCTCTCAGGAGGGCTGATCTGGAGTCCGTTTGGGGCTCCGGAGAGGGGGATTCGTCGCCGTCGTCATCATCAACCATCCTCCATCACCAATTTCATGATGCTCACTGCCGTGCGTGAGTAATTGCATCATAGGCTTGCTGGACGGTGATGGGTTCGATGAGATTTATCATGTAATCGAGTTAGTTTTGTTAGGGTTTGATCCCTAGTATCCATTATGTTCTGAGATTGATGTTGCTATGACTTTGCTATGCTTAATGCTTGTCACTAGGGCCCGAGTGCCATGATTTTAGATCTGAACCTATTATGTTTTCATGAATATATGTGAATTTTAGATCCTATCTTGCAAGTCTATAGTCACCTACTATGTGTTATGATCCGGCAACCCCGAAGTGACAATAATCGGGACCACTCCCGGTGATGACCATAGTTTGAGAAGTTCATGTATTCACTATGTGCTAATGCTTTGTTTCGGTTCTCTATTAAAAGGAGGCCTTAATATCCCTTAGTTTCCATTAGGACCCCGCTGCCACGGGAGGGTAGGACAAAAGATGTCATGCAAGTTCTTTTCCATAAGCACGTATGACTATATACGGAATACATGCCTACATTACATTGATGAACTGGAGCTAGTTCTGTGTCACCCTATGTTATGACTGTTACATGACGAACCGCATCCGGCATAATTATCCATCGCTAATCCGGTGCCTACAAGTTTTCCATATACTGGTTTACACTTATTTACTTTTCCGTTGCTACTGTTACAATCACTACAAAACACCAAAAACATTACTTTTGCTGTCTTTACTTTGGTTATCGTTACCACCACTATCATATTACTTTGCTACTAAACACTTTGCTGCAGATACTAAGTTTCCAGGTGTGGTTGAATTAACAACTCAGCTGCTAATACTTGAGAATATTCTTTGGCTCCCCTTGTGTCGAATCAACAAATTTGGGTTGAATACTCTACCCTCGAAAACTGTTGCGATCCCCTATACTTGTGGGTTATCATGCTCATAAGAAACAAGCTGCCTTAAGGGAAATATTTAATTTTGTGCAAATTGAAGAAGAGAGTCTCCCACAAGCTTGGGGGAGGCTTATCCAATTACTTAATGCTTTGCCTGATCATCCTCTCAAGAAAAATGAAATACTTGATATCTTTTATAATGGACTAACCGATGCTTCCAGAGACCACCTGATAGTTGTGCTGGTTGTGCTTTCAGGGAAAGAACTGTTGAGCAAGCTGAATTGCTATTGAATAATATATTGAGTATTGATAATGATTGAACACTTCCTGAACCAACTCCTAAGCCAACTCCAAAGAAAAGGGGTATTATATTTCTAAGTCCTGAAGATATGCAAGAGCCAAAGAAATCTATGAAAGAAAAAGGTATTAAAGCTAAAGATGTTAAGAATTTACCGCCTATTAAAGAGATACATGGTCTTGATAACCCGACACGGGTAGTAAAGGTAAATTCTCTCTATAGATTTGATGAAGGTGATATTCCTCGTAATAAGTCGGCTAGTCAATGCTTGAATGAGTTTTATAATTTTATTGTTAAACAAGAGAAATTCAATGCTTATGTTGGTAGACAATTGAAACGTGATGCTTATATGGTTGAACACTTAAGTGATTATATGTCTAGAGTTAAAGGTGACCTTAAGCTTATTATTAAACATGCATATATGGTTACCACTCAAGTAGAACAAGTACTTAAGGCACAAGATGATTTTCTCGATGAATTAAATAATAAGAATAATGATAATGTTGTTAGAGTTACGACTAGAGGTGGTAACATGACCCAGGAACCTTTGTATCATGAGGGCCATCCTAAGAGAGTTGAGCAAGATTCTTAGAGAAATAATGTTGATACACCTAGTCCATCTAATAAAAAGAAAAAGAGAAATGATAGCACTTTGCATGCTTCTAGTGAACCTATTATAGACACACATAAGAATCCCAATGATATTTCGATTTTTGATGCTGAAACATAATCTGGTGATGAACATGAACCTAGTGGTAATGTTAATAATGATGTTCATGTTGATGCTCAACCTAGTAATAATAATGATGTATAGATTGAACCTGTTGTTGATCTTGATAACCCACAATCAAAGAATCAACGTTATGATAAGAGAGACTTCATTGCTAGGAAGAATGGTAAAGAAAGAGAACCATGGGTTCAAAAACCCATGCCTTTTCCTCCTAAGCCATCCAAGAAAAAGGATGATGAGGATTTTGAGCGCTTTGCTGAAATGATTAGACCTATCTTTCTGCGTATGTGTTTGACTAATATGCTTAAAATGAATCCTTGTGCCAAGTATATGAAAGATATTGTCACAAATAAAAGAAAGATACCGGAAGCTGAAATTTCCACCATGCTTGATAATTATACTTTTAAGGGTGCAATACCTAAGAAACTTGGAGGTCCAGGAGTACCAACTATACCATGCTCCATTAAAAGAAACTATGTTAGAACTGCTTTATGTGATCTTGGAGCCGGTGTTAGTGTTATGCCTTTCTCTTTGTATCATAGACTTGATTTGAATAAGTTGACACCTACTGAAATCTCTTTGCAAATGCCCGATAAATCAACTGCTATACCCATCGGAATTTGTGAGGATGTGCCTGTTGTGGTTGCAAACGTTACTATTTTAACGGACTTTGTTATTCTTGGTATTCCCGAGGATGACAGTATGTCAATCATCCTTAGTAGACACTTTCTTAATACTTCAGGGGCTGTTATTGATTGCAACAAAGGCAATGTCACTTTTCATGTTAATGGTAATGAGCATACGGTACACTTTCCGAAGAAACAACCTTAAGTTCATAGTATAAATTCTATTGAAAAAATTTCGAATGATTACTAGGAGGTTTTGAATTCCCTCTCCCTACTGTCAAAAAGAAATATGATATTCTTATTGTTGGGGACATGCATATCCCCATTGAGATAACCTAGTGCTATTCGAAAATTCTCCGGTTTCATGTTATTCGGAAGAAGTTTGTTAACAAGACTTTATCAACCTTGTTAATGGATTCCTTTTTGATGAGGATGAGATGGATGAATTTAGAAAGCACGACTCTCTTTACCCTCCTTGTACTTTTCATTATTTAGTTTAAATAAAGCAAAATTAGTACTTTTTCGTCTGTTTTCTGAATTATCCGATCAATAAAAAATACCCCAAAAATAAAATTTCTCCAAATGCCCTGAAAATTGAGTATGATTTTTTTAGAATATTTGAGAATTTCCGGTACTCATAACACACCAGGGGGGCCCACCATTTGGTCACAAGGGCGGAGGGCACGCCCTACCCCCCCCCCCCCCCCGGGCGCGCCCCCTGCCTCGTGGCCCATGTGGCCCCCTCCACTTATTCCAGTACCCACACACTTCGTCTTCCTCCAGAAAAAAATCATCTCGTAGCTCAAACTCGTGTTCTCGCTTGTTTTGCTGCGGTTTTCGATCTCCTTGCTCAAAGCTCCATTCACAAAACTGCTTTGGGGGATTGTTCTTCGGTATGTGACTCCTCCAATGGTCCAATTAGGTTTTGTTCTAGTGCTTTATTTATTGCAAATTTTTGCTGCTAAGGATACCCTGTTCTTGAGCTTGCATGTCACATTTATATGGTCTAAAGTAGTTTTAGTGCATGATATAGCCTATAGGCACTTGTGGGAGTAGTTGCTATTAATCTTGTTGAGTTTGGTTCACTTTTATTTTGAGTCACTAAAAATTTCAGAAATTCTTCAGAGGAAGAAAATGTTGAAGAGATTGTTGAGAGGCTCCTCGAGCCGAACCTCGAAGGAAAAGCAGAATGAGGAGAATAAAAATCCCAAGTACAATCTTCCTCGCACCAAGGAGGATCGGCTGTGTGAATGGCCTTGTGATGCATTCTTGAGGGCCGCCAGAATTCACGACGATTTTTATTACTTAGCGGAGAATGCAGGCATCACCAACTTCCTCCACGACCAATGTGAGCAGTATCTCCTACTCACTAATATTTTTTTGCAAAACTTCCATTTCCATGCTAGAAGATCACCACCTTTGGTGGAGTTTCATTTATATGATGAGTTTAAGGAGATGTCACTCTATGATTTTTGTGTGGTTTGCAAGTTGCCCTTTGAGGGCTGCGTCGAGGAACCACACCCTAGTGAGGTGGATGAATTTATTGATAAATTTTTTGTAGGGGAAACGAGAAAAGTTTCAGATGCAAGGATTACTAGTGCACATTTTCCTGTTCTACGTTACTATGAGTAGATGTTTAATTGGTCGCGGGAACGTGGGGGCCTCAGTGTTCCTGACCTTGCTATTTTGTGCCATGCTTTAATTCATGATAGAACTTTCAGTTTAGGCGCTATGGTTGCTAAACGATTGAGTTTGAACCATTCAAAGGGCCCCATCTTTGGAGGTATCTTTGCTTCATGCCTTGCTAAACACTTTGAGATACCTATTAGGCATTACGATAAAGAGGAAAAGGTGTTTCCCACTATTTCCTTAGACTATAAGAGTATGATAGCACATGATTTTATTGTTAAAGATAAGAAGAGACTTAAGTATAACTTGGTATTTAGTGAAACTACTTGTGAGACTATTGTCTTGCCTGCACCATCTTTGTTTAACATACATTCAGGCACGTACCTCATCATGTCTGATGACATTTATGCATACTGGGAGCTGAAACAAGCCCCGGAGCCTGAGCCTGAGCCACCTCTTGATCCATATCGGGAGTCTATTTATTAGTGGGATCCGCAGGAGCTTGCTAACCAGTGGCACCCTAAGGACACTCCTCAGTACACCGGAGAGGACCACTTTGATCTGTGGGCATATACCAACTTAGGCCAAAAGCCTAAGCTTGGGGGTGTACATATTTCTCAACGACATTAAATTCATGTTCACACAACCATTCTACTTGACGGTGTTCATACTTTTTCATTGTACTATCCATGTTAGTTTATTTTATTTTCTTGCTTTCTTCTTTTGTGTTTGAAAAACTTTAAGAGAAACCAAAAAAAATAGTTGTAGCTTTTAACTAGTTTAATTTCCATGCTTGTAGTAGTAGTAATTAAAAGAAAAACCCAAAAAGATTTCTTGTTCTTCTTTTGCTTGTTGGGAGCTTTCCCGTGTAAATAGTTTTTCTATTTCTTTGAAATTCTTTTCTTTTCTTTGGGGGTCGATAGGAGAAGACCACGATGAAAATGATGAGTGGCTCTCATATGCATTATTGTTGAACTAACAAAGAGCCCATATTACCTTGTCTTCTCCTTTGAATTAAATGCTTGCAGATTCCAGCTTAGTCCAATGCACGTGCACTACTATTATTATCCACACCGTTTGATCGTGCAAGTGAAAGGCAATAATGACGATATATGATGAAATGGTCGAGATGAGAAAAGCTGGTATGAACTCGACCTATCTTGTTTTTGTAAATATAATTAGTTCATCGTTCCTGATTCAGCCCATTATGAATGAAACATGTTTGCAATGACAATTAGAGATTATAGTTACTCATGCCATGCTTAATTAGCTAGGAGTCTATAATGGTTTACCTGTGTGCCAACATGCTATCAAAATGGTTGTGATGTAGTATGATAGGGTGGTATCCTCCTTTGAATGATTCGAGTGGCTTGACTTGGCACATGTTCACGCATGTAGTTGAAACAAAATCAACATAGCCTCTACGATATTTATGTTCATGGTGATTTATATACTACTCATGCTTGCACTCATTGTTGGTTAATTTTAATGCATGTTCATGACTATTGTCGCTCTCTAGTTGGTCGCTTCCCAGTCTCTTTCTAGCCTTCACTTGTACTAAGCGAGAATACTGCTTGTGCATCCACTTCCATAAACCCCAAAGTTGTTCCATATGAGTCCACCATACTTCCTATATGTGATATTTACCTGTCGTTCCAAGTAAATTTGTATGTGCCAAACTCTAAACCTTCAAATGAAATTATGTTTTGTATGCTCGAATAGCTCATGTATCAACTAGGGCTGTGTATATCTTCCATACTAGGTGGTTTATTCTCATGATGAGTGGACTCCGCTCATCATTCATGAGAAAATGGCTGGTAACCGGGACGCGAGCTTTCAAGGGTCCAAGGATAAAAAAGGTAATTAATATGTCTCCCCAGTCCCATGCTCAAATCAAATCAAAATAATTGCAAACAAAACTCCCCCATGATTGTTGTTAGTTGGATTGTACCCATTGTTTTGGACTAGCCATGGAATGTGCTCGTTGGTGGTGGGGGAGTATAAACTTTACCATTCTGTTTGGGAACCGCCTATAATGTATGTAGCATGGAAGATATCGAGATATCTTGGTTTTTATGTTGACAATGAAAGTATGCCGCTCAAAATATTATTTATCTCTGTTTCAAAATTCAAGCTCTGGCACCTCTGCAAATTCCTGCTTCCCTCTGTGAAGGGCCTATCTATTTACTTTTATGTTGAGTCATCATCCTCTTATAAAAAAGCACCAGTTGGAGAGCACCGCTGTCATTTGTATGCATTGCTATTAATTTACATTGGGTATGAATGTGACTGGATCTTTGTTGCCATGAATTACAATGTCTAGTCAGTCCTTGATCTTCAAGGGTGCTCTACATTTATGTTTTGCAGTCTCAGAAAGGGCTAGCGAGATACCATCTTGTTATATCATATCATGGTTGTTTTGAGAAAGTGTTGTCATTTGATATTTATTATTATTGCTCGCTAGTTGATTATGCCATTGATATGAGTAAACATAATACCTAAATGTTATTGTGAATATGGTTAGTTCATGATCTTGCTGAAAACTTGAATGTTGGCTTTACATATTTGCAACAACAAGATCAAACAGAGTTTGTAAAAGTTTTTCTTTATCACTTTCAGTTTGTCAACTGAATTGCTTGAGAACAAGCAAATTTTTAAGCTTGGGGGAGTTGATACGTCTCCAACATATCTACTTTTCCAAAAACTTTTGGCCTTGTTGTGGACTCTAACTTGCATGATTTGAATGGAACTAACCGGACTGACATTGTTTTCAGCAGAATTGCTATGGTGTTATTTTTGTGCAGAAATAAAAGTTCTCGAAATGACCTGAAACTTCACGGAGTCACGTTTTGGAATTAATAAAAAATACTGGCGAAAGAATCAACAGAAGGGGGCCCACACCCTGTCCACGAGGGTGGAGGGCGACCCCCTAGGGGGCGCCCCCTGCCTCGTGGGTCCCCTGGACCTCCACTGACCTCAACTCCAACTCCATATATTCAAGTTCGGTGTGAAAAAAAATCAGAGAGAAGGATTCATCGCGTTTTACGATACAGAGCCGCCGCCAAGCCTTGTTCTTCCTCGGGAGGGCTGATCTGGAGTCCGTTCGGGGCTCCAAAGAGGGGAATCTGTCGCCATCATCATCATCAACCATCCTCCATCACCATTTCATGATGCTCACCATCGTGTAGGAGTAATCCCATCGCAGGCTTGCTAGACGGTGATGGGTTGGATGAGATTTACAATGTAATTGAGTTAGTTTTGTTAGGGTTTGATCCCTAGTATCCATTATGTTCTAAGATTGATGTTGCTATGACTTTGCATTGCTTAATGCTTGTCACTAGGGCCCGAGTGCCATGATTTCAGATCTGAACCTATTATGTTTTCATGAATATATGTGAGTTCTTGATCCTATCAGGCAAGTTGTAGTCACCTACTACGTGTTATGATCTGGCAAACCCCGGAGTAACAATAGTCGGGACACTTCGTTGTGATGACCGCAGTTTGAGCAGTTCATGTATTCACTAAGTGCTAATGCTTTGGTCCAGTACTCTATTAAAAGGAGGCCTTAATATCGCTTAGTTCCCAATAGGACCCCGCTGCCACGGGAGGGTAGGACAAAAGATGCCATGCAAGTTATTTTCCATAAGCACATATGACTATATTCGGAATACATGCCTACATTACATTGATGAAACTGGAGCTAGTTCTGTGTCACCCTATGTTATAACTGTTGCATGATGAATTGCATCCGACATAATTATCCATTATTGATCCATTTCATACGAGCTTTTCACATATTGATCTTTGCTTATTTACTTTTCCGTTGCCACTATTACGATTGCTACAAAACTTCTATTGTTACTTTTGCCACCGTTAGCGTTACTTCCATACTACTTTGTGATACGTCTCCAACGTATCTATAATTTTTGATTGCTCCATGCTACTTTATCTACTGTTTTGGACTATATTGGGCTTTATTTTCCACTTTTATATTACTTTTGGGACTAACCTATTAACCGGAGGCCCAGCCCAGAATTGCTGTTTTTTGCCTTTTTTAGTATTTCGAAGAAACAGAATATCAAACGGAGTCCAAACGGAATGAAACCTTCGGGATCGTGATTTTCCAACCGAACGTGATCTAGGAGACTTGGACCCTACTCCAAGAAGCTTCCGAGGAGGTCATGAGGGTGGAGGGTGCCCCCCCCCCCTGGGCACGCCCCCTACCTCGTGGGCCCCTCGGAGCTCCACCGACGTACTCCTTCCTCCTATATATACCTACGTACCCCCGAACGATCAGAACAGGAGCCAAAAACCTAATTCCACCGCCGCAACCTTCTGTATCCACGAGATCCCATCTTGGGGCCTGTTCTGGAGCTCCGCCGGAGGGGGCATCCACCACGGAGGGCTTCTACATCATCACCATAGCCCCTCCGATGAAGTGTGAGTAGTTTACTTCAGACCTTCGGGTCCATAGCTAGTAGCTAGATGGCTTCTTCTCTCTTTTTGGATCTCAATACAATGTTCTCCCCTCTCTCGTGGAGATCTATTCGATGTAATCTTCTTTTTGCGGTGTGTTTGTTGAGACCGATGAATTATGGGTTTATGATCCAATATTATCTATGGAAAATATTTGATTCTTCTCTGAATTCTTTTATGTATGATTGATTTATCTTTGCAAGTCTCTTCGAATTATCTTTTTGGTTTGACCAACTAGATTGGTAGTTCTTGCAATGGGAGAAGTGCTTAGCTTTGGGTTCAATCTTGCGGTGTCCTTACTCAGTGACAGAAAGAGTTGCAAGGCATGTATTGTATTGTTGCCATCGAGGATAACAAGATGGGGTTTTTATCATATTGCATGAATTTATCCCTCTACATCATGTCATCTTGCTTACGGCGTTACTCTGTTTTTACTTAATACTCTAGATGCATGCTGGATAGCGGTCGATGGGTGGAGTAATAGTAGTAGATGCAGAATCATTTCGATCTACTTGTTTTGGACGTGATGCCTATATACATGATCATTGCCTAGATATACTCATACTTATGCTCAATTCTGTCAATTGCTCAACAGTAATTTGTTCACCCACCGTAGAATACCTATGCTCTTGAGAGAAGCCACTAGTGAAACCTATGGCCCCCGGGTCTACTCTCATCATATCAATCTATATCACTTTATTTACTTGCTTTGTTTTTAATTTGCCTTTACTTTTTTACTTTGCATCTATCTATCAAAAATACCAAAAATATTATCTCTATCAGATCTCACTCTCGTAAGTGACCGTGAAGGGATTGACAACCCCTAAGCGTTGGTTGCAAGTTGCTATCGTTTTGTGTAGGTACAAGGGACTTGTGCGTGGTCTCCTACTGGATTGATACCTTGGTTCTCAAAAACTAAGGCAAATACTTACGCTACTTTACTGCATCATCCTCTCCTCTTCGGGGAAATCCAACGCAGTGCTCAAGAGGCAGCACTTTGCTACTAAATACTTTGCTGCATATGTTAAGTCTTTCAGGTGTGGTTGAATTGACAACTCAGCTGCTAATACTTGAGAATATTCTTTGGCTCCCCTTGTGTCGAATCAATAAATTTGGGTTGAATACTCTACACTCAAAAACTGTTGCGATCCCCTATACTTATGGGTTATCACCCTCCTAGATGAAGTTCTCTAAGTGTTTATTTGCTTGGTGTTTTTGCATATATTTCTTGCTATCTTGTTTCCCCTTTTTAAAAAAACTTCATCTAGATTTTATTTTCTTTTATGTGTTTCCTTTTCTAATTTCCTTGCAAATCCTTGTGAGATTTCAACTGTCAAGTGAGCTGAGATGGCAAGATTTTTCCTCTACATTGAACTCGGTCTCACCGATTCATGCTTATCAGCTAGACCGAACTACATGGATTACTTGTACATAGTTCATCGGTACAACCGACGGGGGCTAACCCAGTCTGACCGATATGTCTCATCCATGACACTGCCAACTCGGTTTCACCAATCAAAACAGATCAACGTTACCAATTTCACTGCTGAGAAAACTTTTTTTCCATTGCATATTTCATTTCTTCTCCAGCTCCACTCAATGATTCTTATCCTCTACCCGCATCATAAACTACATGCTGCTTTCTAATGTGTCTCAAGGACCAAACCTATTTGACTCATACTCCAGCAGTTCCCTTCTTGGAAATTGATGTCAAAGGGGGAGAGAGAGCACATCAAAGCTTATCACATGGGTGAGAAAGCACATCTTAGCTTCTCCAGATGTTTGTTAACAATAGAGGAGAGAAGACACATGTCTTTAAGAGGGGAAAGACATGTTAATATATCGTTAATTGTACCATCTCTTGCTTTAATGTTTCTTGCTCTGATTTTCTCTTACCCTACCTTCTCCCATTATCCAATATCAGATTCAGGGGGAGAAAGAGTTCATCTCTAAGGGAAGAAAATCTTTGGAATTCATTGCATATCTTAAATCTTTGGAGACATACTCACTCATTACATGTCATCCCAGTCTTGGTACTCTTGTGGTTTTCTGAACTTGCTTTACTCAGAGTGTTCTTGTGTTATCTAAGCTTGTTTTCTCAAGATCATCTCTTCCCAAGCTAGCTCAAGACCACAAGGTAAGTATATGCATCACACTCATGTGCATGATGATCTCTTGCTGCTACACATATTGTTTGCAAGAAGGATTCATGAACATGTAGGTACACCCATTCTATTTACATCATCTGCTCTGATGCATATAGCCAAGATACAGGTAACTCACTACTTGCTCTGACATGCTTATGCACTCAAGTGTTCTTATATTCCATCTTTACATGATTGCATACATATAGGGGGAGCCTATGCATGTTACATGTCCTTGCAAAGCTTTACTTGTTACTCTTCATATATTTATCTAAAGCTTTGATGTATGTCGTCATCAATTACCAAAAAGGGGGAGATTGAAAGCACAAGTGCTCCCTGGTGATTTTGTTAATTAATGACAACATATCTCTTGTTGGACTAATACTTTTATCGAGTATGTTTCAGATGAGTTCAACAATGGCGTAGCAAGGACAAGAGGATGTGGAACCCCTTCAAAATGCTAAGGACAAAGATTAGCAAAGGCTCAAGACTCTTCATTTTCATTTTAGTGATCCAAGATCACATTGAGTCCATAGGAAAGGCAATACTATTAACAGGGGATGAGGTGTTGCTTAATGGTCTACTTGCTCAAAGTTCTTTGTGATATTTCTCCAAAACCCTCAGCCACTTTCTCATTTCCACATATGTCCAAAACCTGAAGTCAAACTCAGCCCCACCGATTCGATCTATCTGGTGCCACCGAGTTCTGTTGACATAGCCACTACCAGAAACCCTAGACAATTCGGTCATAGTGATACGGATCTCGGTCTCACCGAGATGGCCTTGCAAACTCTATGTTGCCTGTTGCAATTATTTTGGTCTCACCAAAATGTGCAATCGGTCCCATTGAGTTTGCCTGACCAACTCTTTGTTTGCTCATTGCTGAAATCGGTCTCACCGAGTTCAGGCAATTGGTCTCACCGAGATGAGGTTTTGCCCTAGCCCTTGCACATCGGTCACACCGAGTTGATCATGCCGGTCCCACCGAAATTCCTAACGTTCACATTTTATACCGAATTGATCTCACTGAGATCTTCTATTCGGCCTGACCTAGTTGGGTCAAATGTGTGTAACGGTTGGATTTTGTGTGGAGGCTATATATACCGCTCCACCCCCATCTCCATTTCAGAGAGAGCCATCAGAACGTGCCTACACTTCCACTACTCATATTCTAAGAGAGAACCACCTACTCATGTGTTGAGACCAAGGCATTCCAATCCAACCACAAGAATCTTGATCTCTAGCCTTCCCCAAGTTGCTTTCCACTCAAATAATCTTTCCACCATAGCCAAATCTGTGAGAGAGTTCAGTGTTGGGGAGACTACCTGAAAGGACATGCGGTGCCCCCATGTGTGGTTTTGGTAATTGATGACATTCTCTATGGACTAATGGTTGCATCGAGTTATATTTGAAGGATGTTTCCATAGGCATTTCTTGAAGACCATGTGTTGGTTTCAAGGAGTTTATGGGTTGACCAAGGTGATATTAAGGAATTATCCAAAGACTGGTCATGTGAGTGTTGAGCTTATTGCAAGCATGTCTTGAAGAAGAAGATTGTGTGATCATTCATATTTACCTTCAAGACATCATCCAAATGAAGAGAGTTGGAAAGATTCAAGGTTGATCAAGACTAAGTCAAGAGTGAATCAAGTTGATCAACTCACAAAGCATAGAAGATGTACCGAGTGGGACCAAGTGTTCCCATGGTATGGTAAGCATTGTCCATTACGCTTTGTGTACTAACCCAAGGTCTACGTGAGAGTTCTTTGTGGGGTTAGGTATGTTTCCATGGTCTTGCGTCAAGAGGAAGATCCCATACAACCCATGGAGGATGACATCAAGTGGTGATCGTCATCAAGTTTGCAGTGTGCAAGTTCAAGTGGAGCAACACAAAGAGTGGCTCACCCATAATGGAGTATGGGGGAGCAATCAAGTTTGAATCTTGCCATCCATTGTGGTGTCAATGGACTTGTGAAGATGTGCCGAAGAGTCGCTCACCCATAGTGGACTATGGGGGAGCAATCATCTAGTCTTCATCGAGCCAATGCAATCAAGAAAGGTGGTCCAACTTGAGGGAGTCAAGATCGTCATCATCTAGCTCAAGTGGACCATGTGCAAGGCAAAGGTTTGCCCTTGATAGGTTTTCTATTTTACCGGTCTCATGGTGGTAGTTGGGAGACCGGGTTATAGGATCGATAGCCGTACTATCAAGGGGGGCTCTCAAGTGAGTAGCTTGATCGTATCGTTCGTCGAGAGCTCAAACCATTGCATCCTTGCATCATGTTTCTTGGTTCTTGTTTGATTCTCTTTGTGAGTCTTAGAGCTTATGGTCATCTTTATGACAAGCTTGAGTTCATCGAAAACGGAGTTTGCATGCGTCTTCTATGATGTTTTCGGTGTTGGAGGTTTTACCGGTCTTCTCCGAGGAAGGGTTCTCACCATTTTCTTTTGGGCCTTTTCTCATTTGCTTATTATTGGTATTTCTTTCAAGATTGTGTTAGCCCTTGTCGCTAGCTTTCCAACAAACTTGGTTTCATCGAATTCGGAGTCCGTTTGCAAAAGTTGTGGCTGTTTTGGTGAAGGCTGCAGCGGTACTACCGCGACTAGAGCGGATGTAATTTTTTACTACCGCTCTAGAGCGGTACTACCGCGGCTCCTGAGCGGTACTACCGCTCCAGAGCAGTACTACCGTGGCTCCTAAGCGGTAGTACCGCCCCGGACCAAAAACTCGTGTTTTCTCTCTCGTTTGGGCTGTTTTGAGCGTGCTAAGCGGTAGTACCGCTCCTCCAAGCGGTAGTACCGCTTGTGCACGACCTGAGCACATAACGGTTGGATTCGGGAGGTCCTATAAAAGGGGGTCTTCTTCCCCATTGAACCTTATCCTTTGAGCTCGTGTTCTTCCCCCATTGTTGACCTTCTTCGAGCTTGCTAACTCTCAATCCCTCCATGGATTCTTGCTAGTTTTTGAGGGAAAAGAGAGAGGAGATCTAGATCCACATTTCCACCAATCACTTTCTCCTCTATGTGAGGGGAACCCCTTGGATCTTGATCTTGGAGTTCTTGGTGTTCTCCTTCTTGTTCTTCCTCTCATTTTCCTCCCTAGCATTAGTTGCTTCGGTGGGATTTGAGAGAGAAGGACTTGGGCACTCCGTGTGCCCTTGCCATTGCATTTGGTGCATCGGTTTGAGTTCTCCACGGTGATACGTGGAAGTGAAGTTTGAGAAGCTTATTACTCTTGGGTGCTTGGTGCCCTTGAGCTTGTTCCTCTTGGGTGCTTGGGCGCCCTAGACGGTTGGTGGTGTTCGGAGCTCAATCATTGTGGTGTAAAGCTCCGGGCAAGCGTCGGGGTCTCCAATTAGGTTGTGGAGATCGCCCCGAGCATCTTGACGGGTTCCGGTGACCGCCCCCAAGGGTTGCCAAAGTGTACGGGTTCGGTGACCGCCCCCAAGGGTTGCCATTTGTACGGGTTCGGTGACCGCCCTCAAGGGTCCCTTAGTGGAATCACGGCATCTTGCATTGTGCGAGGGCGTGAGGAGATTACGGTGGCCCTAGTGGCTTCTTGGGGAGCATTGTGCCTCCACACCGCTCCAAACGGAGATTAGCATCCGCAAGGGTGTGAACTTCGGGATACATCGTCGTCTCCGCGTGCCTCGGTTATCTCTTACCCGAGCCCTTTACTTATGCACTTTACTTTGTGATAGCCATATTGTTCTTTGTCATATATCTTGCTATCACATAGTTGCTTATCTTGCTTAGCATAAGTTGTTGGTGCACATAGGTGAGCCTAGTTGTTTTAGGTTTTGTGCTTGACAAATTAACCGTTAGGTTTATTCCGCATTTGTTCAAGCCTAAACCGTAATTATTTTAAAGCGCCTATTCACCCCCCCCCCTCTAGGCGACATCCTCGATCTTTCAATTGGTATCAGAGCCTCGTCTCTCTTTGTTGGGCTTAACCGCCTAGAGAGTAAAGATGTCGACTAGAGGATTAGGATTCTCTGACACTCTTAGTTTCGATGGCACAAATTTTGATGTTTGGGTAATTCGCATGCTTAATCTCTTTAGGGTCATGGACCCAAATTTAGAGCGAATTGTAGATATGGGTTTTTCTCCTCCAAAGGATCCCCAAAGATTATCTTTAGAGGATGAGAAAAACTCTTATCTCAATGCTCAAGCCTCTAATGTGCTTTTCGATGCTTTAAGCAATGTAGTTATATTTCAACTCATGCCGTTCCGGGATGCTCATGAGTTATGGACAAAGCTTCAAGATAAATATGGTGTGTCCAAGATTTGTGGGGATGGTTGTTCTCCCTCCACCTCCGGTCATATAGTCTTCTCAACTTCTTCTACTTCACCTACATGTGGTTTGCCACAAGGTAATGATATGGTGAGTAGTGTTGGTCATTGCAATGATGATAGTATGCTTATTGTGGATGATCCTTCATCACTATATTATTGCAATGCTCCCTCTTTGGGCTTTAACACTTCGAGCACTCCAAATGTTTCACATGCTTGTATTAATAGTCCTTGCGTATCATGTAGAAATTGCTTGACTAAATATCATGATGATATGCTTGGTATGTCTTGTTGCCATGATAAAAATGCATCTATTTCCTCGAATTGTTGTGCTAACAATGTAGAGGAAACCGAACACTCCATGGAACAAGATGTGGTGTTTAATGGTGCCTCAAGGGATCCTACATCATCATCTATTGCGTTTTGCCTTATGGCTAAGGCGTCAAAGGTATCTCCTACTTTGTACCCCAATATGTCTCTTTATGATGATGTTGATGCTAATGATGATGAGGATAATGATGAAGAGAATGATAATGTTGCCTCCTTAAAAATTAAGGGGGAAATGGTTTTTAAAGCTCTTCATAAAAATAAAATTGCTCGTTCCAACTTCATGGAAATTATGTCCATTGCTATTGAGAGCAAGAAATATATTGATGAGTTGGAATCTCGTCTTGAGGAGCATGAGGTCACCATTGATAAAATGGAAGGTCATGGGCGTGATTACGCTAATGAGATTGCGGACCTCTCTCAAGCTCTTGAACTTGAACAAACCACCAAGGAATCTCTTGAGGAGACTTTTGCTCTAGAATTGTCTAGAGTGAAGGAATCTACTGATAGAGCCCTTGAGGTGGCCAATGTTTTTGAAACTAAAAATGCTAAGCTTGAAGTTGCTCATGCTAGACTCCTTGAGGATTTTGAGCACCTCGAAAATGGCTCAAGGGTCATCAAGGGTGAGCTCATCAAACTCACCGAGTCTCATGCTCAACTTGAAGCTTCTTATTTAAAAGAGCATGCCAAGTTGCCTTCTCCTCTTGTTGTTAATGATGATGCTTGTGCTACTAATTCTATTACTTGTGAAGCATCCATTTTGAAGGAGAATGTTGAGCTACGGGCTCAACTTGAGGTGCTATCTTGCAATTATGGGAAATTGGAAGAAAGTCATGAAAAGCTCTCAAGCTCTCATGATGATCTTCTAGTATCCCATAGTGTGCTAAAGATAGCTCATGAGGCCATGATTGCTAAGGTAACATCTAGTGAGCCTCATGTGGATACTAGCACTACTTCTAGTCAAAATAGTATATTGCCATGTGCTAGTCCTTGTAATTCATCTACTCACAATGTTGGTACATCTTGTGATGAATTGCTTTCCTTGCCTTGTTGCTCTAACGATGAAGCTTATACTTCCTCTAGTACTTGTGTTGAGACTAACCATGTAGAGGAAATCAAAGAGCTCAAGGCCCAAGTCACTTCTTTGAAGAAAGACTTGAAAAAGTGTCATGAAGGGAAATCCGCACTCAACAATATCTTGAGTGTGCAAAAATCCCCCAATGACAAAGGTGGACTTGGATTCAACTCCAATAAGAAGAAGAAGTCCAACATGAACAAAAATAAGGGCCAAGAACAAGTCAAGAATTCGGCCAAGATTGTTTGCTTCAAGTGCAAAGTAGAAGGGCATCATGTTAGATCTTGCCCATTGAAGAAGAAGGCCATTAGTGTCAAGCAACAAGGGAAGAGGGCACAAGTTCAATCTCATGCTCAACCTCAAGTTGAAGAAAGGCCACTTCCCAAGAAGACTCAAGCTAATGCTTCTCTTGTGGAAAAATCAAGTGAGAAGAAAGTGAAGGGTAGACGTTGCTACTTATGTCGTGATAAAGGTCACGTCGCTTCTTCATGCACTAGTGGTAACTTATCCAACCCAATTATTATTGATGATATCTATTCTCTTGGGAAGGATAAGGTTGGCAATGTGTTTGCCAAGTTTGTTGGTACTCAAAGTGGTGTCAAGAAAAGAACCATTTGGGTAGCCAAGCCTATTGTGACTAACCTCTTAGGACCCAACTTGGTTGGGGACCAACAAGCTCAAACTTGATCAATAGGTGTTTTTGGAGGGCATTGGAGACTTGGCTACATTATGAAGAATTAAGGGGACTTCATCATTCTTTTTGTCACAAGCCAAGTTAATTGGATTATCAAATTTCTATCTTATATCCAATGTGCCTCCTTGCGGTAACTTGTACTTAAATTGTTTACTTTGAAAGTTAGTTGCCCCCTTGCATGTTTTGGTTTTGTTCCTTGCATGTGTTTGTATATGTTGCGCTTCCAACTTGCTTATGTATGTTGGTGTGCACTTCATGTACGTGTGAGTTGTGTGTTGAGCCTTTGTGCATCTTCTTTGTATCTTAGTTGGCTCTTGTGAGAGATTAATGGAATATCCCATTATTGGGGAGTGATGTGCTTTGTGCACCTCACACTCCTATAAGTGTGTGTACATGAGGAATACCATCTAGTATTGATATTACAAGATTATCTAGTCACTATGTGGTATGTCTTCTCATGAGAAATTCAAATTCTAAATTGTCCATTAATTATCTCTTGTTGGATCCTCTTATTGCCTCTTGTTAAGTTTTCTTCATTGGTATCACATTATGGGGGAGTAATATGCTATGTATATTACTAGCCTAGAAAATGTGTACATTTGAGATATTGTCACCTAGTGTTGATATTGTAGATTATCTTGTTCCTAGGTGGCATGTTAGCTCTACAAGTTGCAATCTGCTTGTGTGTGGTGTGAAGATGATGTTGGATATCCTTGCTATCTACCACCGGGAATTCTTTCCATCTACTTCTTGTCTTTTGACAATTGGTAGTCATTTATGTGTGGTAGAATTTATTGATCATCTTTACATTGGCTTTTGTTTTACTTGCCTCTTCTCTTGCCAAGGATTGTGTCAACTCCCGTTGTCTTCCATACCACTTGTGGATCTTGTTTATTTCTTGTTCTTGTCTAGTGTTTTCTAGATATAGTGAAAGCGGTGATCCCACCTTGTGCATTTTGTATTCAAATACAAATCATGTATAATGCACAACTCGTGGGGGAGCTATTCTATTTTCTTCAGAACACTCTTCTTGTGATCCTTATCAAGTGTGTTTTGGTGGAAGGCAAGCCATTTCTTTTTGGTACTTTGTGCCATCATGAAACTTTGTTGAGGGCTTGGTTTGTTTGGAACCATCCTCTCTTTGGGAGTTTGACATCTTTAGTTTAGTGTGTATCAATGGATATCTCATTCCTTGATGTATATTTAATGATATCTTCCAAGTGATGATTTCTCCATTTAGTATCCTTTTCACTTGGAATTTCTTCGTCTTTTGGTTTCGGGTTTTGAAAGTCTTGAGCATGCATGTTTACTTCATGTATTTCATTTGGCATGCTTTCTTTCTTTGACTCAATATATAGGGGAAACTCCACCTAGTCTCAATTTGGATGAGATGTGCATGAAATTCATTTTCATATCTATATGCACATATTTATGTGGAGTTTGTCCTATGTATTGGTGTTTCTAACTATTTGGTCCCGATGAGTTTGGGTACCGTTTAGTTTGTGTTGTTCTTCTAGGAACATTTGGAGATGCATTGGATGCTCGGCTCACTCACAAGGAAGGTGTTGTCACCATGTGCATATTGGAGTTAAGCTAGGATGATCAATGAACTACTATCTACCTTCAATTGGTATCTACTACATCCTTCCAATGATATCTCGGTAACAAGTATCTATTCATGCTTTCCTCTCTTGCATTCAACCTTGTGTAGGCTGTATCTTGGCATGATATTCATTTCATATCTTGTGATACTTGTTTCCTTTCTCAAAGCATCCCAACGATGATCTCTGTTGCTAGTTGTGATGCCCTTGATGGATGTGTGTTTGGACTTCATTTATATACAATAAGACCATATCTAGCCAAGTGCTATGCTTTCAAGCAAATATCTTATTGGTATATTATGACTTCCTTGTGGATATCTTGTTCCTTCGTGGTGTAACTATTTCGGGTGTACATCCTTCTTTGTAGATATATATATATCATCATGATTTCGTCTACATAGAACCTTATACACTTGAGAGAAATTACATCTCTAGTTGATATCCTTTCTTTCACGTCCACCTTGTCTTTCTTATGTTATTTCTTTGGTGGCTCCGTGAAAGCTTTTGCCTTGAGTGCGTGTCCTCTATCGTTGCATCTTGATGCACTCTTGTGTGGTGAAGATTATTTTCCTCATGCTTATCTTTACAAGGCTTTTGCCATCTTAATTGGCATCCCTCGTCTTGATGAGGCTTTCATCTTCTATCTTCACCACGGGTTGTCACAAGCATAAGTTCTTTATATGCTTATTAGTAAGCTTGTGAACCCATTTGCTAGTTGTGTGTGTGGGAATGATAGGCCTTGCACCGTGTGCCTCATTATTTCAAGACTATGTTGATGCTTAATGCTCATCCTAATTTTAGTCCTCTCAAGTGCTTCGCCATGACTCACACACATCATTTTGGTTGAGCCTATTCTTAAGTTGCCTCTTTTACATGTTGCTCAACCATGTGCTTGTTGCAAGCGCTAGGATTTGTTTCCCATATGCTCACTTGCACTGGATGTGAGTTTCTATTGATTTTGGGGGAGCTATGATCCTATTTTGTGCACTTTGTATTCAAATACAAAAATTCTTATGTGTGCACAAATCATGGGGAGCTTCTCTAGTTTCTTTAGAACACTCCTTTGCGTTTATCATAATATCTTTATTCTTGTGGCATGTAGGATCATTGGTCTAGTTGGTTCAATTGATATCCATTGATTGCTTGCTTCAATTGGTATCTTCTGATTGCTTGTGTCTCTCTTTGTTATGTCTTTGTGTCATATCTTTTTGTTGCAATCTTTGGGCCTCAATATAGTTTGTCTTCCTCCAAGTATTGGCAGTTGGATATGTGTATTGCATTCCACTCTCTTGTTGAGAAATACACAATTTATGGAGGAACACCTTTTATTTTGGCCTTCTCAGCTTTTCACCCATTTTGGCAATCGATGCCAATGGGGGAGGAGTTTCAGAGAGTTTTGTGGAGAAGTCTTCTGAGTTTTCTCCTTGCTTTGGTTTTGGTCCTAAGCATTTGCATCTCATTCTCCTGCATCATTGGTTGTTGCATTGCATTGTGATGCATAATTCCTTATATAAACTCTCTTGAAAGCGATTGTCATCAGTTACCAAAATGGGGGAGATCGAAAGGACATGCGGTGCCCCCATGTGTGGTTTTGGTAATTGATGACATTCTCTATGGACTAATGGTTGCATCGAGTTATATTTGAAGGATGTTTCCATAGGCATTTCTTGAAGTCCATGTGTTGGTTTCAAGGAGTTTATGGGTTGACCAAGGTGCTATTAAGGAATTATCCAAAGACTGGTCATGTGAGTGTTGAGCTTATTGCAAGCATGTCTTGAAGAAGAAGATTGTGTGATCATTCATATTTACCTTCAAGACATCATCCAAATGAAGAGAGTTGGAAAGATTCAAGGTTGATCAAGACTAAGTCAAGAGTGAATCAAGTTGATCAACTCACAAAGCATAGAAGATGTACCGAGTGGGACCAAGTGTTCCCATGGTATGGTAAGCATTGTCCATTACGCTTTGTGTACTAACCCATGGTCTACGTGAGAGTTCTTTGTGGGGTTAGGTATGTTTCCATGGTCTTGCGTCAAGAGGAAGATCCCATACAACCCATGGAGGATGACATCAAGTGGTGATCGTCATCAAGTTTGCAGTGTGCAAGTTCAAGTGGAGCAACACAAAGAGTGGCTCACCCATAATGGAGTATGGGGGAGCAATCAAGTTTGAATCTTGCCATCCATTGTGGTGTCAATGGACTTGTGAAGATGTGCCGAAGAGTCGCTCACCCATAGTGGACTATGGGGGAGCAATCATCTAGTCTTCATCGAGCCAATGCAATCAAGAAAGGTGGTCCAACTTGAGGGAGTCAAGATCGTCATCATCTAGCTCAAGTGGACCATGTGCAAGGCAAAGGTTTGCCCTTGATAGGTTTTCTATTTTACCGGTCTCATGGTGGTAGTTGGGAGACCGGGTTATAGGATCGATAGCCGTACTATCAAGGGGGGCTCTCAAGTGAGTAGCTTGATCGTATCGTTCGTCGAGAGCTCAAACCATTGCATCCTTGCATCATGTTTCTTGGTTCTTGTTTGATTCTCTTTGTGAGTCTTAGAGCTTATGGTCATCTTTATGACAAGCTTGAGTTCATCGAAAACGGAGTTTGCATGCGTCTTCTATGATGTTTTCGGTGTTGGAGGTTTTACCGGTCTTCTCCGAGGAAGGGTTCTCACCATTTTCTTTTGGGCCTTTTCTCATTTGCTTATTATTGGTATTTCTTTCAAGATTGTGTTAGCCCTTGTCGCTAGCTTTCCAACAAACTTGGTTTCATCGAATTCGGAGTCCGTTTGCAAAAGTTGTGGCTGTTTTGGTGAAGGCTGCAGCGGTACTACCGCGACTAGAGCGGATGTAATTTTTTACTACCGCTCTAGAGCGGTACTACCGCGGCTCCTGAGCGGTACTACTGCTCCAGAGCAGTACTACCGTGGCTCCTAAGCGGTAGTACCGCCCCGGACCAAAAACTCGTGTTTTCTCTCTCGTTTGGGCTGTTTTGAGCGTGCTAAGCGGTAGTACCGCTCCTCCAAGCGGTAGTACCGCTTGTGCACGACCTGAGCACATAACGGTTGGATTCGGGAGGTCCTATAAAAGGGGGTCTTCTTCCCCATTGAACCTTATCCTTTGAGCTCGTGTTCTTCCCCCATTGTTGACCTTCTTCGAGCTTGCTAACTCTCAATCCCTCCATGGATTCTTGCTAGTTTTTGAGGGAAAAGAGAGAGGAGATCTAGATCCACATTTCCACCAATCACTTTCTCCTCTATGTGAGGGGAACCCCTTGGATCTTGATCTTGGAGTTCTTGGTGTTCTCCTTCTTGTTCTTCCTCTCATTTTCCTCCCTAGCATTAGTTGCTTCGGTGGGATTTGAGAGAGAAGGACTTGGGCACTCCGTGTGCCCTTGCCATTGCATTTGGTGCATCGGTTTGAGTTCTCCACGGTGATACGTGGAAGTGAAGTTTGAGAAGCTTATTACTCTTGGGTGCTTGGTGCCCTTGAGCTTGTTCCTCTTGGGTGCTTGGGCGCCCTAGACGGTTGGTGGTGTTCGGAGCTCAATCATTGTGGTGTAAAGCTCCGGGCAAGCGTCGGGGTCTCCAATTAGGTTGTGGAGATCGCCCCGAGCATCTTGACGGGTTCCGGTGACCGCCCCCAAGGGTTGCCAAAGTGTACGGGTTCGGTGACCGCCCCCAAGGGTTGCCATTTGTACGGGTTCGGTGACCGCCCTCAAGGGTCCCTTAGTGGAATCACGGCATCTTGCATTGTGCGAGGGCGTGAGGAGATTACGGTGGCCCTAGTGGCTTCTTGGGGAGCATTGTGCCTCCACACCGCTCCAAACGGAGATTAGCATCTGCAAGGGTGTGAACTTCGGGATACATCGTCGTCTCCGCGTGCCTCGGTTATCTCTTACCCGAGCCCTTTACTTATGCACTTTACTTTGTGATAGCCATATTGTTCTTTGTCATATATCTTGCTATCACATAGTTGCTTATCTTGCTTAGCATAAGTTGTTGGTGCACATAGGTGAGCCTAGTTGTTTTAGGTTTTGTGCTTGACAAATTAACCGTTAGGTTTATTCCGCATTTGTTCAAGCCTAAACCGTAATTATTTTAAAGCGCCTATTCACCCCCCCCCCTCTAGGCGACATACTCGATCTTTCACTATCATTTGAAGCACACGAGCAAGGAGTTCATCATCCACACACCATCTATTATCTTTTGGAGAGTGGTGTCTCCTAGATTGCTTAGGTGTCAATTGGGAGCCTCCGACAAGATTGTGGAGTTGAACCAAGGAGTTTGTAAGGGCAAGGAGATCGCCTACTTCATGAAGATCTACGTGGGCGATGGCCATGGTGTGATATACAAGGTTGCTTCTTCGTGGACTCTTCATGGGTGGAGCCCTTCATGGACTCGCGCAACCGTTACCCTTCGTGGTTGAAGTCTCCATCAACGTGGATGTATGATAGCACCACCTATCAGAACCATGCCAAAAATCTTCATGTCATCATTGCGTTTGCACTCTCCAAACCCACCCCTTTACTTGCAACTAACATGCTTTACTCTTTCCGCTGTTTATACTATTGCCATGCTTGCTTGAAATGTATTGTGAATGCTCAAACCTATGCTAAAACTCTACCTCAACTTGAAGAACTTAAAAACTGCTACATTTGCTTGTTGAGGGCCTAATCCCCCCCCCCCCATCTAGACACCTCTTCTCGGTCCTTTCAGTCTTTTGGTGGTGTTGACTAGTGCATGAAGCTTAACGGTTCTTACAACAGAAATTCGAAAGCTGATGCAGAACATTAACAATCAGCTTGAGTACTCCTAAAATGAGTGATTACGGAAATTAGCATTGCACAAAAATATTTTCCGGGGCATGATGGTTGCTGCAGTCGGTGAGCATATAAGCACCAATAAAGCTAAACTGTTGATGAGAAGATTCTGGGCAAGTAGTGTTTGCAAAACCGATGAAGGAACCTGACACACATGTCTACCATTTGTCAGGCAAAGATTTTGTCCCAAGAAAACTGAACACTACTGGTGAGACATTTCGGCTAGATCAATCAACCATCTTATAAAGAAAAAGTAAAGGAAGATACCTAAAGGACAATTGCTTCAACAACCCAGCTTAGCTTATATAAGAATCACATGTGATTTTGTGAAAATATACAACATCAGATATGCAAGGACTGAGGAGTAAGAGATGTTATGAAGACTATCCATGCCATCCTCATGGCTTAGTTCTCACAATTAATGATTGATGTAAAAGATTCCGACTTATTTTGTCAGTTGATCAATATTTAGTCGGTTGGGTTTCTCCAACAGATCGAGCACATCAAAATTCACACGAGCACATGCGCACAAACCTATCCACCTCAAGTCAGCAAATCTCGAGCGTGCCAAAAGGCACGTCTCATGCCTTCTTTATATCTTTTTCTCGTTTTTTGGTGCTACAAACATTGAGGTGCATCTACTTATATAGGTGAAGATATACAGGTTACAGCTTCGGCACAACCATGGCATGCAAGAAAAATCCTAGGTTCCTAAGTGAACTCAAGCAAACCTACACGGACGCAACAAGTAATTGCTTAGTATCAGCATCCGTGACAAATCCTTCTAGGACTAATACACTAAAATCGTTTAGATTAATCTAACATAGTCCCATACATTTTCCGATTTGAAAATTTTCCCTGTGATATAAAGGTCAGCTACAATATTTAGTAACAAAGATAATCAACCTTGCGAGAATAAGGGCAAAGTAACCAAGAGGGAAAGGAATAAACATATAGCAATATATATAATTTTCTAAGCATAACCAGAATATTAAACAATGAAGTGCAAGCTTTGTGTTAATTCACATATCATGGGACAAAAAAGACGATGAAACAAAACTGGCGCATGCTAGATAAAATTTGACATGAAAAAAGATTGTACAAATCATACTTTTTTTCTCTGCTGAATGATGGAATCAACATGCCATGGCTCAGAAAGCAAAGTATCAGTTTCATTGGGCATTGGACAGCCACCATTCAGTCAGTCAAAGAAGGCCGGATTAAGAATTACTAGCTTAATACAGAGAGTAATCCGTGTTACAACAAGCATTTTCATGGTTCGATACTACATTTTTGGTTCATGAATTCGAAAGCAGTTTGCATTTCACATCTGCAGGCGGCAGCATAGTCTTCAGCAGGGTGAGGTGCAGCTTCCTTGTGAGGGCATATGTACTTGTCCATGAATAACTTCTCGACGGAATGGAAAATTGTACTGCATCTTTGGACACGCTTGAGCAATCCATTTTCCTTGAGAAACTTTATAACGTAGTACCGGGGCCTGAGCCATCCATCTAAACTAAACCCGAGCATTACTAGTTGTTGAGCAGTATAGTTCGGTTCCAGCCCCACCTCCGAGATGAAGAACTCGGACATGCGTTGCAGCTTGTCCTTTGAATTCCTTAGGGACACCGCAATGCCCACCTCGGCATGTGACCAACTGAAGGTGTTCCTCAAGTACTCCACTTTAGCGGCAACCTTCTCCTTGCTTTGGAATGCAACAGCGTGCAACGCTATTCTGAAAATCCGAGAGCCACGGGGCACACCTATACCTTCGGCGCATGCCACCATCACCCGGATGCGCTCTGGGTTGGCGGTGAGCATCATGGGCACAACGGTTAACAGCTTGGCAATATCGCAAGCACCTAGCCTGCACTCCTGTAGGAGCGTGAGAGTGGGCTTCACTCACCTCTTGAGGTCAGAACCGAGAAAGCAAAAGCGGCCCTTGAGAGTGTGGAGGAGGTTCTCGGGGGAGCCGGAGAGGGACAGGTAGTAGTGCACCCTAGAGATGACCTGGAGATGAAAAATCTACGACGGATATGGCCGCCACCGGCGTTGAGTGAGACGACGTGGACGACCTCAGAACAGGAAAGACTGAGCCTGGTGAGCTCCTCGAAACATCCCAGGAAAGACTGCATCCATTGGAAATGGAACAGGGGATGTACAAAGGCACCAAAGGCGGTTGCAGTGTGGTACTTGAGGCAGTGGCCACACAAGACCTCTGGATTTGGCACTCCTTCTTTGGTATGCCAGGAATTCACAATGACATCACGTATTGTAGTGCTCTCTTGTCTTTGCCAAGCTAGTTGAAGGTCATTCTCCTCCGGTGATCTTCGAGGTCAATGGGCGACGAGGACCCCGCTCAGACCTAGTCGAAAGATCAAATGTGGGAGATCATGACTTCTTATGTCATCTTGCACAACATGATCATTGAAAGCGAGCAGGAAGAGCCAGTGTTTGACACTGAACCATATTACATGCAGGGTCCTCTTGCCCAAGTTGATCACCAGCTACCGGCAACCTGGAGCCTTCCTCAATATGCGTCATGAGATCCGACACCCACAGGTGCATCAACAACTGCAGCAGGATCTGGTGGAGCACCTATGGAGGCTCAAGGGCAATGCCTAGCTCAATGTGTGATAAAATATGAGTTTTTATTTATTGAACTATATAATTTGTATTAAACTATTTGATTTATATTAATTTTCTATGATGAACTATGTGATAGCAAATAGCTTCTGTTCAATTTGCGCTGAAGCACGACGAAAATGGGCCAATTTGCGACGATAGCGGGTTGTTTTTGCGCCGAAAATGGGATGAAAAGCGGGAAAATTTGCGCCAAAATTGGGCCGATATCGGCGCCTGGGGTGACGGCTGGGAACCCAATCGCCCCCAAGCCGATTTTAGCGCCAGTTCGCCCCCAGGCGGCGAATTTTCAAGCCCCCTGGAGGGGCAGCGACTGGAGATGCTCTAAGAAGAGAGGACGATGCCGGAAAGGGTGGATCTTGGGAGGCGGAACATGGCGTGGCGCCGGCAGCAGCAAAGGGGAGAATTTTCCAGTAGGTTTTGGAACTGTCTATCGTAACCTGGATCCAGCTCTGGCCCCAGATTGGCAATTTTGCCACACGATTTCTATTTTCCTTAATTTCAGCAATAAAAAGTCAAGTTCGAGAAAACACCCAAAACAATTTTGACGTATTGTTCCATCCCGTAGATTTTTTTTAGGACATCTCGTAGAAATTTAACCCATGAATTTTGGTTAAAAACACATACATAGTCGATAAGTCATTCGTTTTTTCACAAACCCATCTTTGAACTTTTGCACACGACATAAATGGTCTTTCCGTATAACGGATTTGACATAGAAAAAATTATATTCATTCTTATTTTCTTTTTTTAACTTGAGACTATAATTTTTTTTTGAAGCTCCAAAAGTCAAAATCATATGTAGCACTTTCTCCTCTCTCTCACTTCCCCTATAGGTATCCCTGCCTTTTTTTATGAAACAACAGGAGCTCTGCCTTTGCATTAAGAAGAAGAGAATTGATCAATTTATAAGGAAAACTGGCCAAAAACCGATACATCGACACACACCAGCCCCGAGGATGTGTACCTAACGAGCCGACTTTCGTGTCGCCCAAACGACCAGAGTTACCACTCCACCACATGACCCGGAGCCGCCACTCCGTCTTACAAAGCACAAAAACTCACACACGTCGGCCCCGAGGCCGCAGTCCATGCGAGTCGACGACTCTGCCGTCCACACGACCAAAACCGACGCTCCACAACACAGAGGTGCTCTCCGCAGCCGCCCCTCCGACTTCCCCACCGGCCCTGAGGCCGCGCTCCACATGAGCTGATGACGTTAACGCCCATGCGACCAGATAAGAAACTCCACGGTGATGTTCTCCGGAGCCGCTGCTCCGACTTCCTCACCAGCCCCGAGGCCGCGCAGACGCCTGGCCAACGAAGAACCCACAAAGCCACCCGAGCCACAGCGAACTGATGAAGGACCAGACCTCCAAGGTGTCACCCCCAAGAGGGAAGCGACAAGAACGCCGCCAACGGCCATTCCGACCAAGGTCGAAACTTGGATTTTCACCCAGAGAGCTCGAGACCGAGGCGACAATGGTAGTGAAGGGGCTCCACGACGACGCCTCCAAGGAGGGAACGACATCCTAGGACGCCGGATACGACCGAGGTCGAGCTAGGCTTTCACCCGGACCTTACCAAATCCATCCTCACCGCAGCCCGCCCAGCAAACCGTCTCCGGCATCATGTCGATCGTCCTCGCCCAAGCCACATGACCAAGCACGCAAGGCAGCACGTCGCCGCCAACCACCACCGGCTGCAGAAACCACTGCAACCCACCTTCCTCCACAATGGCGCCGTCGAGACCGCACTCCGGCCGGCTCTGGGCCAGCCGTACAGCAGCTCGCCACCATGGAGGCCCCCTGCCAGCAACCGCCAAGTCGCCGAGGCCACTCACAGCTTCCTAGCACGCAGGACAGCAACACAGCTGCCCTGACCCCACGCACCTCCCCGCCACCCCAGTGGACCGGAGCATGCACACCTCTGCCGGACCGCCGCCACAGGCCAACGTCCCTGAAGGAAATATGCCCTAGAGGCAATAATAAAGTTATTATTTATTTCCTTATTTCATGATAAATGTTTATTATTCATGCTAGAATTGTATTAACCGGAAACATAATACATGTGTGAATACATAGACAAACATAGTGTCACTAGTATGCCTCTACTTGACTAGCTCGTTAATCAAAGATGGTTAAGTTTCCTAACCATAGACATGAGTTGTTATTTGATTAATGGGATCACATCATTAGGAGAACGATGTGATTGACATGACCCATTTAGCCTAGCACTTAATCGTTTAGTATGTTGCTATTGCTTTCTTCATGACTTATACATGTTCCTGTAACTATGAGATTATGCAACTCCCGTTTACTGGAGGAACACTTTGGGTGCTACCAAACGTCACAGCGTAACTGGGTGATTATAAAGGAGTACTACAGGTGTCTCCAAAGGTACATGTTGGGTTGGCGTATTTCGAGATTAGGTTTTGTCACTCCGATTGTCAGAGAGGTATCTCTGGGCCCTCTCGGTAATGCACATCACAATAAGCCTTGCAAGCAATGTAGCTAATGAATTAGTTACGGAATGATGCATTACGTAACGAGTAAAGAGACTTGCCGGTAACAAGATTGAACTAGGTATCGGATACCGACGATCGAATCTCGGGAAAGTAACATACCGATGACAAAGGGAACAACGTATGTTGTTATGCGGTTTGACCGATAAAGATCTTCGTAGAATATGTAGGAGCCAATATGGGCATCCAGGTTCCGCTATTGGTTATTGACCAAGAATAGTTCTAGGTCATGTCTACATAGTTCTCGAACCCATAGGGTCCGCACGCTTAAGGTTTTGATGACAGTTTTATTATGAGTTTATGAGTTTTGATGTACCGAAGGAGTTCGGAGTCCCGGATGAGATTGGGGACATGACGAGGAGTCTCGAAATGGTCGATACGTAAAGATCGATATATTGGATGACTATATTCGGACTTCGGAAAGGTTCCGAGTGATTCGGGTATTTTTTGGAGTACCGGAGAGTTACGGGAATTCGCCGGGAGAAGTATTGGGCCTTATTGGGCCATACGGGAAAGAGAGAGGGGCTGCCTAGGGCAGGCTGCGCGCCCCCCCAAGGCCTAGTCCGAATTGGACTAGGGGGAGGGGCCGCACCCCCTCCTTCCTTCCCTTCTCTCTTCCCTTTCCTTCTCTCCTACTCCTACTACATGGAAGGTCTCCTAGTTGGACTAGGAAAGGAGGGAGTCCTACTCCCAGTGGGAGTAGGACTCCTCCCTGGTGTGCCCTCCCTTGGCCGGCCGCCTCCTCCCCCTTGCTCCTTTATATACGGGGGCAGGGGCACCCCATGACACACAAGTTGATCTACGGATCGTTCCTTAGCCGTGTGCGGTGCCCCCCTCCACCATATTCCACCTCGGTCATATCGTCGCGGAGTTTAGGCGAAGCCCTGTGCCGGTAGAACATCATCATCGTCACCACGCCGTCGTGCTGACGGAACTCATCTCCGGAGCTTTGCTGGATCGGAGCCCGGAGATCGTCATCGAGCTAAACGTGTGCTGAACTCGGAGGTGTCGTACGTTCGGTGCTTGGATCAGTCGGATCGTGAAGACGTACGACTACATCAACCGCGTTGTGCTAACGCTTCCGCTTACGGTCTACGGGGGTACGTGGACAACACTCTCCCCTCTCATTGCTATACCATCACCATGATCTTGCGTGTGCGTAGGAAATTTTTTGAAATTACTACGTTTCCCAACAGTGGCATCCGAGCCAGGTTTTATGCGTAGATGTCATATGCACGAGTAGAACACAAGTGAGTTGTGGGTGATACAAGTCATACTGCTTACCAGCATGTCATACTTTGGTTCGGCGGTATTGTGAGATGAAGCGGCCCGGACCGACATTACGCGTACGCTTACGCGAGACTGGTTTCACCGTTACGAGCACTCGTGCTTAACGGTGGCTGGCGAGTGTCTGTCTCTCTCACTTTAGCTGAATCGAGTGTGGCTACGCCCGGTCCTTGCAAAGGTTAAAACAACACTAACTTGACGAACTATCGTTGTGGTTTTGATGCGTAGGTAAGAACGGTTCTTGCTAAGCCCGTAGCAGCCACGTAAAATTTGCAACAACAAAGTAGAGGACGTCTAACTTGTTTTTGCAGCGCATATTGTGATGTGATATGGTCAAGACGTGATGCTATATTTTATTGTATGAGATGATCATGTTTTGTAACCGAAGTTACCGGCAACTGGCAGGAGCCATATGGTTGTCGCTTTATTGTATGAAATGCAAACGCCCTGTAATTGCTTTACTTTATCACTAAGCGGTAGCGATAGTCGTAGAAGCAATAGATGGCGTAAACGACAACGACGCTACGATGGAGATCAAGGTGTCGCGCCGGTGACGATGGTGATCACGACGGTGCTTCGAAGATGGAGATCACAAGCACAAGATGATGATGGTCATATCATATCACTTATATTGATTGCATGTGATGTTTATCCTTTATGCATCTTATCTTGCTTTGATTGACGGTTAGCATTTTAAGATGATCTCTCACTAATTATCAAGAAGTGTTCTCCCTGAGTATGCACCGTTGCGAAAGTTCTTCGTGTTGAGACACCACGTGATGATCGGGTGTGATAGGCTCTACGTTCAAATACAACGGGTGCAAAATAGTTGCACACGCGGAATACTCGGGTTAAACTTGACGAGCCTAGCATATACAGATATGGCCTCGGAACACGGAGACCGAAAGGTCGAACGTGAATCATATAGTAGATATGATCAACATAGTGATGTTCACCATTGAAACTACTCCATCTCACGTGATGATCGGACATGGTTTAGTTGATTTGGATCACGTGATCACTTAGATGACTAGAGAGATGTCTGTCTAAGTGGGAGTTCTTAAGTAATATGATTAATTGAACTTTAATTTATCATGAACTTAGTCCTGGTAGTATTTTGCAAATTATGTTGTAGATCAATAGCTTGCGTTGTTGCTTTCATATGTTTATTTTGATATGTTCCTAGAGAAAACTATGTTGAAAGATGTTAGTAGCAATGATGCGGATTGGATCCGTGATCTGAGGTTTATCCTCATTGATGCACAGAAGAATTATGTCCTTAATGCACCGCTAGGTGACAGACCTAAGCAGGAGCAGATGCAGACGTTATGAACGTTTGGCTAGCTCAATATGATGACTACTTGATAGTTTAGTGTACCATGCTTAACAGCTTAGAATCGGGACTTCAAAGACGTTTTGAACGTCATGGACCATATGAGATGTTCCAGGAGTTGAAGTTAATATTTCAAGCAAATACCCGAGTTGAGAGATATGAAGTCTCCAACAAGTTCTATACCTAAAAGATGGAGGAGAATCGCTCAACTAGTGAGCATGTGCTCAGATTGTCTGGGTACTTCAATCACTTGAATCAAGTGGGAGTTAATATTCCAGATAAGATAGTGATTGACAGAATTCTCTAGTCACCATCACTAAGTTACTAGAACTTTGTGATGAATTATAGTATGCAAGGGATGACAAAAACGATTCCCGAGCTCTTCATGATGTTGAAATCGACGAAGGTAGAAATCAAGAAAGAGCATCAAGTGTTGATGATTGACAAGACCACTAGTTTCAAGAAAAGGGAAAGAAAGGGAACTTCAAGTAGAATGACAAGCAAGTTGTCACTTCCGCGAAGAAGCCCAAAGCTGGACCAAAGCCTGAAACTGAGTGCTTACATTACAAAGGAAATGTTCACTGGAAGCGGAAATGCCCTGAATATTTGGTGGATAAGAAGGATGGCAAAGTGAACAAGGGTATATTTGATATACAGATTATTGATGTGTGCCTTACTACTATTTATAGTAGCCCCTGATTATTTGATACTTGTTCGGTTGCTAAGATTAATAACTCGAAACAGGAGTTACAGAATAAACAGAGACTAGTTGAAGAGGAAGTGACGATGAGTGTTGGAAGTAGTTCCAAGATTGATATGATCATCATCGCACACTCCCTATACTTTTGGGATTAGTGTTAAAACTAAATAAATGTTATTTGGTGTTTGCGTTGAGCATGAATATGATTTAATCATGTTTATTGCAATACGGTTATTCATTTAAAAACAGAGAATAATTGTTGTTCTGTTTACATGAATAAAACCTTCAATGGTCATACACCCAATGAAAATAGTTTGTTGGATCTCGATCGTAGTGATACATTCATAATATTGATGCCAAAAGATGCAAAGTTAATAATGATAGTACAACTTATTTGTGGTACTACCATTTGGGTCATATCGGTGTAAAGCGCATGAAGAAACTCCATAAAGATGGATTTTCAGAATCACTTGGTTATGAATCATTTGATGCTTGCAAACGTGCCTTTTGGGCAAGATGACTAAAACTCCGTTCTTCGAAACAATGGAGCGAGCTACTGATTTGTTGGAAATAATACATACTGATGTATGCAGACCAATGAGTATGAAGGCTCGTGGCAAGTATCGTTATTTTCTGACCTTCACAAGATGATTTGAGAAGATATGGGTATATCTACTTGATGAAACATAAGTCTGAAATATTTGAAAGGTTCAAAGAATTTCAGAGTGAAGTAGAAAAATCATCGTAACAAGAAAATAAAGTTTCTGCGATCTGATCGCGGAGACGAATATTTGAGTTACGAGTTTGGTCTTCAATTAAAACAATGTGGAATAGTTTCACAGCTCACGCCACCTGGAACACCATAAAGTTATGGTGTGTCTGAACGTCGTAACCGCACTTTATTGGATATGGTGCGATCTATGATGTCTCTTACTAATTTACCACTATCGTTTTGGGGTTATGCATTAGAGACAGATGCATTCACGTTTAATAGGGCACCATCTAAATCCGTTGAGACGACATCGTATGAACTATGGTTTGGCAGTAAACCTAAGCTGTCATTTCTTAAAGTTTGGAGTTGCGATGCTTATATGTGAAAAAGTTTCATCCTGATAAGCTCAAACCCAAATCGGAGAAGTGCGTCTTCATAGAATACCCAAAGGAAATTGTTGGGTACACCTTCTATCACAGATCCGAAGGCAAGATATTCGTTGCTAAAAATGGATCCTTTCTAGAGAAGGATTTTCTCTCGAAAGAAGTGAGTGGGAGGAAAGTAGAATTTGATGAGGTAACTGTACCTTCTCCTCTAATTGGAAAATAGTTCATCACTGAAATCAGTTCCAGTGATTCCTACACCAATTAGTGAGGAAGCTAATGATGATGATCATGAAACTTCAGATCAAGTTACTACAGAACCTCGTAGGTCTTCCAGAGTACGGTCCGCAGCAGAGTGGTACGGTAATCCTGTTCTGAAAATCATGTTACTAGACCATGATAAACCTACGAACTATGAGGAAGTGATGATGAGCCCAGATTCCGCAAAATGGCTGGAGGCCATGAAATCTGAGATAGGGTCCATGTATGAGAACAAAGTGTGGACTTTGGTGGACTTGCCTGATGATCGGCAAACCATAAGAAATAAATGGATCTTCAAGAGGAAGACGGACGTTGATAGTAGTGTTACTATCTACAAAGCTCGACTTGTCGCAAAAAGGTTTTTGACAAGTTCAAGGTGTTGACTACAATGAGATTTTCTCAACTGTAGCGATGCTTAAGTCTGTCCGAATCATGTTAGCAATTGCCACATTTTATGAAATCTGGCAAATGGATGTCAAAACTACATTCCTTAATGGTTTTCTTAAAGAAGAGTTGTATATGATGCAACCAGAAGGTTTTGTCAATCCTAAAGGTGCTAAAAAAATGTGCAAGCTCCAGCGATCCATCTATGGACTGGTGCAAGCATCTCAGAGTTGGAATATACGCTTTGATAAGTTGATCAAAGCATATAGTTTTGTACAGACTTACGGTGAAGCCTGTATTTACAAGAAAGTGAGTGGAAGCACTACAACATTTCTGATAAGTATATGTGAATGACATATTGTTGATCGGAATAATGTAGAATTATTCTGCAAAGCATAAAGGAGTGTTTGAAAGGAGTTTTTTTAAAGAAAGACCTCAGCAAAGCTACTTACACATTGAGCATCAAGATCTATATAGATAGATCAAGACGCTTGATAAGATTTTTTCAGTGAGTACATACCTTGATAAATTTTTTGAAATAGTTCAAAATGGAACGAGCAAAGGAGTTCTTGCCTGTGTTGCAAGGTGTGAAGTTGAGTAAGACTCAAGACCCGACCATGGCAGAAAATAGAAAGAGAATGAAAAGTCATTCCCTATGCCTCAGTCATAGGTTCTATAAAGTATGTTATGCTGTGAACCAGACCTATTGTATACCTTGCACTGAGTTTGACAAAGGAATACAATTTTGATCTAATAGTAGATCACTGGACAGCGGTTAAGAATATCCTTAGTGAGGAATAAGGAGATGTTTCTCGATTATGGAGGTGATAAAAGAGTTCGTTGTAAAAGTTACATTGGTGCAAACTTTTACACTGATCCAGATGACTCTAAGTCTCAATCTGGATACATATTGAAAGTGGGAGCAATTAGCTAGAGTAGCTCCGTGCAGAGCATTGTAGGCATAGAATATTTGTAAAATACATACGGCTCTGAATATGACAAACCTGTTGACTAAGCTTCTCTCACGAGCAAAACATGATCACACCTTAGTACTCTTTGGGTGTTAATCACATAAGCGATGTGAACTAGATTATTGACTCTAGTAAACCCTTTGGGTGTTGGTCACATGATGATGTGAACTATGGGTGTTAATCATATACAGATATGAATATTGATGTTAAATCACATGGCGATGTGAACTAGATTATTGACTCTAGTGCAAGTGGGAGACTGAAGGAAATATGCCCTAGAGGTAATAATAAAGTTATTATTTATTTCCTTATTTCATGATAAATGTTTATTATTCATGCTAGAATTGTATTAACCGGAAACATAATACATGTGTGAATACATAGACAAACATAGTGTCACTAGTATGCCTCTACTTGACTAGCTCGTTAATCAAAGATGGTTAAGTTTCCTAACCATAGACATGAGTTGTTATTTGATTAATGGGATCACATCATTAGGAGAATGATGTGATTGACATGACCCATTCCGTTAGACTGGCACTTGATTGTTTAGTATGTTGCTATTGCTTTATTCATGACTTATACATGTTCCTGTAACTATGAGATTATGCAACTCCCGTTTACCAGAGGAACACTTTGGGCGCTACCAAACGTCACAACGTAACTTGGTGATTATAAAGGAGTACTACAGGTGTCTCCAAAGGTACATGTTGGGTTGGCGTATTTCGAGATTAGTTTTTGTCACTCCGATTGTCGGAGAGGTATCTCTGGGCCCTCTCGGTAATGCACATCACAATAAGCCTTGCAAGCAATGTAGCTAATGAGTTAGTTATGGAATGATGCATTACATAACGAGTAAAGAGACTTGTCGGTAATGAGATTGAACTAGGTATTGGATACCGACGATCGAATCTCGGGCAAGTAACATACCGATGACAAAGGGAACAACGTATGTTGTTATGCGGTTTGACCGATAAAGATCTTCGTAGAATATGTAGGAGCCAATATGGGCATCCAGGTTCCGCTATTGGTTATTGACCAAGAATAGTTCTAGGTCATGTCTACATAGTTCTCGAACCCGTAGGGTCCGCACGCTTAAGGTTTTGATGACAGTTTTATTATGAGTTTATGAGTTTTGATGTACCGAAGGAGTTCGGAGTCCCGGATGAGATTGGGGACATGACGAGGAGTCTCGAAATGGTCAAGACGTAAAGATCGATATATTGGACGACTATATTCGGATTTCGGAAAGGTTTCGAGTGATTCGGGTATTTTTCGGAGTACCGGAGAGTTACGGGAATTCGCCGGGAGAAGTATTGGGCCTTATTGGGCCATACGGGAAAGAGAGAGGGGCTGCCTAGGGCAGGCTGCGCGCCCCCCAAGGCCTAGTCCGAATTGGACTAGGGGGAGGGGCCGCACCCCCTCCTTCCTTCCCTTCTCTCTTCCCTTTCCTTCTCTCCTACTCCTACTACATGGAAGGTCTCCTAGTTGGACTAGGAAAGGAGGGAGTCCTACTCCCGGTGGGAGTAGGACTCCTCCCTGGTGTGCCCTCCCTTGGCCGGCCGCCTCCTCCCCCTTGCTCCTTTATATACGAGGGCAGGGGGCATCCCATGACACACAAGTTGATCTACAGATCGTTCCTTAGCCGTGTGCGGTGCCCCCCTCCACCATATTCCACCTCGGTCATATCGTCGCGGAGTTTAGGCGAAGCCCTGTGCCGGTAGAACATCATCATCGTCACCATGCCGTCGTGCTGACGGAACTCATCTCCGGAGCTTTGCTGGATCGGAGCCCGGAGATCGTCATCGAGCTGAACGTGTGCTGAACTCGGAGGTGCCGTACGTTCGGTGCTTGGATTGGTCGGATCGTGAAGACGCACGACTACATCAACCGCGTTGTGCTAACGCTACCGCTTACGGTCCGTGGACAACACTCTCCCCTCTCGTTGCTATACCATCACCATGATCTTGCGTGTGCGTAGAATTTTTTTTGAAATTACTACATTCCCTAACAGTCCCGCCTCACCACAAGATCCGGGCGCGAGGGCCCCAGATCCGCCACCTCGCAGGCTGCCGTCGGACGACCTCCGCGAGGGAGGTGCACGTCGACACCACCGCGTCTGAGCCATCTATTTTCTCATGTCTATCACCGCCTCTTTCGCTTCACATTTTTATCTGATGTGTGGGAGTAGCGATTCTACGTACAAGTTGTGGTGTCAGTTGACACAACTTTTAAGAAAAATAGCCTAAAACTGTATAATTATTGTAGACTATGAAGAAATGTATAAATTAACAATGAACCCACATATTATTCTGACTTCGCCAGTTATCCGTGGGCATTGCCGCCTAGTGCTCTTCCTCTTCCTCGCTTATCCGACTGGTCAAGAAAGACATTGCCCTTCTTATTTCTATATTGATTGAAAATACGAGATAGATAAGTGTATGGCCATCTTATTACACACTTTATAATTTGAGTAACTAATCAATTTTCCACTAGCACATGTTAGTTGAGAGATGTCAAGTTTCTTATATTCTCCTTCCAAATAAGATAACTAGGTATAAATTCGATTCCTTGTGCGCCTGTGACACTACTAACAGAAACCAACGTCTTTGTAATGGTTTTCTTCGGGTTCTTTTGGTTTCTTTGATTTTTCTTTGGTTTTCATTTGTTTCCACTTTTTTCGATATGGTTTCCTTCGATTTTCACTGTTTTATTTTGTTTCGTTTCTCATTTTTATTCTTTCTTTCTTTCCCTTTTCCGTTCCATTACGGTTATTTTTGCAACACATGTCTATTTTTCTCCCGTAATGTACATTTTTCGTATACATCAGGATCATGTTTTTAGACATGTTTAATTTATATTTTAAATAAATGTTTTGATGTCTGCTTTTTTCATACACATTGTATATTTTACATACACTTGAAGGATTATTTATATACATGTTTAATATATTTTTCAAATACATGATTACAATTTCTTGAAATAGATGTTTTCATGTCTATTCTTTTACATCACATTGTACAATCTTTATACACCGGAAATATAATTTTTATACATGTTTTGCGTTTTACAAATACATGATTACAATTTCTTCAAATGGATGTTTTCATGTCTATTCTTTTACATCATATTGTACAATTTTTATACACTGGAATATAATTTTTATACACGTTTAGCATTTTACAAATAGATGATTATCATTATACATCTGAAACATGATTTTTATACACATTTAACATTTCTTCAAATACATGATTAACATTGTTATTCAAATACTATTTTGATGTCTACTTTATTTCACACACGTTCGTACATTTATTGTATACATCGAACCGTTATTTTTATACACGTTTAACATTTTTAAAGTGCAAGATTTTTTCCAAATATATATTTTGATGTCCATTCTTTTTGATACACATTGTACACTTTTGGTGTACATCCGAAACATTATTTTTAGATACAGTTAACATTTTTCAAATACAGGATTAAAAACTATAAATACATGTTTTGAACAATTTTTCGAATACACCATAACAATTTCCAGACCATGCGCTTTTACATTTTTTTAATGGCAATAAAAGTTTTGTTTAAACTATGCTAAATCTTTCTTTTACACATTTAAAATATTTTTTATATGTCACGAACATATTTTATATTTGTATACAAAATGTCATCGTGTTTTTCTGACAGAAGAGAATATTTCTTTTAAATGTTACATACAGTTTTTTATAATGGCACGAAACATTTTCTTTATCATGCAAACATTTATTTTTGTATTGCATACATATTTTAGAGAATTAGATACATTTATTTGAAACGCGTGGACATTTTTTCTAAAAGCTATCAGCATTTTTCAAATATATTAATAACAAAAATAATGTAAAGGATGAAAGGAAGAAGAAAAATAGCGAGACGTCAGCGTCGCCGAACCAGGTCCCTACTGGGCTGGCCCATCACTGGCTCTGCCTCGCTTCCGTTCTAGAACCAAGGATTATTCTTCCGGAAAATTCTACTTGGGCCCGGCCCATATCTGCACGCGCGACTGACCGCGACGTGTGCGGCGAATAAGGATCCCCACGGCTCCCCCGAACCGATGACAAAAGCGGCGACGCCTCAGCCTCGGCAACGTCCCCCAACCAAATCGCGCACCGCCAGGCTTCCGGTCGCAGCCGCGGCTCCGTGCATCGCCGTGGGGCACGCTCGCCGCGCGCGGAAGTAGCTCGGCGGGTACGCGGTCGTCCTTGTCCCCCGCACATAACATAATGGCCTCTGTCCGGGTCACTCGGTTCCATTCAGGTTCAGGGGCCACGGCCGCGCGACAGGGTTGGGTTCGGTTTTGGTTCGTGCCGATCGAGCGCGACGTCGCCGTCGCCGGTGAGCCCCGCGCGCGGCGACGCGCGACCTTAAATATGGCACTACTCCATGCATGCGCGCGTCGCCGTCGCCGCGATTGATTGCCTCCTGACCGACCTTCGATGGCTTGTCTCGTCCGCCTGTTCGTTCCTTCCGTTCCTTGGGACGCACCCAAGCGTCGTACGAGTCTGACTGAACCCGAAGCCATGCCATTCTCCTCTTATTTTTCAGTGCTTTTCTGGTGACGATCGATCAAGGTGGTGCATGCTCGTCGGTCCTTGTTGGAGTATGAATTCTGCATGTGCAGATTCACCATCGCTCTCGATCACAACATTTGCGCAGCCCTGTGGGTGCATGCGAGGAGGACAGCTCAAAAGATTCGGATTCTCTTTTCTGGGCACGCACCAGACCAGCAAGTCGGCGGCCACAGTAGTTAATCAAGCGGGCAATCATCTTGGAAGGGAATCGTGCATGGACCATATACCATCCATGCCATCCTACGTAAATCGCAAGAAAGACAATGCGCTTCATGTGCAAGACAGGCACAACTCAGTTCAGTGATCATCGTCGGCAGACCCATCCTTCATTAGGAGAAAGCTTTGCAAAGAAGAACCCAACATCAAAGGGAACCGCAACGCACACGCACTGCAGCTCACCAAGACACCAACCAAGGAGAAGGAGTGAAAACAATCTGATAGACGGCCACCACCACAGTTCACAGGACCACAGCCACCACATGGCATAGGATAGAAAGCATGCATCACCGGCGGCCTCGACCATTTTTCTAACTCATAACAGTAACCCGAGCAAGGCGACAAGGCAGAATCTGATTAGCGAGATAATTAAATGTCGGGTCGTTCGTTCCATCCTTTCTGTCGTAACACTGTCCAAAAATGCCACCAATTTCGCGCGCTTGTCAATGTGTATCCCGTGCATCGATTGTGTGTGTAACACGGCTAGTGCATCAGCTTTAATCAATACGTGTTTCCTTATTTGTGTGGGCGTCAGTCTTCAAGTAGTCTGCACCAAATCAGAATGCCAAAAACCAGGTCACAGGCTTCACGGGTCCATCATTTGTCCTTTTTCACAGACGATGCACCGCGTGCTGCATTTTCCAGTTGCATATAGGTCAACGCGCTGATACTGTTCACCCACCGCCTGCTTTGCTTCGCCCAACATCCAGAGGTACCTTGAAGGCTTGAACCAGGATAAAGCAGAGCTTTTCATTGGCTTGGCTCCACCTGCTGCTAGCAACGGCGTTCTTTAACTCGACTGGCGCCTCTCTCTGATCGACACGTAGGGGTGGGCTGCGTCTATCTTGCCAAACCCTGCGCGCCACCGACTACGCTGCTCCCGCATACCCATCCTGCTCTGCCGTGCTCGAATTTAAAAGGGTTCCTTGGGACAGATTCGGCGAGCAGGCGCACGAAGAGCACAGTGATTTTGCATCACGCATCAAGATTCAAGAGCACCAGACGGCGTGAAACAGTAGCCTGATACAGCCGGATCCAGTTCCTCTCCCTTTAGGCCGGTTTGGAGGATTCTCATAGAAAAAGCATAGAAATAAGGATTTCAGAGCAAAATTTTCTATAGATACATTTGGTTTGTATGAATACTATTTATTTTCTGTGCTTTTGAAGAAAACTACACATCCACTTGTTTATTTTACGCGTAGGAACGAGACAAATCAATTCCAAGAGGCAAGTGTCATTCTATCAAATTCTTATACTACTCATAATTCCTACTTCCTCCGTTCCAAATTACTCGTCGCTAAAATGGATGTATCTAGAACTAAAATACATCTAGATACATCCATACGTGCGACAAGTAATTTGGAACGGAGGGAGTACATTTTAATTTCCTCAAACCGAACGAGCCTTTAGGAAGGAAATCAGACAATGCAACACTGCCCTAACTTCCCTTCTCTCGCTTTCCAGGAATTATGAGCTAACTCAGTGATTTGTAAACGGCAATCGCGAACAAAGATTCATGACAGTAACACATCTACCTTGATTTGCAGAACGATGTGTGACCCCTGACTTCTCTTCTCCATTTTATATAAAGAAGTATTGTGCCCCTTGCAAGTCAGAGGATCCGGCTCATATACAACCGTGCGCGTCAAAACCGTTTCAGATGCCCGGACAGGTGGACCGGTCACTAACCAGTCACGAGAAACCGGCCTAACCAAACACCCCAAACCGCCTTCAAACGCCCCGGCTGATCGACACCCCTCTTATCCAGCCCAAATCTAAGGCAGATATAAGGCGGCCCAGGCGCGTCCGCCCGGCCCACCTCTGGCCCACCTCGACCCCACAAAACCCCCCTCTGGAGCAAACCCTAGCCTCACTTCACTCTGCTTCGCTCCACTTTCTCCAATCCGCCAAATCTCGAGCGCCCGCGACCATGTCCATCACTGGAAGCCACTCCGACAGCGCCTCCAGAGACGAGGACGAGTTGGCGCTCCGTATCGCGCTGGAGCGCTCGCGGGTGGTTACGGGCGGCAACTCCGATTCAGGTGCACTTCAGGTGTGATGTCACATGTTGCCTAGCGCCGGCACTTCTCGCCCCCGCGCGCGGACCTATGAGGGTAGCTCTATCGGAGCCGCCCATCCGGCGACCTCCTCCACCTTCGACCGCTGCTCCATGCGGGCAGCGGTGGTTTCTAGTCCCCGCTCCGCCCGCGCTGTGTATGCGGACTCCGGAATCGGAGGTACCCGTGGGCCGCCACGAGAAGCAAAGGGCAAGGGACATGGGAGCCGCGTCAGATGCGGCCGCGCAGTCCTCCCGTTGCTGTTGCGTGATGTCGGTGGTGCCCGACGAGGATGAGCGTCTCCTCCGGTGGGTGTACCGCCGGTCACTTACAATGGCGGAGACCGATGCCCGTGGCCCCGGAGGATCAACGCCAAGCAACTCCCGCTCAGCATTGAGGAATTCGAGTGGGAGGCGTCGGAGGCGGCAAGGGTGGCCAAGCTGAAGCATAAGTAGGACCGCATGGGTACGGATCTTGAAGGGCTACATTGTCATCTCCGATTCATCCTCCGACGATGGGTCCAACTTCGACGGCTATGACATCGACTCACCTCCAACCGCAGACGCCTACGACCGAAGGGCAAAGGGTCGAAGAGGAAGTGGTGAAGCTCCGTCCTCTCATATCTAGCTCCTCATATCTAGTTAGATTTTGTCAGACAGTTTGAACTGTGTGAACTATGACCGTCAGATGATCTTTTGGTGATGTTTATATGTGAATTATGCTCGTTTGCTATCGGTTTAGAGTTATTTTCTTGTCGATTTTGCCCGTGAGGTGATCTACGCACTATGTTGCATGATTTTGTATGAATATAAAGTGTCGGATAATGATTTTGTTTGAATATAAGGTGTCGGATATGAGATACACGGTTTTGGACGTGCAGATTTGAGGACTCATCGGTCACTGTCCGCGGATGCGCTGACGGGCGTATAGGGTGCCGGATTTGGCAATTTCGGTTGTTGATGCTCTTAGGTCATTGGTCATAAGTGTTTGTTTTGTGTAGCATTTTGAGAGAGAATTGTTTTGTGTAGCCTAGATTGCAAAATATGCTCAACACGCCTGGTTGGCCGAATCCTGACTCGTACTCTCTTCGGTCCTTTTTAGTGTGTATATATATATTTCCCGGAGTCAAAGCATCTCTACTTTGACCAAATTTATAGAAGAAACTGTCAATATTTACAATGCCAAATCAATATTGTTATATTCACAGTATATATTTATTTGGCATTATAGGTGTTGATATTTTTTAATATATATTTGATCAAACTTTGCAAAGTTTGACTTGACCTAAATATAATTCACGGAGTAAAAAGATCGGAGGGAGTATGTTTATTCATAATATCTTTTCATGATGCCTGCCCATCTCTTATCTCTCCCTGCCGCCAATGCTCCAACTCGTAAATGAGACATCCCATAAAGTGCAAGCTACCAGCGGCACATGACGCCCGCCTTGCTTGAGTGGCATGAATGTGATAGGCCGGCCAGTGTGTTGCCCGACTCAATAAACAACCTCTAAAAGGTGCTAGGACTGACGCCGTCCTACTCTCTCAGTTCCACAGCCTGACCGAGTGCAAGCTAGCAGCGTCATCTGACGCCTGCTCTTTTGATGACCATGAATGTGATAGACCAGTGAATAATAGTAGTGCCCGTGGCCGGACGTGTCCTCGACGCGGACGGTAGTGCATTTTTTATATATATTTTTGGCGAAGTAGTGCATGTGTTTTTGGCTCCTTGGGTGAGATTTTACGCTCCTCCCTTATTCTTCCTGGCTGCGGACAACAACAGAGGAGGGGTTGATGGAAAGTTTGGTATTACCGTGCTATCTAGCACAGCCTCTTTTTTTTGTCTGTCTATTTTTACATCCATCTTAAAGTAAACATGCCCAGCTGGCCTACTCCCTCCCCTAGAATAGCTCGAACTAGGCCATCATACAAACACACGTCATGCAAACACACACACACCAAGCAAGTTACTGAAGCTAGTAACTAACAAACTGACTGACGCACGCCTTGGGGCGTCCCGTTACACAGCTCAGCTCAAGCTTCACAGGCTAGCAACTACTCCATACTACCCTACGCCATACTCGGGGGTTGATTTTAATGCTTGAAGTTGCTCGTGTAAACTATTTTACTCGTTGGAGGCTGCAGCAAAGTCAGTTGTGATGACTGGTGGGTGGTGGCTATGCCAATGCTCATAAATTAGACATCCAATGAAGTGCAAGCTAAGTTGCACAAAAAAGAGAGGAGGAAAATGGAGTGCAAGCTTAGACGTATAGCAGCGGCACGTGACGTGACGCCGTCGAGGCCGTGGAGTGGCAGGCTCGTTCGCTGGGTCACCATGAACGCCAGTGGGTTGCTTGCCCAACTCAATAGTTATCCGTGAAAGGTGCCATGACTGACGTGACGCCAAATACGTGCATCCGCGTGAGTCCTACTTCCTCAGTTCCACAACCACATGGAGTGCGCAAGCTAGCAGCTGCACCTGCGCAGCGCAGCCTTGACCAGGCACGCTCCCTCCTCGATTGTGATGAATGTCATAGACGCGTGAAAGGTGGCAAGTTCAACATGAGGACGATCGATTGGCTTTGGCATACAGGACGCGTCAGAAGAGATTTTACGATCTCACTGGATTTTACTCCTATGTTTGTTCCTCCCTTAGATGAATAATACATAAAACTACCACAATTCCCGTTAGGGTTTTAAAAAACTAGAAAAAATTTATTTTTGACTAATGACTATCAGAATCGGGGTCGACCGTTTCAAAAACCCAAATGGGCGCGTGTTTTACTATTGACGGGGATTGTGATAGGTCGGGCTCGCACCTAAACGAACCATTTGTTTGACCGTTAGCTGACATTAGGGATGTAAATGGTACAGATAATTTCTGTTCCGAATCCGCATCCGCATCCGTCTTTAAGAATATGGTATGCACTTACACGAATCCGACGCATATGAATATGGAAATTGGTCAACCGAATGTCATAATCGGTAAAAGATACACTGCTATGTGGGCCCCACATGTCAGCTAATGGTCAAACACTGGTCAAACAGATGGTTCGTTTAGGCCTTGGCCCGACCTGTCATAATCGACCAATAGTAAAACACCTGCTCATCCTTTTTTTTAAACAAACGACGCATATTTTGGTAGTTATTAATCAAAACAAATTTCTAGTAGTTTTTCTGAACTCTAACACGAATTATGGTAGTTTTATGCTATTCACTCTTGGCGTATTATTTTTACTAAATGGCCCTTGTAGGATCTTATTTCGCTCACTAACCTCGCCCCCAAAACTTATTTCATCGCTGGACCCTCCATCCGCGCCTTCCCGATAGGCGCCTAACTTACACGTGAAGCCACCGCACGCCAGGGCACCATTGACCACTGACGATTCACAGGCGTCGGTCCTGCCGCCAGTGTGGCGCTGACGTGACGCAACTCACTAAATGGTGCTGTTTTTTTTCGATGTAACGCTATAACGTTAGGATTTTGAAATATGTAAACACCTTTTTAGTAGGCATTTATATTTACTACCTCCGCCCTGGTTTACTGGTCCCGTTTGTATTTTGTGCTAAATTTTGATCTTAGATATAACTAATAAAATGCTAATACATGTACCAAAATGTAATATCATCGAAAACTATGTTCAAATACGAATACAATGATATAGTTTTTGGTGACATGTATTATTATTATTTTAGTTAAATGTATGGTCAAACTTTGGCACAAAATACTAAAGGGACTAATAAATCAGGACTAAGATAGTATGATATTGGAGTGTCTGACCTTTTATCTGGAAGCCCCTGTAGTCCTGCGGGCCTGCCTGACAAACTGACGTGTCTTCTTTGGGCAGAGCGTTTGAGTTATTTTACACTAGCAGACCATCTGAGTTTTTGTGTAAGGCTCCCGTTTAGTAAACTAGCCAGATCCTCAAGCATTGTCATTTCTCCCGCCACCAAATTGGTAGGCGCTTTTGGTTTCTATAAAAACGTTTGCCAAGCATTAGAATCATTGACCCACCTCCATTGTCACACAAAACCGCCATTTGTGCCCATCTGAGCGTCCCCCCCCCCCCCCCCCCCCACCAAGGATGTCGCCATTCCCTAGCATCAAGGACGTCGCCATTCCCTGTGGCCACCAGAGCTTCTTCCCATCCTCATCCACAAAGGAGGTATTTGTCCACTCCTCGTCTTACAAGTGACGCTGGCTACTGAGACTCGTGAGGCCCTGAACACGAGCTTGAGGATCCTCGCCAACCAAGATGAAACGTTGCGCATGTACCATTCTTGTATAACGGATCTGGAGGTCGGCAACAAGCTTTTGATTAGCGCCCTCACCGACGTCACCATACCACCACTAGATAAAAATACGAGTACCAATAAAAAAGGAGAATAAATGAATCCACCCAAATTAGCGTGTTAAGCTTGGGGGGATTTGAGGCCCTTTGTATCCCCTGCCGCTTTTTAGTTAAAATTTCAATTAGAAGTCTTTTGCTTGGTTTAAATAAATGTGGACAATCATGCTTCCTAGACTAAGGGAGGAGTCTCATCCAATGAGTCATGGATGATTAGATGGATGCTTCATGTTGATGTTTTGCTTGAATTTGCTTTGAATCTTAGACCTTGTTGTATGCTAAGTATTTCTGCTTAAAGAAGATGATTATAAGTTTTCCACATCTTTAGTATAAATTGGGAGGAAGAGGTTGACAACTTGATGGGATAGGCCACCATCATTTTCAGTTTCCCTTGTGATTGCTTGGAGAAATAAAAAACTCATGATCCAGGTATGAAGTTGGGCAAGCCACTTGTCGGTATCAAAACCGGCAGACCTCGGGGTAGGGGGTCCCGAGCTGTGGATCTCGAATCGATGGTAACAAGGACGAAGAAGATGGTGTTTAACCAGGTTAAGGCCCTCTCGAAGAGGTAATACCCTACGTCCTGCTTCTGATTATATTAATGAGATGTATCGAGTACAAGCTTGATCTACCTCGAGATCGTAAGGATGGTTCTAACCCTAGGGTTAGGTGAATGAGTTTGTGTATATCTCCCCTCTACGAGCTAAACCCTTTGGCTTATATACACGCCAAGCAGGGTATCTAGGGTTACATAGTGGGTTACAGATCAGGGATGCGCATGGAGGCGACAGGATATGTCTTGGAGTATACGTCAACTCTTCGGTAAATGTGCTCTCGATCACGCCCAGATGTGAGCCTTTCGGAGTCCTTCCATAGGCAAATGAGGGCCTCTAAGCCCAACCCGGAGTCCACGGGCTGGCTAGGTTGGTATCCTCTAGTCTAGGACACTGTTTGTAGCCCCCGAACTGGTCTTCGACGCTAATAACGACATCCTTGAACTTCAGGTCCGGACCTGGCCGAGATCTTTAGTACTGCGTTTTGATAAGCTATCATTTTTGGGTCCTTGGCGTCAAACTCGCCATTCACCTGGGAGATAGCAAGGTTGAAATCGCTGCGGACCTCGAGGCATTTTACACCCATCGAGACTGCTATCCGGAGCCCATGCAAGAGGGCTTCGTATTCGGCCACGTTATTAGAATCAGTGTACATGATCTACAGTACATATTGTTGTGGTTTTGTCACGGCAGATGCCCTAGTGAAAGGACTTAGGTGTGGAGCCATCGCGACGTAGGTTAGCTTGAAGGGGTTGAGCGGGACGAAAGACACAAGGTTTACCCAGGTTCGGCCCCTCACAACGAGGTAAAATCCTATGTCATGCTTAGGTTGTATTGATTGTGTATCGATTACAAGGGAGCGGAATCGCTTGAACTAGCTATCGATCAATTGCTTCCTCCGTTAACCCGCCGCAGGGTCTCACCTTTATATACATAGGTCGAGGCCCTGGGCTTCAAGAATCCAAGTCGGATCACACAACGTGACCAACTCGAGTTCTAAGCCGCCCTGCCTTGCCAGACAAGTCGCCATCGGGCGGCACACACCTCCAGGTCTTGGGCCCTCAATAGGCCCGCCTCTTAGCCGCCTCCAGTCTTCATATCTTCTTAGGCCCATTTAAGCCTTTACTCTTGAGTCGCCAATAGTGTAACCCGGGCCCTCCTGGTCGGGTCACACCGAGGGGTTATACCTCCAACACATACCGAATACTATCACCTATTTGGTGATGTGAGCACTACTCCAGCACCTAGCTCAGCGAGCATTTTTGAGCCGTCAAAGTACATGGTCCAATGGAAATATGTGTTGTACTCTCTAGGGAGCTCGAATTCTGTCAATTCGGCCATGAAGTGTGCCAATACCTGAGATTTAATAGCTCGGCGCGGCCGATATGTTATCTCAAAGGGCAAGAGCTCGATGGCCCATTTGGCTATACGCCCTGTAGCATCCCTGTTGCTAATTATATCACCGAGGGGACTTCATACACCGTGTTTATCGAGAATTCTTGAAAATAATGCTGATGTTTTCGTGATGCCATAAAGACGGCATAATGCTACTTCTTGAGCTTGCGTTGGTTTTTCCCTTGAAAAGGATAGGGTGATGCAGCAAAGTAGCGATAAGTATTTCCCTCAGTTAAGACTTATATCAATCCAGTAGGAGCACACAAGTCTCCAATAGTTCTACGTGCACAAACAAACAAGTACTTGCACCCAACACAATAAAGGGTTTGTCAATCCCATCATGGTTACTTGCCAGGATGAGATCTGATAGTGATAGGTGTAAAAGATAAGTTAAAGTGCAAAATAAAATAAAAGGTAAATAAATTGCAGCAAGGTGTTTTTGTGTTTTTGATTTTATAGATCGAAAGCAATATGATAAAAGGTAGACCCGGGGGCCATAGTTTTCACTAGAGGCTTCTCTCTCGAAAGAAAGTATATGGTGGGTAAACAAATTACTTTTGAGCAATTGATCGAAAAGCGCATAGTTATGACGATATCCAAGGCGATGATTATGTATATCGGCATCACGTCTGAGACAAGTAGGCCGACTCCTGCCTGCATCTACTGCTATTACTCCACACATCGACCACTATCCAGCATGCATCTAGTGCATTAAGTTAACAAGAACGGAGTAACGCCTTAAGCAAGATGACATGATTTAGAGGGATTGATCCAATCAATATGAACAAACCCCATCTGAAAGAATTGATATGGTTGACTAGAGGGGGTGGGGTGAATAGGCAACTAACAATTTTTAGCTTTTCTTCACAAAGTAGGTAAAGCAACAAATAGGTTGTCTAGATATGCAACTAGGTGAGCAACCTATATGATGCTAGCAAGGCCAACAACAAGTGCAAGCAAAGGATACAACACAACAATAGCTTGCACAAAGTAAAGGTAAGAGATAACCAAAAGTGGAGCCGGTGGAGACGAGGATGTGTTACCGAAGTTCCTTCCCTTTGAAGGGAAGCACGTCTCTATTGGAGCGGTGTGGATGCACAATGCTCCCCAAGAAGCCACTAGGGCCACCGTATTCTCCTCACGCCGTCACACAATGCACGATGCCGTGATTCCACTAGTGGTGCCCTTGAAGGCGACAACCGAACCTTTACAAACAAGGTTGGGGCAATCTCCACAACTTGATTGGAGGCTCCCAACACCACCACGGAGCTTCACCACAAAGGAATGTGGCTTCGAGGTGGCCTCAACCGTCTAGGGGTGCTCAAACACCCAAGAGTAATAAGATCCACAAGGGATTAGTTGGGGGAATCAAATTTCTCTTGGTGGAAGTGTAGATCCGGGCCTTCTCAACCAATCCCTAGAAAATCAACAAGTTTGATTGGCTAGAGAGAGAGATCGGGCGAAAATAAGCTTTTAGAGCAACAATTGAGTTAGGGTAGGAAGAGGTGGGTCTTCTTGAGGAAGAAGACCCCCCTTTATAGTGTGTGTGTGTGTGTGGGGGGGGGGGCAATCCAACCGTTATCCCCTCATTCGGCACATAGCGAGCGGTACTACCGCTAAAGGGAGTGGTACTACCGTTGGCCTCAGCAGTACTACCGCTTGGCCCAACGGTACTACCGCAGGGAACATGCACAAAACCTACGAAGGAGAAGGGACAGAGTACCGGGCCTTTGAGCGGAACTAGTAGCGGTGGTAGGTGCGGTACCACCGCTTAAGAGCGGTACTACCGCTCCTACTGCCACTGCTACTTCCGCTGAACCCGACACAAGAAACGCGGGTCTCGAGTCGAGGCGGTACTAGCACGAGACCGGAGCGGTACCGCCGCTTGAAGCTCTGGGCGGTACTACCACTGATACAGCTGTACTACCGCCTGTTGCTCTCGGCGGTACTTCCGCTCCAGGCTGCGGTACTACCGCTGGCACCTCTTCTATGTCACTTCCACGATAACGAGGGATCCTCCAAAGATGAGGAAAGGAGCTGCGGGTGCAAAAGAGATGTGTATGTGTTGATTCCACCCTAGCCTTTCTGATACGGGCCCCCTCTTGATAGTACGGTATCTCCTATGACTCAAGTCCACCAAAACTGAAACGAAGGAGAACTACACCATCTTCACTTTAAACACCGAGGGGGAAGAAATTGTCTCGTGGGATATGAATGAATATCTGAAATGCCCAATGCACATGATTAGTCCGCAAACGCATTGTCATCAATCACCAAAACCACCAAGAGAGAAATATGCCCTAACAATCTCCCCCTTTTTGGTGGATTATGACAACACAAGATTTGCATAGAGATATAACAAGAGAAAGCAAACCCCAGAATCTGCAAAATATAGACGGGCTCCCCCTAGATGTGTGCACTTAATTTAAGAGTGCTTTTGGAATGCAAAGCACACACATTAGGATCAACACCCCCCCTATATTTTATAGACCGGCAACACTTGCATTTTACAATATGGGAAACGTAAACTAGGATGCAAGAAGTAGAAAGTGAGCATAAGAAGAACATAATACAAGCATGCATCTCACAAACTACCAAGGTACTAGATAACCATAGGATAATAATAAGGTAGCATATGTCTCATACCATATGGTAGGATAACCAAGTCTCACAGGCACAAACCAAATCAAAGCAAACGGACGAAAAAAGAGTTCATGAGCAAGAAAATCACAACAAATAAGACGCACTCGCAACTCAGCAAATCCCTAACTCTCTCCCCCTTTGGCATCGAGACACGAAAAGGGCACATAGTGCTACAAAGGTAACATGTGATAGCAACACCGGAGATCCCCATCCTCACATGTCCGTGTGGCTGCTCGCGCCTCCGTCATCTGCAGTAGTAGGCTTATCGGCCGCTGAATCCATCCAGAGATAGTGCTGAGAGATCCACTCCTCCTCGTCTGTGATCTTGTCCTCTGACCAACAATTAACTTCAACACCAAGCTAACGATAAGTTCCTTGTGATGACTGCGAGATTTCTTCTCCAACACATGGGCCATATACTGCCCATGAGACTCCATAAAAAAACTTATTCATCTTCAGTTTGAGCTTCTTAGCCCAAGATGGCTCCACTCTAAAGGGGTCATACTCATCATCATCGGCCTCATCCTCATCACCTCCCAAATGAGTCTCAGTCTCCAGAACAGGAGTTCCCTGGTGCTCCTTCTGTCTCAGTCGCTTAATCTCATGAGAGACCAAGTCACCGATCTCCAGCCTGACATCAGGATAAGAGTGTGCCCATGCCTTCTCAATAAGCAACATCGTGTAGGGGCATAGATGGGGCACTTGCGCTCAGTGATGGCAGAGAGGAGCTCTGACCACATGACATGAGAAATATCCAAGGACTCTCCTGTGTTGGTCTCCTTCTCATTCTGGCAGAACAACAACATATCCACTAGATAAGAATGAACCTAATCCAAGTTCCCAATATGAGAGAAAAGGGTGTGCCTGAAGATGCGATGAAGAATGTCCAGAAAAGGAAGTAGCTCATATGTCTTCTTCTACTTTATCGGGGTGAACCTTCACCGTGTTGTATGGCTAAAGAGCCGACTTGTGAGTAGAAGTAACCGCCTTATGTGGACGAAAGCTAATCGGGTTGTCAAGCCCCTGGTCTTCAGCACCCAACAGTTCCATGAACGCCTTCCATTTGACTGAGAGAAGTTTGCCATTGGTCATCCAAGTCAAGGTCCTTTCCTCATCAGTGCCAAGGTGAACAGTGGCATAAAATTGAGCCACCATTTCAGCATCAAAATCCTTGTTGAAATCCATGAGCTTGAGGATGTGCATCTAAGCACACATATCAAGAGCCTCTCCAAAGTAGGCACAATCCTTCTCCAAATGGCGAATGTCAATGGAACAGACATCCATGAAGAGATTCTTCTTAGCTTTGAGCACATCAAAGAAGATAGACCACTGCATCTAGTTCCAGAAGGGGCGGTTGACAAGTGCCGGATCTTGAAGCTAGGAATACGGATTGCGGCGACGGGCCACACAAAACTCCTTAGCAGACATTTCTGACATAGAGTTGAACTTTGGCTTTGGTTTGCTTGCAATTTGATTGGAAGGTGGCTGGGGCTGAGTTGGTTGAACACTTGATGATGCAGTTGCCGCCTCAGAAATGCGATAGCGCTTTGAACCTCCAGGACGCTCAGGGTTGACCTAGACACTCCATATTGCCATCATCTGGAACGACACATAATCGCAGGGAAAGCAAAAGAAACATAAAGCATGAGCCATTAGAAGGAGACAACAAGAATAAAGGATTGGTACAAGAAAAGTGGAGGCTGGCATCTCGAGCGGTAGTACCGCCTCGGGGCAGCGGTAGTGCCGCCCACAAGCGGTAGTGCTGCTCCAGGGGAGCGGTAGTAACACCTGAGGCGGAGGACGAGGTCTGACCGCTGCCGCTGTTAGATCCGGTATTATCGAGGGTGTGCCAAGTCAAAAATACTCCTACCAATCCACCTAGTCTAGCAGACTTCTATGCCCTACTCAAGCCTCGATTTAGCCAAAAATCGATGAATGCCAACAATAGTGCCCTAAAGCCTAGATTCTACAAAGAGAACTAAGGGAAAATAAAACTGAGGCAATACTGGCATCCATGGAAAAAGGAGAAGGTGCGGAACGATCCCACCGGACTGAAACATAAAAGACGCCACGGAGACGGTGGTCCAACGGCTTCCCCCCGCAGCTTGTTCGTCGATGGAGAGAGGAAGAGACGAGGGGGAGAAAGGACAATGGGTACGGGGGTGTAAAAACTCCCCCTGCCCAATTCATACCCCAAGCCCCGCCTCATAGTGGCAGTACCGCTTGATGCTAATGAGCGGTAGTACCGCCCTTCCATAGCGGTAGTGCCGCCCAGTGACCACAAGAAGAGACAAGAAGAAAAAAAGCTTAGCTAAGGGAAACGAAACACCGACGAATCGAGGGAGCAACTTCAAGAGCAAAAGACAACCAAACCAGGATAAGCACCCAAGGAGAGACTCAAAGCACAAACACAAAACTACACGACTAGGAGCGATAGAAGAAAAGCAAACACCTCTCAAGGAGAGGCCGGTGGCCGAAGCCACCTATGTTTGAGTTAGTTGGTATGGCACCGCGAAGATTTTAACCTTGGTCCCATGACCAAAACTCATCTTTGAAGCACAAATACCATAAAAATGGCTAATGTGAAATATTTGATCAATCTATGCATAATGGGGGGAGGGAGAGTTCATTGAGAGAACAACACTCCCCCTATGTCCATGCCTACATCTAGAACAAGATATAATGATGAGTGCGGTGGGGTGTGCCTAGATTCAAGCCACATTGCTCAAATCAATGATATTTATCTCATGCCTTAACTCGCGAAATCTTACTTCATCTAGAGGCTTGGTGAAAATATCCGTTAGTTTCTCTTGAGTGTTGATGTAGATGATCTCAACATCTCCACGCTTGATGTGATCCCTAATGAAATGATGACGAATCTCAATGTGCTTTGTCTTGCTATGTTGCACCGGATTGTGAGAGATCTTGATAGCACTTTCATTGTCACATACTCCCTATGTTCCTAAATATTTGTCTTTTTAGAGATTTCAAATGGACTACCACATACAGATGTATATAGACATATTTTAAAGTGTAGATTCACTCGTTTTTCTTCGTATGTAGTCACTTGTTGAAATCTCTAGAAAGACAAATATTTAGGAACGGAGGGAGTAGAAGAGGCAATTTGTCACATGTGACACAGTGTTCCTTTAAAGTTTGCCTCATCCATAGCAATTGTGCACAACAACCTGCGATGGCTACATACTCGGCCTTGGTGGACGAGAGAGACACGCAATTTTTCTTCTTCGGAGACCAACTCACCAAAGAGCGACCAAGGAATTGGCACCCTCCGGAAGTTGACTTCCTCTCCACACAATCTCCCGCCCAATCCGAGTCGAGTAACCCATGAGATCGAAGCTTGATTCTTTGGGGTACCATAAGCCAAAGTTTGGAGTATGAGACAAATATCGAATGATTCGCTTGACCCCCACATAGTGGCTTTCCTGAGGTGCGGCTTGAAATCGTGCACAAATTCCCACACTCAAGATGATATCCGGTTTAGATGCACAAAGGTAAAGCAAGGATCCAATCATGGAGCGATATACCTTTTGATCCATCGCTTTACCATTGGGATCACTGTCAAGCTTGCATTTGGTGGGCATGGGAAACTTGACGGGCTTGACATCATGTAGCTTGAATCTCTTGAGCATGTCTTGGGTATACTTGTCTTGATTGATGAATGTTCCTTCTCTTCTTTGCTTGACTTCAAACCCAAGAAAGAACTTCAACTCTCCCATCATTGACATCTCAAATTTCTTGGTCATTAGTGAGGAAAACTCATCATTGAAAGATTTGTTAGGAGAACCTAAAATAATATCATCAACATATAGGTGGCATATTGCTACTTCTCGAGCTTGCGTTGATTTTTCCCTTGAAGAGGAAAGGGTGATGCAGCAAAGTAGAGATAAGTATTTCCCTCAGTTTGAGAACCAAGGTATCAATCCAGTAGGATACAACACACAAATCACCAATACCCACACAAATAATCAAACAACATGCACACAACGCGATAAAGGGGTTGTCAATCCCTTCACGGTTACTTGGAAAAGTGAGATCTGATAGAGATAGATAAACGATAAAGTAAATATTTTTGGTTTATAGATCAGAAAGTAAAAGGAAGCAAAATAGTAGATCGGAAACTAATATGATGGAAAATAGACCTAGGGGCCATAGGTTTCACTAGTGGCTTCTCTCAAGATAGCAAATAATACGGTGGGTGAACAAATTACTATCGAGCAATTGATATAAAAGCGCAAAGTTATGACGATATCTAAGGCAATGATTATGAAATATATGCATCACATCCGTGTCAAGTAGACCGAAATGGTTCTGTATCTACTACTATTACTCCACACATCGACCGACTCCTACCTGCATCTAGAGTATTAAGTTCAGGAAGAACAAAGTAACACATTAAGTAAGATGGCATGACGTAGAGGAATAAACTCAAGCAATATGATGTAAGCCGCATCTTTTTATCCTCGATGGCAACAATACAATACGTGCATTCCTGCCCCTACTGTCACTGGGAAAGGACACTGCAAGACTGAACACAAAGGGAAGCACTTCTCCCATTGCAAGAAAAACCAATCTAGTTGGCCAAACCAAACTAATAGTTCGAAGAGAATTACGAAGATACCAAATCATGCATAAAAGAATTCAGAGAAGATTCAAATAATATTCAGAGATAAGCTGATTATAATCCACAATTCATCGGATCTCGACAAACACACCGCAAAAGAAGATTACATCAGATAGATCTCCAAGAACAACGAGGAGAACATGGTATTGAGAATCAAAGAGAGAGAAGAAGCCATCTAGCTGTTGGGGAACATAGTAATTTCAAAATTTTCCTACGCACACACAAGATCATGGTGATGCATAGCAACGATAGGGGGAGTGTATCTTCATACCCATGAAGATCGCTAAGCGGAAGCGTTTATCAACGCGGTTGATGTAGTCGTACGTCTTCACGATCCGACCGATCCAAGTACCGAACGCACGACACCTCCGAGTTTTGCACACGTTCAGCTCGATGACGTCCTCGCCTTCTTGATCTAGCAAGACGGGTGAAGTAGTAGATGAGTTCCGGCAGCACGACGGCGTGGTGACGGTGTTGGTGAAGAACAATCTCCGCAGGGCTTCGCCTAAGCACTACGGAAACTATGACGGAGGATAAACTAGAGGGGACGGGGTTGCCGGCACACGGCTTGGTGTTTCTTGATGTGTCTTTGGTGCTAGCCCTGCCCCTATATTTATATGTTGAGCCTTGGGGTCGAAACTTGGAGTAAAAGCCTCCACAAAGTCGGGTTCACCCGAAAGGCAAGAGTCCTTCTCGGACTCCAGGGCCAGACGCCAGGGTTCCCGGCGCTAGACCCAGACGCTAGGGACCCTGGCGTCTGGCCCCTAGACTCCACAAAACTTCCTTTTGCGCTTTCCAAAAACCTTGTGGGCTTTCCCCTTTGGCCCAAATAACATGTTCTCGTACCCAAACATTTCGGGAAACATCCGAAACCCCTTCCGGTGAATTCCGGAACCCTTCCGGAGATCAAACACTATTATACCAGATATCAAACTTTATCTCCGGACCATTCCAGAGTTCCTCGTCATGTCCATGATCTCACCCGGGACTCCGAACAACATTCGGTTACCAACATACATAACTCATATAATACTATATCGTCAACGAAATGTTAAGCGTGCGGACCCTACTGGTTCGAGAACTATGTAGACATGACCGAGACACGTTTCTGGTGAATAACCAATAGCGGGACCTGGATGCCCATATTGGCTCCCATATATTCTATGAAGATCTTTATCGGTCAAACCACATAACAACATACGTTGTTCCCTTTGTCATCGGTATGTTACTTGCCCGAGATTCGATCATCGGTATCTCAATACCTAGTTCAATCTCGTTACCGGCAAGTCTCTTTACTCGTTACGTAATGCATCATTCCGTAACTAACTCTTTAGATACATTGCTTGCAAGGCTTATAGTGATGTGCATTACCGAGAGGGCCCAGAGATACCTCTCCGACAATCGGAGTGACAAAACCTAATCTCGAAATACGCCAACTCAACATGTACCTTTGGAGACACCTCTAGAGCTCCTTTATAATCACCCAATTACGTTGTGACGTTTGGTAGCACATAAAGTGTTCCTGCGGTAAACGGGAGTTGCATAATCTCATAGTTGTAGGAACATGTATAAGTCATGAAGAAAGCAATAGCAACATACTAAACGATCAAGTGCTAAGCTAACGGAATGGGTCATGTCAATTACATCATTCTCCTAATGATGTGATCCCGTTAATCAAATGACAACTCATGTCTATGGTTAGGAAACATAACCATCTTTGATTAATGAGCTAGTCAAGTAGAGGCATACTAGTGACATTAAGTTTGTCTATGTATTCAGACATGTATCATGTTTCCGGTTAATACAATTCTAGCATGAATAATAAACATTTATCATGATACGAGGAAATAAATAATAACTTTATTATTGCCTCTAGGGCATATTTCCTTCACTAGCTACTAGCTATGGACCCGTAGGTCTGTGGTAAACTACTCACGCTTCACCGAAGGGCAATAGAGTTGACGTACAAGCCCTCCGTGATCGACTCCCCCTTCGACAGGATGCCAGAAAAGGCCCCTAGATGGGATCTCATGGGTACAGAAGGTTGCGGCGGTGGAAAAGTTTTTTCGTGGATACTTCTGGTGGTTTGAGAATATATGTGAATATATAGGCGAAGGAATTAGGTCAGGGGAGTCACGGGGGGCCCACAAGGCAGGGGGGCGCGCCCTCCACCCTTGTGGCCGCCTCGTGGCTCCTCCAACTTGATCTCCAAGTCTCCTGAGTGTCTTCTGGTCCAAGAAAAATCAGCGCGAAGGTTTTATTCCGTTTGGACTCCGTTTGGTATTCCTTTTCTGCGAACCTCAAAAACAAGGAAAAAACAGAAACTGGCACTGGGCTCTAGGTTAATAGGTTAGTCCCAAAAATAATATAAAATAGCATATTAATGCAGATAAAACATCCAAAATATATAATATAATAGCATGGAACAATCAAAAGTTATAGATACGTTGGAGACGTTTCACATATGAACAAATCTCCTATGACCCTCTTAGTAAAAAGAGTGGGATCGATTTTCCCGATTTCAAACCCACGATCTTGCAACAACTCGATAAGATGCTCATACCACACACGTGGGTCTTGTTTAAGGCCATATAGCGCCTTGTTGAGTTTGTATACATGATTGGGGAGTTTGGAATCCTCGAATCCCGTAGGTTGTTTGACATACAGCAACTCATTCAAAGGACCATTTATAAATGCACCTTTCACATCCATTTGTTGCAACTTAAAATCATGATGAGATGCAAATCCAAGCAACATGCGAATAGACTCAAGACATGCAACGGGGGCAAAGGTTTCACCGTAGTCCATACCCTCGACTTGGGAGTAGCCTTGTGCCACCAATCTTGCCTTGTTTCGAACAACCACACCATTCGCATCTTGCTTGTTGTTGAAGATCCATTTGGTCCCGATGACTAGGGATGGGCGTTCGGTATAAAACGTAAATTCGGTTTCTACCATTCGGTATTTTTTTGAATTCGATTAGGAAAACCAGAAACCAAAAATGGCACTAAATAATAGATAACCAAAAATTCGGTTAACCGATTATTCGGTGCGGTTATCAGTTTTATACCGAAGTCCCACACTTTAAATATTTGTTCTTGAGTGGTAGCAGCGGCACTCCCTTATATAGGCAAAATAGTTGGCAAATCTCCTTGCTCGGACGATGTGGGACTAAATGTACAAGGTACTGCTAATCTATACGCTCGCACGGCTGGACACACACTTCACAAAAAGCCCACGTGAGCTGGGCCTTCTTCCATGCTTGCATGCAATTTTGCCAGGTAGGCCCATGTTGCACGAGGCACGCGCGGTTCGTTGGTCCCTGAAGCGATCGTGGCCTCGTGGGTGAGCTCTAGAAAAAGGGATCGTGGGCGTGACTCTCGGGAGAAGTTGGATATGGTTGTTTTCGCGTTGTCCTTTACGTGTTTAACGCTGACTCATGTTGTTTGGTTAACCGGAATAAAAACATAACCGACCAAATTTTGTTCGGTTATTAGACTTGGAAACCGAATTTTACTGTCATAGTTTAAAAAACAAAAAATCGGTTTATTCGGTTTCGGGATCAGTTCGGTTTTTGGTTTGTCGGTTTTTATGCCCACCCCTACCGATGACGTTGTGTTCCTTCGTTGGCCTTGGCACGAATTCCCAAACTTGATTCTGCTCAAAGTTGTTGAGTTCATCATGCATGGATTCAAGCCAATCCTCATCATCGAGCGCCTCATGTACCTTTTGGGGTTCAACACACGAAACAAACGCATGATGCTCACAAAAGTTTGACAATTTTCTATGAGTACTTACCCCTTTTCTCAAGCTTTCAAGCACATTCTCCATGAAATGTTGTTGACGCTCGAGCTTGGAAGCCACCCTGGCGGCACGATGCTCCAAAGGTTCCTCGATGGGCAGTTGAGGATCATCTTGCTCATCTTGAGCACCGTCTTGAGTTTGCTCTTGATCTTGAGCATCGTCTTGAGATTGCTCTTGATCTTGAGCGAGCTTGGAGGCATGAAGTTAATCTTGGGAATCATTTGGTGCATCACCATCTCCATGGGGTTGATCTTGCCCTTCATCTTTCTCATGGGGTTGAGGGCTTTCACTTTGTTCTTCGGAAGCGTCTGGGTCTAGCGTATGTGAAGGCTCGACTTGAGTAGATCATTGTCATTCTCCTTTGGCCACAAGGGGTTCCTCAATGGGGAGTATTTGATCAATCCCCATTCTTCTTATGGCTTGGGGAGGAATTTCATCACCTACATCACAAAGACCACTTTGCTCCACTTGGGAGCCATTATTTTCATCAAACTCCACATTACACGTCTCCTCAATGAGTCTGGTGGACTTGTTGAGGACACAGTAAGAATGAGAGCTTGTAGCATAACCAACAAATATGCCATCTTGAGCTCTAGGTTCGAATTTAGACAAATGAACACATTTCTTGAGAATGAAACACTTACAACCGAACACCCGGAAGTACTTGAGGTTGGGCTTGTTGCCGGTAAGTATCTCATATGGAGTCTTGTTCAAGACTTTGCGGAGGTAGAGCCTATTGGATGCATGACGTGCTGTGTTGATGGCTTCGGCCAAAAGTTGTACGGAGATTTGAACTCCGCCATCATGCTCCTTGCCGCATCTATCAACGTTCGGTTTTTCCTTTCTGCCACAACATATTAGTGTTTGATCCCCTCGTCACAAAGAAACTCATCCAAGGTGTAGTTCTAGAACTCGGTGCCGTTTTCATTTCTAATCATCAAAATATTTGCTTCATGTTGACGTTGAGCTTCATTTGCAAAGTTGATGATGGTTTTTTGAGTCTCACTCTTCCTCTTAGTCGGTGTTCTGGGAACCAGGGGACCCAGACCTACCTGCCTGCGGCCCATGGCGTGGCTCCTTCAACGGCCTGGTACGGCCCATCTACAAGGTCATTAGGACAAGACCCTCACATGGGGCCAAGCCTCGTGAGGCGGGCGACGCCAAGACCTCCTGAGGGAGTGGCCTCCCTAGATGCTCCTGAGGAGCGGAGATTCCTATGAAAGTGTCAAACCTCATGAGGTTGCGGTGACGCAAGCCATGACGATCTAGGCTAGGCGGGCGCCAGCGGGCGCAGAGAAGACAATTTCCTCTTTGGTGCTAAGGAGGCAAACGCAGGTGTGGGTTCCCGAGGAATCAGGCAAAGGTTTCCATTCTAGTGCAACAAGACCAAGACCACCAGGACGGCAGGAAGGATGTCATCACCGAGCCCACCGCGACATCACAACCATCAGGCGAAGACCAGCTTTTGTCAGGATAGGATGTACTACTTGTCCCCTTTCAAATTGGCCACTGTGGGATCCCTTCCTGCCTACACTTTGGGGGACGAGGACCAAGGACACTATAAGTATAAGCTAGCCACCACCATAGAGGGGATCCCAAGTAGAAACCTCTTGACTCACCCCCTCCCCACAGCAGACCTCATGAGGTTGTTCATCCCTTGTACTTTTTCATCCTCAGCCCCTCGTGAGGCCAATCCACTACAAAGCAGGAGTAGTGTCTTACACCGCAAGGTGGCCCGAACCTGGGTAAACTGCTGAGTCCATCTTCTTCCTTGTTCATTGAGCTAGGCCGTGGAGCGATGGGTTGGTTGGTTGGATAGGTTGAGTTCTTCACACATGCCCCAGAGTTCGAACCTTCCTTGGGTCTACGGAGCCCTGAATCCATCATTTGGTGTGCCAGGTAGGGGCGTGTCGAAGTTCTGCTTCCTCGTCAACCTCGCTCCGCCCATGCGTCGTCGTTCCCATGGCGGATGCCGCCCTACCCGCCGCGCTACCAGGCACTTACGGAAGTATTGTAGGCCTCCGTGCATTCACCCTCAGCCCGCGGCGGGTGCAGTGGTCACCAAAGTTCAGGCCGGAGCTACCCCCGCGGTACGACGGGGCAGCCGGCCCCACGGAATTCTAGGTCGTCTGGGCGGCGGGCGGCGATGACCAAGTCATGGCGAACTGGCTTCCCATGGCACTTACGGGCGTGCTGGGCTCCTGGCTGCTCAACCTGCCGGAGTCCTCAGTAGCCTCTTAGGAGGAGTTGCGCGATCTGTTCATTGAGCGCCTTGCGGCAGCGGCGCCCCACGCTGTTGTGGCCATTCTTGGTGGGTCGCAGGCGCCAGCCTCAAGCCGCCACATCAAGTAGTTCTTCCGGTAGGTGGGGGTCGTCCAGCCACGGCAGGGGGCTCTCCCAGGCCAGGCAGCGCCCGAGTTTCTTGGACCAATTCTTTCTAGATCTATTAACAGTCTTTTGCAAAATTAATTTAAGCTCTCTATTACTCAATTGTACTTGACCACTAGACTGTGGGTGGTATGGAGATTCAATTCCATGATTAACATCATACTTAGCAAGAATTTTACAAAAAGCATCATGAATAAAATGTGAACCACCATCAGTCATTAGGTATCTAGGGACTCCAAACCTTGGAAAAATAACATCTTTAAGCATCTTAATAGAGGTGTTATGATCAGCACTACTAGTTGGAATAGCTTCTACCCACTTAGTAAAGTAATCAACAACAACTAAAATATGTGTATACCCATTAGAGGAAGGAAACGGTCCCATATAATCAAAGCCCCAAACATCAAATGGTTCAATAACTAGAGAATAATTCATAGGCATTTCTTGACGTCTACTAATATTACCAATTCTTTGACATTCATCACAAGACAAGACAAATTTACGGGCATCCTTGAACAGAGTAGGCCAATAAAAACCGGATTGCAATACCTTATGCGCAGTTCTATCTCCAGTGTGGTGTCCTCCATATGCCTCGAAATGGCACTTGCGTAGGATCTGTTCCTGTTCATGCTCGGGTACAATAACGTCTAATAACACCATCTACTCCTTGTTTATAAAGGTGTGGGTCATCCCAGAAGTAATGTCTTAAATCATAGAAAACCTTTTTATTTTGCTGGTATGTGAAACTAGGTGGTATGAATTTAGTAACAATGTAATTAGCATAATCAGCATACCATGGAGCAGTACGAGAAGCATTTATGACAGGTAATTGTTCATCAGGAAAGCTATCATCAATAGGTAGTGGGTCATCAAGAACATTCTCTAACCTAGACAAGTGGTCTGCAACAGGGTTCTCGGCTCCCTTTCTATCAATAATATGCAAATCAAATTCTTGTAGCAAGAGAACCCATCTAATAAGTCTAGGTTTAGCATCTTTCCTTTCCATGAGATATTTAATAGCAGCATGATCAGTGTGAACAGTTACTTTAGAATCAACAACATAAGGTCTGAACTTATCACTAGCAAATACAACTGCCAAGAATTCTTTTGAGTAGTAGCATAATTTCTCTGGGCACCGTCTAGAGTTTTACTAGCATATTGAATAACATTTAGTTTCTTATCAACTCTTTGTTCTAGAACAGCACCTACAGCATAATCACTAGCGTCACACATGATTTCAAAGGGTAAATTCCAATCAGGTGGCTGAACAATAGGTGCAGAAATCAAAGCTTTCTTAAGTATTTCAAATGCTTCTACACAATCATCATCGAAGACAAAAGGAATATCTTTTTGAAATAGATTAATCAGAGGCCTAGAAATTTAAGAGCAGTCCTTAATGATCCTCCTATAAAAACCGGCATGACCAAGGAAACTTCTTATACCTTTAATGTCCTTGGGACACGACATCTTTTCAATAGCATCAACTTTAGCTTTATCAACTTCAATACCTCTTTCAGAAATTTTATGCCCCAAGATAATACCTTCATTAACCATAAAGTGGCACTTCTCCCAATTGAAGACAAGACTAGTATCTTCGCATCTCTGCAAAACTCGATCAAGGTTACTCAAGCAATCATCAAAAGAAGATCCATAAACAGAGAAATCATCAATGAAAACCTCAACAATCTTTTCACAAAAGTCAGAGAATATAGCCATCATGCATCTTTGAAAGGTAGGAGGTGCATTACATAAACCAAAAGGCATATGTCTATAAGCAAAAGTACCGAAAGGGCAAGTAAAAGTGGTCTTTTCTTGATCCTCTGCTGACACAGGTATTTGAGGGAAACCAGAGTAACCATCTAGAAAGCAAAAATGTGTATGTTTGGATAATCTTTCTAGCATTTGATCAATAAAAGGCAGAGGGTAATGATCCTTTTTAGTAGCTTTATTTAATTTGTGGAAATAAATTACCATCCTATAGCGTGTAACAATTCCTTGCGGGATCAATTTATCTTTATCATTAAGAACGACAGTAATACCTCCCTTCTTAGGGACACAATGGACATGACTTAACCACTGACTGTCAGCAACGGGATAAATTATACCTGCCTCCAGGAGCTTTAGTATTTCCTTTCTTACCACTTCTTTCATCTTAGGATTTAATCATTGCTGGTGATCAATAACTGGTTTTGCATCTTTCTCCAATTTTATTTTGTGTTGGAATAGAGTGGGACTAATGCCCTTAAGATCATCAAGAGTATATCCAATAGCAGCACAGTGCTTCTTCAGAGTTTTCAGTAATTTCTCCTCTTCCTGCTCTGAAAGGTTAACACTAATAATAATAGGATATATCTTCTTTTCATCAAGATAAGCATATTTAAGAGTATCAGGTAATGGTTTAAGCTCAAACACGGGATCACCCTTGGGTGGTGGAGGATCCCCTAGGATTTCAACAGGCAAGTTGTGTTTCAAAATAGGTCCCTGTTTAATGAATACTTCATCTATCTCCCTTCTTTCATTCATAAACATATCATTTTCACGGTATAGCAAATAGTGTTCTGAAGGATCATTAGGAGACACGGCAATAGAAGCAAGACCAATAATTTCATCCTTACTAGGCAATTCTTTATCATGGGGTTGTCTACGAAATTTAGTAAAATTAAACTCATGAGGCATATCCCCCAAACCAATAGTAACAACATCCTTTTCGCAATCTATCTTAGCATTAACAGTATTTAAGAAGGGTCTACCAAATATGATGGGACAAAAGCTATCTTGTGGGGAACCAAGAACAAGAAAATCAGCAGGATATTTAACTTTCCCACACAAGACTTCATCATCTCTAACAATCCCAACTGGTGAAATAGTATCTCTATTGGCAAGCTTAATTGTAACATCAGTTTCTTCTATCTCAGCAGGTGCAATATCATGCATAATTTCTTTGTATAAGGAATGAGGTATTCCACTAGCACTAGCACCCATATCACATATGTCATGATAACAATGATCTCCTATTTTAACCGAAATAACAGGCATGCCTACAACAGGTTTATGTTTATTTTTAGTATCAGGTCTAGCAATTCTAGCAGCTTCATCACAGAAGTAAATAACATGGCCATCAATATTATCAGCCAAGAGATCTTTAACCATAGCAATACTAGGTTCAACTTTAATTTTCTCAGGTCGTGTAGGTGTTCTAGTATTACTCTTACAAACCACAGTTGAAGCTTTAGCATGATCCTTTATCCTAACAGGGAAAGGTGGTTTCTCAATATAGGTAGTAGGAACAATAGCATCATTATAAGTGATAGTCTTTTCTTCAACTTTAATAGGTGCAACTACTTTTACTTCAGTAGGAGGATTATATTTAAACCACTTCTCTTTAGGGAGGTCAACATGAGTAGCAAATGATTCACAGAAAGAAGCTACTATCTCAGAGTCAAGTCCATATTTAGTGCTAAATTCACAGAAAACATCGGTATTCATAAAAGATTTAACACAATCAAACTTAGGTGTCATACCTGACTCCTTACCTTCGTCGAGATCCCAATATCCAGAGTTGCATTTAATTCTTTCCAATAAATCCCATCTGAATTCAATAGTCTTCATCATAAAAGACCCAGTACAAGAAGTATCGAGCATGGAGCGATTGTTGAGACAAAGCCGAGCATAAATTTTTTGAATAATTATTTCTCTTGAGAGCTCATTATTGGGGCATGAATATAACATTGACTTAAGGCTCCCCCAAGCTTGAGCGATGCTTTCTCCTTCGCGAGGCCAAAATATATATATATAATTACAATCACGATGAACAAGATGCATAGGATAAAACTTCTGATGAAATTCCAATTTCAATCGGTTGTAGTTCCATGATCCCATATCATCACATAGCCTAAACCATGTCAATGCCTCTCCCTTCAAAGATAAAGGGAAGACCTTCTTCTTGATAACATCCTTGGGCATACCTGCAAGCTTAAATAATCCACAAACTTCATCCACATAGATTAGGTGCAAATAGGGATGCAATGTTCCATCTCCTCTAAAGGGATTAGCTAGCAGTTTCTCTATCATACCTGAAGGAATTTCAAAGTAAACATTTTCAGTAGGTTCAGTAGGTTGAGGAGCAACTCTTTGCTCTATTGGTCGGGGTAAAGATACCCCGAACAAGCCCCTCAAAGGATTATGTTCCATAGTAACAAGTGATAGGAAATTTCAGCACACTATATAAATCTTTCCTTACCAAGTTCCACTTACCAAAGGCGCTTCACTCCCCGGCAACTGCACCAAAAAAGAGGCTTGATGACCCACAAGTGTAGGGGATCTATCGTAGTCCTTTCGGTAAGTAAGAGTGTCGAACCCAACGAGGAGCAGAAGGAAATGAAAAGCACTTTTCAGTAAGGTATTCTCTGCAAGCACTGAAATTATCGGTAACAGATAGTTTTGTGATAAGATAATTCATAACGGGTAACAAGCACCAAAAGTAAATAGGTGCAGAAAGGTGGCCCAATCCTTTTTGTAGCAAAGGACAAGCCTGGACAAATTCTTATATGAAGGAAAACGCTCCCGAGGACACATGGGAATTATTGACAAGCTAGTTTTCATCATGCTCATATGATTCGCGTTTGTTACTTTGATAATTTGATATGTTGGTGGACCGGTGCTTGGATACTGCCCTTTCTTGGACAAGCATCCCAATTATGATTAACCCCTATTGCAAGCATCCGCAACTACAAAAGAAGTATTAAGGTAAACCTAACCATAGCATGAAACATATGGATCCAAATCAGCCCCTTACGAAGCAACGCATAAACTAGGGTTTAAACTTCTGTCACTTTAGCAACCCATCATCTACTTATTACTTCCTAATGCCTTCCTCTAGGCCCAAATAATGGTGAAGTTTTATTTAGTCAACGTTCACATAACACCACTAGAGGGGAGACAACATACATCTCATCAAAATATCGAACGAATACCAAATTCACATGACTACTTATAGCAAGACTTCTCCCATGTCCTCAGGAACAAACGTAACTACTCACAAATCATATTCATGTTCATAATCAGATGGGTATTAATATGAATAAAGGATTTGAACATATGATCTTCCACCGAATAAACCAACTAGCATGAACTACAAGGATTAATCAACACTACTAGTGACCCACAGGTACCAATCTGAGGGTTTGAGACAAAGATTGAATGCAAGAGATGAACTAGGGTTTGAGAGGAGATGGTGCTGGTGAAGGTGTTGTTGGAGATTGACCCCCTCCCGATGAGAGGATCGTTGGTGATGACGATGGTGATGATTTCCCCCTCCCAGAGGGATTTTTCTCCGGCAGAACAGCTCCGTCGGAGCCCTAGATTGGTTTCACCAAGGTTCCTCCTCGTGGCGGCGGCATTTCGTCCCGAAAGCTTTCTTCTGATTTTTTCCAAGGTAAAAGACTTCATATAGCATAAGATGGCCACCAGAGGATTTCCAGGGGGCCCACGAGGCAGGGGGCACGCCCAAGGGGGTAGGGCGCGCCCCCACCCTCGTGGCCAGGGTGTGGGCCCCCTGGTACTTTGTTCGCCCATTATTTTTTATTAATTCCAAAATAACTTTCGTGGAGTTTCAGGACTTCTGGAGTTGTGTAGAATAGGTCTCTAATATTTGCTCCTTTTCCAGCCTAGAATTCCAGCTGCCGGCATTCTCCCTCTTCATGTAAACCTTGTAAAATAAGAGAGAATAGGCATAAGTATTGTGACATAACGTGTAATAACAGCCCATAATGCAATAAATATTGATATAAAAGCATGATGCAAAATGGACGTATCAGTCCCCACCTGGTGGCCCCGCAGACCCTAACTCCGATGCTATAAATTCACATTTTTGTAGAAAAAATAAGGGAGAAAGAATTATCGCGTTCCACGAGACGGAGCGACCGCCACCTCCTGTTCTTCATTGGGAGGCCAGATCTGGAGTCCGTTTGGGGCTCCGGAGAGGGGGATCTTTGATCTTCGTCATCACCAACCCTTCTCCATCGCTAATTCCATGATGCTCCCCACTGGAAGTGAGTAATTCCTTCGTAGGCTCGCTGGTCGGTGAGAAGTTCGATGAGATTCATCATGTAATCGAGTTAGTTTTGTTAGGGCTTGGTTCCTAGTATCCATTATGTTCTGAGATTGATGTTGCTATGACTTTGCCATGGTTAATGCTTGTCCATTTAGGCCCGGGAGCCATGATTTCAGATCTGACCGTTTATGTTATCACCATTATGTCTATGTTCTAGATCCTATCTTGCAAGTTATAGTCACCTACTATGTGTTATGATCCGGCAACCCCGGAGTGACAGAAGTCGGGACACTTCCCGGTGATGATCGTAGTTTGAGGAGTTCATGTATTCATGATGTGTTAATGCTTTGTTCCGGTTCTCTATTAAAAGGAGGCCTTAATATCCCTTAGTTTCCATATGGACCCCGCTGCCACGGGAGGGTAGGACAAAAGATGTCACGCAAGTTCTTTCCATAAGCACATATGACTATTTACGGAATACACGCCTACATTATATTTATGAACTGGAGCTATTGCCGTATTGCCCTAGTTTATGACTGTTATATGATGAATATCACCCAATGAATTCACCGATCCAATTCCTATGGAATGCTCTTATATTGTTCTTGCTAAGTTATTATTGCTATAGTTACTCTTACACTTGCTACAAAATCATTGCTATCACTGTTAATGTTACTATTGCTGTTGCTACTACTATTAAAAACTATCATACTACTTTGCTAATGATCACTTTGCCGCAGATAATTAATCTCCAGGTGTGGTTGAATTGACAACTCAGCTGCTAATACTTGCAAATATTCTTCGGCCCTACTTGTGTCAAATCAATAAATTTGGGTTGAATACTCTACCCTCGAAAACTGTTGCGATCCCCTATACTCATGGGTTATCAAGACCTTTTTCTGGCACCGTTGCCGGGGAGCATAGTTATATCTGTTGAGTCACTTGGGATTATTACAAAATTATCACTATGAAGAATCTGAAGGATGCTAAGACTAAGATTTTTCCCTCTAAGACGAGGGGAGGTAAGGAATTGCCATCCAGCTCCGCTTTAGATCCACCTTCTGTTATAAGTAGACTTGCTACACCACCGCATGCTATTAATTCTAATATGTCGCAAGTCATTAATGATGCTACTTTTGCTATGAATGATACTCATTGAGGGAGTCCTGGATTAGGGGGTGTCCGGATAGCCGGACTATCATCATCGGCCGGACTCCAAGACTATGAAGATGCAAGATTGAAGACTTCGTCCCGTGTCCGGATGGGACTTTCCTTGGCGTGGAAGGCAAGCTTGGCGATACGGATATGTAGATCTCCTACCATTGTAACCGACTCTGTGTAACCCTAGCCCTCTCTGGTGTCTATATAAACCGGAGGGTTTTTAGTCCGTAGGACACACAACCATTACAACAATCATACCATAGGTTAGCTTCTAGGGTTTAGCCTCCTTGATCTCGTGGTAGATCCACTCTTGTACTACCCATATCAACAATATCAATCAAGCAGGAGTAGGGTTTTACCTCCATCGAGAGGGCCCGAACCTGGGTAAAAACATCGTGTCCCTTGTCTCCTGTTACCATCCGCCTAGACGCACAGTTCGGGACCCCCTACCCGAGATCCGACGGTTTTGACACCGACATTGGTGCTTTCATTGAGAGTTCCTCTGTGTCGTCACCGATAGGCTTGATGGCTTCTTCAATCAACAACAACGCTGTCCAGGGTGAGACTTTTCTCCCTGGACAGATCTTCGTGTTCGGCGGCTTCGCACTATGGGCCAATTCACTTGGCCATCTGGAGCAGATCGAAAGCTACGCCCCTGGCCACCAGGTCAGGTTTGGGAGCCTAAACTTCACGGCTGACATCCGCGGAGACTTGATCTTCGATGGAGTCGAGCCACAGCCGAGCGTGCTGCACTGTCACGATGGGCATGATCTGGCTCTGCCACCGGACAGTATCTTGGAGGCCGCACACAAGTCCGCTCTGACCCATAGTTCGGAGCCGACCGCGAAGATCGAGGACAGGTGGCTGGACACCGCCTCGGGAACTGCAACTTCCACGGCGATGGAGCCAAATACTGACCTTGTCCCTTATAAAGCCCGTGACTCCGAGGCGCCGGACTCCTTACCGGATTCCGAACCTCCTGCGCCCCTGCCAATCAAATCCGATTGGGCGCCGATCGTGGAGTTCACCGCCGTGGACATCTTTCAGCACTCACCTTTTGGCGACATTCTAAATTCGCTAAAACATCTCTCGTTATCAGGAGAACCCTGTCCGGATTGCGGTCAGGACGGTTGCGATGCGGACGACGAAGAAATTCAAACCCCACCCACCACCCACTTTGTAGCCACTGTCGATGATCTAACCGACATGCTAGACTATGACTCCGAAGACATCGACGGTATGGACGACGATGCCGGAGACGATCAAGAACCAGCGCCTACAGGGCACTGGAAGACCACCTCATCATATGACATATACATGGTGGACACCCCAAAGGATGGGGACGGCGAAGAAGCAGCGAAGGCAGATTCCTCTAAGAAACAGCCCAAGCGCCAACGTCAGCGGTGCCGCTCTAAATCCCGCCACAGCAAGAATGGAGATTCCGGCACCGAAGATAATAACACCCCAGAGAGTGCCGAAGACAACCCCCTCCAGCAAGATTCAGCACAGGAGGACGGAGTAGCCAGCCCTCAGGAGAGAGCGGCAGACGAGGAGGACAAAAATTACATGCCTCCCTCCGAAGATGAGGCAAGCCTCGATGACGACGAATTCGTCATGCCCAAGGATCCCGTCGAACAAGAGCGTTTTAAACGCAGGCTAATGGCCACGGTGAACAGCCTAAAGAAAAAGCAGCAACAGCTTCAAGCTGATCAAGACCTGCTGGCCGACAGATGGACCGAGGTCCTCGCGGCCGAAGAGTATGAACTCGAACGCCCCTCCGAAAGCTACCCAAAATGCAAGTTGCTCCCCCGACTAGAGGAGGAAGCATACAAACCTTCATCACCACCCCGTGGTCGCGACAGAGAGGCATCCAAGCCCTCCATCAGGACCGTACCCCGGCACCGCTCGAAAAGTACGAAGCCACGGGGGAATGCGCCGGACTTGCGGGATATATTGGAGGACAAGGCAAGACAATCCAGATCTATCTACGGATCACGTGGGCGCCCCACGACCCACGACGACTACCGTCGCGCCGGATACAACAACTCCGGCCGGGCCGAACACAGTAGACAATGCTCTCTTGAGCTACGTCGTGATATTGCTCAATATAGAGGCGCCGCACACCCACTATGCTTCACAGACGAAGTAATGGATCATCAAATCCCTGAAGGGTTTAAACCAGTGAACATTGAATCTTATGATGGCACAATAGACCCCGCGGTTTGGATCGAAGATTATCTCCTTCACATCCATATGGCCCGCGGCGACGATCTCCACGCCATCGAGTACCTCCCACTCAAGCTTAAAGGACCAGCTCGGCATTGGCTTAACAGCTTGCCCGCAGAGTCAATTGGGTGTTGGGAAGACCTGCAAGCCGCATTCCTTGACAACTTCCAGGGCACATACGTGCGACCACGAGATGCCGATGACCTAAGCCACATAATTCAGCAGCCAGACGAATCGGCCAGACAGTTCTGGACACGGTTCTTAACAAAGAAAAATCAAATCGTTGACTGTCCGGACGCAGAGGCCATCGCAGCCTTCAAACATAACATCCGCGATGAATGGCTGGCCCGGCACCTAGGACGGGAAAAGCCGAAATCCATGGCAGCCCTCACATCACTCATGACCCGCTTCTGTGCGGGAGAGGACAGCTGGCTAGCTCGTAGCAACAACCTCAGCAAAAATGCTGGCAGTCCAGATACTAAGGACCACAATGGCAGGTCGCGTCGAAACAAAAACAAACGCCGCGTTAACGGCGATAACAATGAGGATACGACAGTTAACGCCGGATTCAGAGGCTCTAAACCCGGTCAACGGAAGAAGCCATTCAAAAGAACCACTCCGGGTCCGTCCAATTAGGACCGAATACTCGACAGCTCTTGCCAGGTACATGGCACCCCCGAAAAAGCCAGCTAACCACACCAACAGGGATTGTTGGGTATTCAAGCAGACAGGCAAGTTAATTGCCGAAAACAATGACAAGGGGCTGCATAGCGACGACAAGGAGGAGACCCGGCCACCGAACAGTAGAAGACAGAAGGGTTTCCCCCCACAAGTGCGGACGGTAAATATGATATACGCAACCCACATACCCAAGAGGGAGCGGAAGCATGCACTTCGGGATGTATATGCGATGGAGCCAGTCGCCCCAAAGTTTAACCCATGGTCCTCTTGCCCGATCACTTTTGATCGAAGGGACCACCCGACCAGTATCCACCATGGCGGATTTGCCGCATTGGTTTTAGACCCAATCGTCGATGGATTTCACCTCACTAGAGTCCTCATGGACGGCGGCAGCAGCCTGAACCTGCTTTATCAGGATACAGTGCGCAAGATGGGCATAGACCCCTCAAGGATTAAACCTACAAAGACGACCTTCAAAGGCGTCATACCAGGTGTCGAGGCCAATTGTACAGGCTCGGTCACACTGGAAGTGGTCTTCGGATCACCGGATAATTTCTGAAGCGAGGAGTTAATCTTCGACATAGTCCCGTTCTGCAGTGGCTATCACGCCCTGCTCGGACGAACCGCGTTTGCAAAGTTCAACGCGGTGCCGCATTATGCATACCTCAAGCTCAAGATGCCAGGCCCTCGTGGAGTCATCACGGTCAACGGAAATACTGAACGCTCCCTCCGAACGGAGGAACACACAGCGGCTCTCGCGGCAGAAGTTCAGAACAGCCTCTTAAGGCAATTTTCGAGTATGGCCGTGAAAAGACCGGACATGATTAAACGCGCCCGGAGTAACATACATCAAGACCACCTGGCACGTTCTGAGCACGCGTAGCAATGCGGCCCCACCCCCAGCCGTTGCATGATTGCAAGACAAGCTCCTCGCGTACATCATTACGCTCTGGAGATACCTTGGGCATAGGGGGAGGGGCACGACCACGACAGGCCCAGAGTGCGGCTCAACCACACCAGGGGCTCCTAAGTGTGTCGCTCTTTTTCCTTTTTTTATTTTATCCACAGGACTTCATTTGCAACAGGCCCTGTCCGGCAGTAGATCAGCCGAACTCACGATACAACAGCCAGGGAGCAACAAGGGCTACGACGAACACTCAGGTGGTCTCCATTACGAGCATTAAATCTGTTTATTACACCATTCCGCAGCCCACCCCTGGAGGGGGACATGCTTAAAATAGTCCACTCCCTTGCCTACCGCACCATTTGTATTGTTCTGCACTCATGGCAGAATTCCCTGAATAAACAATGCATTACTTTTTATCTTATAATTGCATTCCTTTCTATATATATGTTCATTTATGACATCTTGCATCCGTACAATTTGGTACGGCCAAATACACCAGGGGCTTATGTTCCCCGCATTATGGTGTGAAGTCCGAACACTTTCACAAGTGCGGCACCCCGAACTTATAGCACTATATGCATCGGCTCCGAATCATGTCTTGGGTCAATAATTGGGTTTGCCCAGCTCCCATGTTTTGGTACCTTACGTTCCGTTCCGTCGGCTAAGGTAGCACTGGGAGAACCACTGCGATTGCGTCCCGGTTGAGCTGGGCGAGCGCCTCAGTGGAGAAAGCTAAAACTGACTGTCATGATAAGGCGAGAGCTGGTCGCTGTTCGAGAGGTCTTTTCGAGTCCCTAAAGACTTACGCCGCTTAGAGCGAAGAACCGGATAGTGTCCGGCCCAGGCGTGGATAGCGCCCCGAACTCGGTCTTCCGACACTAGGGGCTTCGCCGAAATTTAAAATTATAGAATTCTATGGCTAAGTGAGAGTGTTCAAGCATTATAAGTCCAGTTGCCTTGTTCGTTGTGTTGAGCGCCTCCCTAGATGGACCCAAAAATGGGAACAAGAGTGCTCAAGTTTATCCCGAACACCCCAGCACTCGTCGCATGGGGGCTGAAGCCGATGACTTCCCATCTCTCAGATTTAATAAACGGCCGCACAGAAGGTAATATTTTAAATCAAATAAGCGTTGCTTAGCGCATATGAACAATGTTTTCAGCGCACAGGATAACACATGGCGAGTTTACTCAATAATTACATCTCTGGGGCACTCATCCGCAATCTTGCGGGCACCCTTCAGGACAGTCTTATAGTACATCTCGGGCGTACGATACTCCTTGCCCGGCGGTGGCGCGTCCGTCAGAAGCCTCTCTGCATCCAGCCTGCCCCAATGCACCTTTGCGCGGGCAAGGGCCCGACGGGCACCTTCAATACAGGCGGAGCGCTTGATGTCCTCCACCCAGGGGCATGCATCCACCAGCCTCCGCACGAGGCCAAAGTAGCTCCCAGGCATGGCCTCTCCAGGCCACAGCCGGACTACGAGGCCCTTCATGGCCTGCTCGGCTACCTTCTGGAGCTCAACCAGCTGCTTCAGCTGGTCGCTAGGGGGCACCGGATGTCCGGCCTCAGCATACTGAGACCAGAAGACCTTCTCCGTTGAGCTCCCCTCCTCAGCCCGATAGAATGCGGCGGCATCGGACATGCTGTGAGGCAGATCTGCAAACGCCCCTGGAGAGCTCCAAATTCGGGTAAGTAACAGGTAATTTACATTCACATGATTGCTTTGCATGAAAAATGCCTTACCCGCCGCTATCTTCTTCACCGCCTCAATCTCCTGGAGGGACTTATGGGCCTCGGCCTTGGCGGCTTTGGCACTTTCAAGAGCCGAGGCAAGCTCGGACTCTCGAGTCTTTGAGTCACGCTCCAAACTCTCATGCTTTTCCATGAGAGCCTGGAGCTGTTGTCGCACCTCCGCCACCCGCGCTTCCTGCTTCTCTCGCTCCGCCCGTTCCGCGGCCGCATTGCGTTCGGCCGCGGACATGGCCTCCTTCAGGGTCGCCACCTCGTTCGTGGCCCCTGCAGTACCCACGTTATCCTTGTTATTTTTATTGGAACCTAAATCCTTTTCTGTAAGGTACAAATTTCAAAGTGGTGTTACTCACCTTCTTTGTCCTCGAGCTGCTTCTTGGCATGGCCGAGCTCTTGCTCGGACCGCTTGAGGTCCTGCTTCAAAGCACCGACCTCTGCAGTCAGTACGGTAAAGGTCAGCAGCGCAGCCTGCAAACCCATATTGACATAATTTTTTAGCAATCCTGCGTATATCTTTTTTAGATCCTCAGTCCGGCTTTTCTTTCCGAACACCGAACCGAGCATTAGGGGCTACTGTCTATGCGGTATTACATTACATATTTTAAACTTCTTACCTCAAAGCCTGTTAGAAGGCTACCGCAGGCTTCGGCCAGCCCGCTCTTGGCGAGCTGAACCTTCTGAATCACCACACTCATAATAGTGCGGTGCTCTTCCTCGATGGAAGCGCTGTTGAGCGCCTCCAACAAGTTGTCCGGTGCCTCCCGTTGGACGGAGGCTGCCGGTGTCACGGTCTTGCCCTTCTTGCGAAGGGGCCGCCTGCCGGACTCCGGAACCACTGCGGGTTCCGGCGCGGAGTCTGGCACGAAGTCCGGGAGGTTGCCTTGCCGCACCTCCGGAGCCTCCCTCTCCTGGCGGGTCCCCTCCTGGGATCCCACCTCGGCGTCCTCAGTATCGCGAGGGGTGGAGGCGGTCGGAATGGAATCTACATCTGACGGGGCCAAGGACCCGCTGGATGAAGCGGGAAGATCCTCCTCGGCCGGGCTACAGATAGTATGCGGCATTAGAAGGACACTGCGTGGCACGAAAAAGAAATTACAAATCACTCAGGAATCCGGATACTTACGATCTTGCCAGGGGCTTGGCCCTTGAGGGCCACTCCTTGTTGCCATCATTGGCATTGGCGGAGCCGTCCGGAGGAAGGGTCCTTCCCTTCTTGGACCCCTTGGCCTCCCCCGTTGGGGAAGCCTTCCTCTTCCTCTCTCCCCCCTCCAGGGGAGAGTCTTCTTCCTCCTCCTCGCCTTCTGGGGAGGAGTCCGCCTCGGAGTCATCGAACACCTGAAAACCGGAACTCTTTCGAGTACCCGTGGCCTCCTTCTTGGCCTTCTTCTCCGGCACCACATGCGGTGCCGGAACCAGCAGCCCCGCTAGACGGGCGTCTACTGGGTTTTTTGGCATGGGAGCCGGACAGATGTTCTGCTCGGCCTTCTTCATCCAGTCCTGTCAACGGAAAAGGGAGATTAAATCCCGCGTAAGGTCGAACTATTAAAAACAAGTGTCCCGTAAAGGGGTAGAATCACTTACCTCGTCAGCTGGATGCTGCGAGTGAAATCCGCAATCTTCAGTGGCGGATGCGGGAGCTTCGGCGCCCTTGAAAAGCACCTTCTAGGCATCCTCGTACCTAGTGTCGAAGAGCCTGCTCAAGGTTTGGAGTTGTGCCGGATTGAACTCCCACAATTTAAATGCCCGTTCTTGGCACGGGAGAACCCGGCGGATGAGCATGACTTGGACCATGTTGACAAGCTTGAGCTTCTTGTTCACCAGCTTCTGGATACAAGCTTGGAGTCCGGTCAGCTCCTCCGAATCACCCCAGGTCAGGCCACTCTCCTTCCAAGAGGTGAGCCTCGTGGGGATTCCAGACCTAAATTCGGGGCCGCTACCCATTTAGGGTCACGCGGCTCGGTGATGTAGAACCACCCCGATTGCCATCCCTTGATGGTTTCCACGAAGGCACCCTCTAGCCAGACGATGTTGGGTATCTTACCCAACATGGCGCCTCCGCACTCCGCCTGATTCCCCTTCACAACCTTTGGCTTGACATTGAAGGTCTTGAGCCACAAGCCGAAGTGGGGCTGGATGCAGAGGAAGGCCTCGCACATGATGATAAACACCGAGATGTTAAGGATGAAGTTTGGCGCCAGAGCGTGGAAATCTAGGCCGTAGTAGAACATGAGCCCCCGGACAAAGGGGTGAAGTGGAAAGCCCAGTCCGCGGAGGAAGTGGGGAAGGAATACGACCTGTCGTGGTTCTAAGTCTGACAGTAGAGTGGGGGTAGGTATGGAGAGGCAAGGTCCTAGCTATGGAGAGGTTGTAAACACAAGCGATGTACGAGTTCAGGCCCTTCTCGGAGGAAGTAAAAGCCCTACGTCTCGGAGCCCGGAGGCGGTCGAGTGGATTATGTGTATATGAGTTACAGGGGTGCGAACCCTTCTGCCTGTGGAAGGGGGTGGCTTATATAGAGTGCGCCAGGACCCCTGCCAGCCCACGTAATGAAGGTTTTAAAGTACATTAAGTCTGGGGCGTTACTGGTAACGCCCCACATAAAGTGTCTTAACTACCATAAAGTCTATTTAATTGCAGGCCGTTGCAGTACAGAGTGCCTCTTGACCTTCTGGTGGTCGAGTGAGTCTTCATGGTCGAGTCCTTCAAGTCAGTCGAGTGGGTTCCTCGTAGGTCGACTGGAAGGTGGTCTCTTCTAAGGGTGTCCTTGGGTAGGGTACTTAGATCAGGCCTATGACCCTACCCTAGGTACATGAATCCATCACGACCCTCTCATGGGGCCTGGGGGTTGGGATGGGCTGCCCCTTGTCGGGCAGCAGGTGCGCGATGTCGCTGGACAGGTATCCGGCGTCGTGCAGCCTTTCGATGTGCCCCTCCGTAACGGAGGAGGCCATCCACTTGCCTCCCGCTCTGGACATGACTGGAGAAGGTTGAGACAAGATGTGCGAACTTGGGCGCTGGAGCTCGAGTGCGCGGAGATGGATAAGCAAAGGAGGAAGAAGGCGTAGGTAAAAAGGTGGATCCTTATCCCCTTATATGTGGGCGGACGAAGACTATGCGTCCCCACCGGCCTGGTAAAACTCGCTTATCTCCCAAGCGCCACCATCAATGGCGCGGTTGGGTTACCCACGTCCGTATTGATCGGAATCCCAGAATAAGGGGAACACGATCTCTGCTTCGACAAGACGTGCCAAGGAAACCGCTTCGCTAAACACGCTGAGGTGGTATAATAAAAAACGATTCAAGTAAAGGCTTGGTGGTGGTGTGACGTCACGCCACAAAATACGTCAGCAAATTGAACTTGTGTACATATTATTCTCTCTACGGTGGTATGTGGAATTTATTTTACAGAGCCGGACACTATCCTAGGTGTTCGCAATCTGCTATGAATTATTCGGAGGAGGAACCCGCCTTGCAATGCCGAAGACAATATGCGCGCCGGACTTGTCATCATTGAAGCCTGGTTCAGGGGCTACTGAGGGAGTCCTGGACTAGGGGCTGTCCGGATAGCCGGACTATCATCATCGGCCGGACTCCAAGACTATGAAGATACAAGATTGAAGACTTCGTCCCGTGTCCGGATGGGACTTTCCTCGGCTTGGAAGGCAAGCTTGGCAATACGGATATGTAGATCTCCTACCATTGTAACCGACTCTGTGTAACCCTAGCCCTCTCCGGTGTCTATATAAACCGGAGGGCTTTAGTCCGTAGGACGAACAACCATTACAACAATCATACCATAGGCTAGCTTCTAGGGTTTAGCCTCCTTGATCTCGTGGTAGATATACTCTTGTACTACCCATATCATCAATATTAATCAAGCAGGAGTAGGGTTTTACCTCCATCGAGAGGGCCCGAACCTGGGTAAAAACATCGTGTCCCTTGTCTCCTGTTACCATCCGCCTAGACACACAGTTCGGGACCCCCTACCCGAGATCCGCTGGTTTTGACACTGATCCCGAGATGCTAGTACCCTTCTTGATGAGAATGTGCCACTAGGTGAATTTCTTGATGAACAACTGGCTAGAACTAAAGCTTTTGAGAATGCTGAAACTGATCAAAATATTGAAACTGATGAAGAGCTTGAAACTGAAAATCTTGAAACACCTATTATATCTAGTTCTCCTAGGTATTAATTGCCTAAGATACTGGAATGTTATGTTATGGATGAGGAGACAACTAGAGACTTTCTTGCTTGCAATGATAGGTATGATCTTAAGAAATTATTATGCAAACTGAAAGAAAAATCTTTGAATGCTAGAATGAAATACGATCCTAAGTTTGCTACTTCACCTATCTTTGTTGATCATAAGGATTATGAATTCTCTGTCGACCCAGAGTTAATTACTTTGGTTGAATCTGATCCTTTCCATGGTTATGAAACTAAAACTGTAGTGGCACACCTTACTAAGTTGAATGACATAGCCACCCTTTTTGCTCATGATGAGAAAATTCGCTATTATTATATTCTTAAATTATTTCCGTTCTCATTAAAGGGAGAAGCTAAGAATTGGTATAACACTCTTGCTCCTGGTTGTATGCGTAGTCCCCAAGATATGATGTACTACGTATTTGAAATATATTTTCCTGTGCATAATAAACAAGCTGCCTTACAAGAAATATTTAACTTTGTGCAAATTGAAGAAGAGAGTCTCCCACAATCTTGGGGGAGGCTTCTCCAATTGCTTAATGCTTTGCCTGATCATCCTCTTAAGAAAAATGAAATACTTGATATCTTCTATAATGGACTAAATGATGCTTCTAGGGATTACCTAGATAGTTGTGCTGGTTGTGTTTTCAGGGAATGGACAATTGGACAGGCTGAGGAATTATTGAATAACATGTTGAAAAATTATGATGATTGGATCCTTCCTGAAACAACACTTAAACCCACTCCGAAGAAGAGGGGTATCTTATATCTCAGTCCCAAAGATATGCAAGAGGCAAAGAAATCTATGAAGGAAAAAGGTATTAAAGCAGAGGATGTTAAAAATTTACCACCTATCAAAGAAATTCATGGCCTCAACACACCACCACCATCAAGGGTGGTATAGGTAAATTCTTTATTAAAGTTTGATGAAGGTTATATCCCTTATAATAAACATCATAGTCAATGCTTATATGAGTTTGATAATTACATTAGGAAGCGATCACTTCAATGCAAATGTTACGAAACAACTGAAATACAATTCTGATATGATTGCTCGATTGAGTAACTTGTTATTTAGAATCTCAAATGATGTTAGAGGTGTAGGAAAGCATGCCTCTATGGTTCAAACTCAATTAGAACAAGTTGCTAAATCTCAAAGAGAGTTGCTCGATGAAATGAAAAATAATATCAATGATCATGCTGTTAGAGTAATGACTAGAGGAGGTAGAATGACTCAGGAACCACTTTATCATGAGGGACACCCTAAAATAATTGGACAAGACTCTCGAAGAGTTAACACTGATGCACCTAGTCCTTCTAAAAAGAAAAAGAAGAAGAAAAATGATAGGACTTTGCATACCTCTAGTGAACCTGAAAATAGAAAACCTCCCGTAGCTGATAATGATGTATCTATTTCTGATGCTGAAACTCAATCTAGTAATGAACACTCACCATCTGATAATGAAAAATATAATGATGAGGTTCATGCAGACACGCAAATAAAAAATACAGAACCAGACAATTATGTTGAAATGGAACCGGCTGTTGATCTTGATAACCCACAACCCAAGAATAAAAGATATGATAAAAGAGACTTTGTTGCTAGAAATCATGGTAAGGAAAGAAAACCATGGGTTCAAAAAACCTATGCCCTTTCCACCTAAATCAACTAAGAAGAAAGATGATGAAGAATTTGAACGCTTTGCTGAAATGCTTAGGCCAGTCTTTTTGGGTACTTGTTTGACTGATATCTTAAAAATGCCTCCTTATGCAATATACATGAAAGACATCATCACCTGTCGGTGTACAAAAGTAGGGGCTCTCCTTTTGACCCCTTTACTTGTGCACGGGCAGTCAGAGCCACCCGCCACGGCCACGCATAACAGGGCAGGAAAGGGAAGCCGGAGAGAAGCCGAAGGCACAAGACAAACAAGGCAACAACAAGGACCAAGGCCACAAAGATTGGATGGACGAAGTAGGTTTCCCCAGCAAGGACCCTTGCCAGGGCAACCTCAGCGTCCCCGGCAAGGCCCTTGCCGGGGGAGCTCGCCCCCACCAGTCGAGCAAGCCACCTTTGAGCCCACCAACGCTAGACAAACGCATTGGGATAGGGCTCGGGAGGCACCTCCGTGGCAGCATGGAGATCTTTGTGAAGACATAGAATGCTCAAGATCAACTGAGGATAGGGAGGCAACAATCCTCACCAAGATCCTCACCGAAGGAACCCACAAGACCCCCGGCAAGATCCTTGCCGGGGACGCCAGAGCGCCACGGCAAGACCCTTGCACTACAAGAAATATGTCAACTTGTGACCTTGACTATTGGTCACTGAAAGGTCATGGTTTTTCATTTGCGACCTTTTGTTGACCAAAAGCAGAAGGTCAAAAGCTGGCGGTCGTTAACTGACTATAGCGACCTTCTCTGTGAGGAGGTCGTAGACGTTTACGACCAAAACAGAAGGTCGTTGAACCCATGACCTTTTGTTTTGGTCACTGGCTGTCTGCCCAGGCCACGTCGGATCCGACATGGCAACCTGACGTGGCAAAATTGCGACCAATTGAAAAGGTCACTGACAAGATTCAGCCCAGTCCGATTAGGTGTTTTACATGGGCCAAGCCAAATAATTCGGCCTATTTGAGTTTTTTTCTGTCAATTTTTGGTCAGGTTCATGGGCCAAGCCCTACAATTCGGCCTTTTTATTTTCTGGGCTTAGGCCATTTTGCATTCCATTTCATTCAGCCTTTTGTTTTTGTTTTTCATAAATACACAATATTCCAGTCCACTATTGTTTGGGCCATAGCCTTTTTAGAGCCCAAATATTATTCGATCCAATAGACTAACATTCAGCCTTTTTCATTCACAGATTTCAATTTTACACATTTCAACATCAAATAATCAATAATTCTCACAATTAAATGATCAAATCCAAAAATCACTCTATGAAACTCAGAACAGCACATCTGTATGATCCATCAAGTGTACATACAATCAGAAACAAATACAGAGGCACCAAAACTATTGTGCACATCTCCAAGCTTCTTCTAATCTTCGGTCACAGCAGCAGCCACCTCGGTCGCTTGCCTCGCGCTGGCGAAACTTGACATGAAAATATATTATGAACAGACCATTCAAGAAAATGACATTTATTTAGAATGATAACACAAATTGAGCTAGCTAGTACCATGCTTTTTGTTCTCCAACTAGTTAAAATGAGATACCCACTCATACAAGAAAACAGATACACAGTGCAAGAGATACCAAAACAGATACACAAGTTGAGATGTAGCAGGCAGATTCATCAAGTATATATCATGATATGTATACATCATATAGCTGTTGAGATCCACCAATGCTCAATGCCAAAAATGTAAGATAATGGTTATGGAAAATAGTAAACTTGTAACCAGATTTAAAACAAACAGAACAGCAAGGTGATGCCATGACCAAATGCTAACCAGAATGCTTTTAATAAAATGGATTGCTTCTAGCTGTTGTAGTAACGACATGTAGGTTCCATCAGGCCATGATCAAGTACTCCAAACCATTGCATGCTTTGCAAAATAAAATACTAGATGAATGTCACTAACAGGAGCACTAGGTGATTAATGGAACAAGACATGGCAGCGTATGTCTGAAGACAGGTGCTGCTTGCCGATGTTCTTCGCATAACTATAGGCTGACCATCAAGTTAGCATTACACAAAGCGAAAAGGAAAGTGAAAAAGACATGGCAACCTATAGCTATGCTGAGAACATAGACAAGCAGCACCTGTCTTCAGATATTGTTGGCTTGCAGCCACAAGTATCCTTGCTTCATGTCAGGTCCAGGAACTCTTTGTGTGCACATCAAGGCAGAATAGCAGCCTCGGTCGTCCAGCCGCACTTCGCTACAGGAAAACAAAAAAATGGCTGAAGCATCATGGTAGAAACATGATAAAAAAACTGCTAAATGGACACTAGCAGCAAAATATATTAGAATGTTAAATTTAACATGCTAGAAAATTAAAGGAGAGTGCCCCACACACATAGTGTAAGTAAGACTAGCATATAGTAGTTTGTCTTCTACAGAATGCTTCTAATATAAGTAAGCATGAGAGTGTATGTGTTGGATCTTCATCATGCATGCAAATATTTTATGAGGAGAACTAGATACATGTATGTGATCATTAGAATGCATACGAGTGTAGTCATTCTTCCAGGCTAAGTAACGAGGCATGCAAATAGAGGTTATGGTGGCAGCTTTCTATTGGCTGGACTTCACTAGTCTACATGTTGGATTTATGAGTAGCTTGGTACAAGAAATAATACATGGAGTACAATGTAGCCAGATATTAGAAGGTAGAAAAAGAAATGGGATGGTTGCCTCCCATGTAAGCAGATAAGCAGCGCCCACTTTCTCTCTGATTCTGCACCCTTCACTTCCCTCTCTCGAAATGCACTCTAACTCATACAGACACACACAACAATGCTAGTAGGTATAAATTATAGTTTACAAAACAAGGGGATATAATGGTTTCCCTTGCTCAGTTTCTTAAGCCTACATATAGCATTAGTTTTTGAAAGCACACATCACACATATTTCTAATCTGGACAAAACAGTAGATATAAATCAAATTTTCTATGACACAACAGTAACATCTTTAAGTAAAGTAAATTCCATGGCATATAAACACATCAATTCATTATGTTTGTGTGTCTTGTAGGTCTGAAACTACTCAACTACTGTACGTGCGTAGTACTATGTCAGTAAGCAGCAGAGGAGATTTAAAAGGAAGGACCATGTGTGTGTGTGTGTAGAAAACACACACAAGAAACACTGAACATGATCTATTTAGTCTGACAGTTTCCATTACACAGAGGAGATTTGTGGTTGTGTGCATCATGTCATATACTTGCAATTTGTCATGCCGTTTTCAAGTTGCGAACACATAATACATTTGCCGAGGAAATAAAACTAATGCATGGGGTGTCAATGCATTTCAGCTGGGGAGAAGACGTTGAGAGTGCAATGGACTACACTGCTAGTAACCTGACAGAAAAATCTTGACAGGACACACTTAACCAAGAGCAGCCTGCTCTGAATCTGAAGGATACTAACTTAGATATGAAAATAGCACAAAGCACAAAGCACCCAGGCTCTGAACTTAGAGCTGAAACATCTACTTAGCAGCAGTAGTGAGCAGAGGAAGATGAGAGGGGGAGGGAGATGCTACCTGCCGTGGTGGGTCGTCCCTTGACGGTGGCGACCTTGACCTTGGTGGCTGGGTGCGCCCCTGCCGCTCCTCGAGGTCTGAGAGATAAAAAGACGCACACACAAAGGCATGGCATGTATCAGACGTACGGTAGCACACAAGTTGGGAATATGAAACAGAATTTAGCCTAACGGACAGATTCGGCGGCACAAGAAAGCAGAGTGCAGAGGGCAGAGAGACGACGTAGTACCGAAGAGGAGGCAGTCGCAGGTGGGGCAGCCGTCATCGCGTACTTGGTGCCCTCGTGGCCCATCTCGACCTGCCGGCCGATCTGCAAGAACCAACGCCCAAATCAATCCACGAGAGGGGACGCGGTCTAGATCTCTAACAGAACCGAATCCGTGGCGTCGCATTACACGCCCCAGCGCGCGCGGCCGCGCCCAGGAGAACCGGGTGCGTCGCCGGCGAGAGAGGAAAGGGAAAGGCCGGTCGGGGAAGAGATTGAAGTGTACTTACCAGATTGGTTGGCCTGCACGGAGTGAGCGAAGAAGATGACACAGGGCGGAGATGGGGAATCGTCTCGGGGAGGAAGGAAATGGGGGATGGTGAGACCATGAGAGCGCTGGGTGGCCACGCGCAAGAAGCCGACGTGCGCCGCCGCCAGCTGCTCGCACAACGGGTGCACCGCCATCTTCCCCTTGAGCAGCTGCCGCTCCTCCGCCTCGGCTGCCGACGCGGTCGCGACCGCCGCCGCCGCCATGGACGACGACGAGCACTCCCCTCCGCCTCCGCCCCCGCCCCCGAAGCTCATCTCCATGCCTCCTCCCTGGTCACCGACGCCTTGGATGGGCTGATCTATCAATCTCCTGCCCGCCGGAGATGGCTGCCGGCCTAGATGGCAGCGACGGAGAGGGAGTTGGGTGAGTGGGTGGGGCGGATCTGGCCACCGGTTGAGGGGAGAGGAGGGGATGAGACGGAGGCCTGGATCGAGACAGAGGCCTGGATCGGCTAGTCGTTGTCGTCGTCGACGGGGGGCCGTCGTCGTCGATCTGGATCGGGGAGAGGGATTGGGGTGGGTGGCGGATCTAGAGCGAAATAATGGAGGCGGGGGAGGGATGAATTAGAGAAAGAATGGAGGCGGGGGGTGCGTGGAAAATGTCCATGAGGACAAACCTAGGGTTTCAGCTCGGGTGGGTTTGGGCCGTTGGATCCGGAAGCATCCGACGGTGGTTGATGCGTGATCCGCATGATATGCTGATGGACCAATCAGAACGCAGCAACAATTTGATGACTTTATGACCTTTTAAATAGGTCACGAAAAAATCATTTTCCATTTTTAGTGTTCAAAATGAGTTCTTTTTGTAAAAGACCTACCAAATATTTGTTCAAATGATATTCTTTATATTTGTTCAAAATGAGTTCTTTATACTCTGCAAAAGTTTACATCTTGGAATAGTAAACAGTATCGACAAAGGGATTTTTTATATTCTTTGCACAAAAAATCATTTTCCATTTTTCGAGTGCCCCAAATGAGGTTTTTTTGTGAAGGACCTACCAAATAATTATTGCAAAATTGGACCAAATCATTTTTATAAAATACTAGGTCATATTTAATGCACAATTGACCAAATGGTTGGGTGAAAAAAGTTTTGATCCACCTCTCGTGAAAAAGACAAATTTCCACCGATTCATTTGGAAGCGGGTCAAATTTGAACTGTAGCTACCTCGTAGTTTGCTCTTTATTTTTTCCAAAAATCATTTCTAGGCACATAAGTATCTATTTAATCAGAGAAACACCAAAAAAATTCCAAGATTCAACCACTAGCTAGGAACGGTCAAGCCCGCCGTTTTGACCGCATTTTGAAACGGGCATACAAAATTCAAAAAAAATCAAAAAATTGGAAAACCTTCGCATTGTGTCATTATATGTGACAAGATTTCCAGGAAAAATAATTAACTTGTAATACGGTAATTATTTTAAAAAAGTGTTCTCAGAAATGAGCTATCATGCGTGAAGATTCATGGCTTTCAAGCCAAATGATCAATCTTATGGCCACATTTGTGGCATAGTTTGTTCAAATGATCTCATATTGTGCACAAGGGTGCATCTTGGAATTCCAAACAACGTTGCCTAAGGAAGTTTTCATTTTGTTTGCACGGAAAATTCATTTTCCATTTTTCGAGTGCCCGAAATGAGGTTTTTTTGTGAAGGAACTACCAAATAATTGTTGCAAAAATGGAACAAATCAATTTTATAAAATACTAGGCCATGTTTAATTCACAATTGATAAAATGGTTGGGTGTCAAAAGTTTTGATCCACCTCTGGTGAAAAAGACAAATTGCCGCTGATTCAGCTGGAACCGGGTCAAATTTGAACTGCAGCTGCCTCATAGTTTGCTATTTATTTTTTCCAAAAATCATTTATAGGTACATAAGTATCTATTTTATCATAGAAACACTAAAATTTTACCAAGATTCAACCACTAGATAGGAACGGTCAAGCCCGCCGTTTTGACCGCATTTTGAAATGGGCATAAAAAATTAAGAAAAAAAATTGGAAAACCTTCGCATTGTGTCATTATATGTGACCAAGTTTCCAGGAAAAATAATAAACTTGTAATACGGTAATTATTTTAAAAAAGTGTTCTCAGAAATGACCTATCATGCGTGAAGATTCATGGCTTTCAAGCCAAATGATCAATCTTATGGCCACATTCATGGCATAGTTTGTTCAAATGATCTCATATTGTGCATAAGGGTGCATCTTGGAATTCCAAACAATGTTGCCTAAGGAAGTTTTCATTATCTTTGCACGGAAAATTCATTTTCCATTTTTCGAGTGCTCGAAATGAGGTTTTTTTGAAGGAACTACCAAATAATTGTTGCAAAAATGGAAAAAATCAATTTTATAAAATACTAGGCCATGTTTAATGCACAATTGACCAAATGGTTGGGTGTAAAACGTTTTGATCCACCTCTGGTGAAAAAGACAAATTGCTGCCGATTCAGGTGGAAACGGGTCAAATTTGAACTGCAGCTGCCTCATAGTTTGCTATTTATTTTTTCAAAAAATCATTTATAGGTACGTAAGTATCTATTTTATCATAGAAAGACCAAAAGTTTTCCAAGATTCAACGTCTAGCTAGGAACGGTCAAGCCTGCCGTTTTGACCGCATTTTGAAACGGGCATAAAAAATTCAAAAAAATTCAAAAAGTTAGAAAACCTCCGCATTGTGTCATTATATGTGACCAAGTTTCCAGGAAAAATAATAAACTTGTAATACGGTAATTATTTTAAAAAAGTGTTCCCAGAAATGAGCTATCATGTGTGAAGATTCATGGCTTTCAAGCCAAATGAACAATCTTATGGCCACATTCATGGCATAGTTTGTTGAAATGACCTCATATCATGCACAAGGGTGAATCTTGGAATGACAAACAATGTTGCCTAAGGAAATTTTCATTTTCTTTGGACGAAAAATTCATTTTCCATTTTTTTCGAGTGCCCAAAATGAGTTTTTTTGTGAAGGACCTACCATATATTTTTTGCAAAATTGGACCTAATCAAATTTATAAAATACTAGGCCATATATAATGCACAATTGACAAAATGGTTGGGTGTCAAAAGTTTTGATCCACCTCTGGTGAAAAAGACAAATTCCCGTCGATTCAGGTGTAAGCGGGTCAAATTTGAACTGTAGGTGCCTCATAGTTTGCTCTTTATTTTTTACAAAAATCATTTCTAGGTAAATAAGTATCTATTAATCAGAAATACATTGTTTGATGACGAGACATCGAGGTTTGGATGGTGGCCGAGGGCCCCAACTCTAGAGCGCATACGCTCGCATGCCGCGGCGTGGTCACCGCGTGACCGTGGCGTTGCCATGCGTTCTGGGAGGCCTAGGCATGTCTAGTGGGTTGGGAACTCCCCAGGTAGGTGCTAGGAAGAAAATAATAACATAAGATTCTCATGAGGGAACCGAACTATGCTCAAACATGAATTAGCAGCCAAGTGTTTGATTAGCGGTACGGGAAATGCACATGGCCAATGGGCGTGAGTTTGGCTTAGGATGATCATATACTAAGAAGAATGTCTTCACAAAGTTTTAGGGAAATCAAGAATATATAAATAACAATTCCTTCACAAAGTGCTGCACTGAACAGAATAGGAAAATGAATATTGTTGAGTTATTTTTGAACTAGGCAAGGAAGGTTTTTGACATATTTAATGAAGATATGATCCAAACAATTTATGAGAATTTTTTGGGAATTTTTGGAATAACAGAAATATAGGTTGCTTCACGACCTAGGGCAAAAATTGACACATGGACATGAAACATAGGCAAAACTGATGAGATGGCGCCTCGTCATCACAACCCACCACAATCTACAAGGCTATGACCATCTATATTGGTCGTTAACAATTAGAAATAAGGAAGCGGACCAGCCCTGTTTGCTTTGTGACCATTTCGTGTAAGGAAATTACGACCTTTCTGACCAAAATGGTCACAATGGTGTAGGGTTTGGAGCCCCCCGAACAGCTTTTGACCAATTGGTCTCAAATGGTCATAGATCTATGACCAATTCTTCCAGGGTCACTGACAAAAGGTCACTAGTTGACATATTTCTTGTAGTGTTGCCGGGCCACCCGGCAAGACCCTTGCCGGGCCACCTGGCAAGGCCCTCGCCAAACGCGCCAGCAGGGCCACTGCCAGGTCCACACCAGCCAAGATCCGGCGCAGTTCGCATGTAGCTGCCGACACAACCAGCTAGGCAGGCACCTGCGTGGCAACATGCAGCCCTTTGTGGAGGCTCCACCACCGTGCCACCTCAGCTGCCTGCCTGCCTACATGGCACCGCATGCACCGCTGGCCAGGGCGCGTGTCAAAGCAAGGAGGAGCGGCAACGGACGGGACGGGCCTCGCTCCCGCCCCCGATAAAGTGAAGGGACACCTAAGCCTCGCATTAAATACGCTTTGTCCTATAATACCAGTGATAATCTCACAATGCTGTAGCACTTTCTTCCTCCCGTGTGCCACTGTGGCAGCCCCTTTTGCATATAAAAGGAGGCCCATGGCACACGGGAGAAGGATTCGGCTCTTTTCGAACCTAGCAGCACCCTGAGCTAGCTCAAGAGCTCAAGAACACTAAATACATCCACCAAAGCAGTATCGTAGGGTTTTACGCAACTTTGTGGCCTGAACCTGGGTAAATCCCCTTTGTGTTGTCTACTAGTCCTGCTCTTCTCACGATCCCCGTGCCCTGCAACAGTAGTTTGTCTTCTACAGAATGCTTCTAATATAAGTAAGCATGAGAGTGTATGTGTTGGATCTTCATCATGCATGCAAATATTTTATGAGGAGAACTAGATACATGTATGTGATCATTAGAATGCATACGAGTGTAGTCATTCTTCCAGGCTAAGTAACGAGGCATGCAAATAGAGGTTATGGTGGCAGCTTTCTATTGGCTGGACTTCACTAGTCTACATGTTGGATTTATGAGTAGCTTGGTACAAGAAATAATACATGGAGTACAATGTAGCCAGATATTAGAAGGTAGAAAAAGAAATGGGATGGTTGCCTCCCATGTAAGCAGATAAGCAGCGCCCACTTTCTCTCTGATTCTGCACCCTTCACTTCCCTCTCTTGAAATGCACTCTAACTCATACAGACACACACAAAAATGCTAGTAGGTATAAATTATAGTTTACAAAACAAGGGGATATAATGGTTTCCCTTGCTCAGTTTCTTAAGCCTGCATATAGCATTAGTTTTTGAAAGCACACATCACACATATTTCTAATCTGGACAAAACAGTAGATATAAATCAAATTTTGTATGACACAACAGTAACATCTTTAAGTATATTAAATTCCATGGCATATAAACACATCAATTCATTCTGTTTGTGTGTCTTGTAGGTCTGAAACTACTCAACTATTGTACGTGCGTAGTACTATGTCAGTAAGCAGCAGAGGAGATTTAAAAGGAAGGACCATGTGTGTGTGTGTGTAGAAAACACACGCAAGAAACACTGAACATGATCTATTTAGTCTGACAGTTTCCATTACACAGAGGAGATTTGTGGTTGTGTGCATCATGTCATATACTTGCAATTTGTCATGCTGTTTTCAAGTTGCGAACACATAATACATTTGCCGGGGAAATAAAACGAATGCACAGGGTGTAAATGCATTTCAGCTGGGGAGAAGACGTTGAGAGTGCAATGGACTACACTGCTAGTAACCTGACAGAAAAATCTTGACAGGACACACTTAACCAAGAGCAGCCTGCTCTGAATCTGAAGGATACTAACTTAGATATGAAAATAGCATAAAGCACAAAGCACCCAGGCTCTGAACTTAGAGCTGAAACATCTACTTAGCAGCAGTAGTGAGCAGAGGAAGATGAGAGGGGGAGGGAGATGCTACCTACCATGGTGGGTCGTCCCTTGACGGTGGCGACCTTGACCTTGGTGGCTGGGTGCGCCCCTGCCGCTCCTCGAGGTCTGAGAGATAAAAAGACGCACACACAAAGGCATGGCATGTATCAGACGTACGGTAGCACACAAGTTGGGAATATGAAACAGAATTTAGCCTAACGGACAGATTCGGCGGCACAAGAAAGCAGAGTGCAGAGGGCAGAGAGACGACGTAGTACCGAAGAGGAGGCAGTCGCAGGTGGGGCAGCCGTCATCGCGTACTTGGTGCCCTCGTGGCCCATCTCGACCTGCCGGCCGATCTGCAAGAACCAACGCCCAAATCAATCCACGAGAGGGGACGCGGTCTAGATCTCTAACAGAACCGAATCCGTGGCGTCGCATTACACGCCCCAGCGCGCGCGGCCGCGCCCAGGAGAACCGGGTGCGTCGCCGGCGAGAGAGGAAAGGGAACGGCCGGTCGGGGAAGAGATTGAAGTGTACTTACCAGATTGGTTGGCCTGCACGGAGTGAGCGAAGAAGATGACACAGGGCGGAGATGGGGAATCGTCTCGGGGAGGAAGGAAATGGGGGATGGTGAGACCATGAGAGCGCTGGGTGGCCACGCGCAAGAAGCCGACGTGCGCCGCCGCCAGCTGCTCGCACAACGGGTGCACCGCCATCTTCCCCTTGAGCAGCTGCCGCTCCTCCGCCTCGGCTGCCGACGCGGTCGCGACCGCCGCCGCCGCCATGGACGACGACGAGCACTCCCCTCCGCCTCCGCCCCCGCCCCCGAAGCTCATCTCCATGCCTCCTCCCTGGTCACCGACGCCTTGGATGGGCTGATCTATCAATCTCCTGCCCGCCGGAGATGGCTGCCGGCCTAGATGGCAGCGACGGAGAGGGAGTTGGGTGAGTGGGTGGGGCGGATCTGGCCACCGGTTGAGGGGAGAGGAGGGGATGAGACGGAGGCCTGGATCGAGACAGAGGCCTGGATCGGCTAGTCGTTGTCGTCGTCGACGGGGGGCCGTCGTCGTCGATCTGGATCGGGGAGAGGGATTGGGGTGGGTGGCGGATCTAGAGCGAAATAATGGAGGCGGGGGAGGGATGAATTAGAGAAAGAATGGAGGCGGGGGGGGGGGGGTGCGTGGAAAATGTCCATGAGGACAAACCTAGGGTTTCAGCTCGGGTGGGTTTGGGCCGTTGGATCCGGAAGCATCCGACGGTGGTTGATGCGTGATCCGCATGATATGCTGATGGACCAATCAGAACGCAGCAACAATTTGATGACTTTATGACCTTTTAAATAGGTCACGAAAAAATCATTTTCCATTTTTTAGTGTTCAAAATGAGTTCTTTTTTGTAAAAGACCTACCAAATATTTGTTCAAATGATATTCTTTATATTTGTTCAAAATGAGTTCTTTATACTCTGCAAAAGTTTACATCTTGGAATAGTAAACAGTATCGACAAAGGGATTTTTTATATTCTTTGCACAAAAAATCATTTTCCATTTTTCGAGTGCCCCAAATGAGGTTTTTTTGTGAAGGACCTACCAAATAATTATTGCAAAATTGGACCAAATCATTTTTATAAAATACTAGGTCATATTTAATGCACAATTGACCAAATGGTTGGGTGAAAAAAGTTTTGATCCACCTCTCGTGAAAAAGACAAATTTCCACCGATTCATTTGGAAGCGGGTCAAATTTGAACTGTAGCTACCTCGTAGTTTGCTCTTTATTTTTTCCAAAAATCATTTCTAGGCACATAAGTATCTATTTAATCAGAGAAACACCAAAAAAATTCCAAGATTCAACCACTAGCTAGGAACGGTCAAGCCCGCCGTTTTGACCGCATTTTGAAACGGGCATACAAAATTCAAAAAAAATCAAAAAATTGGAAAACCTTCGCATTGTGTCATTATATGTGACAAGATTTCCAGGAAAAATAATTAACTTGTAATACGGTAATTATTTTAAAAAAGTGTTCTCAGAAATGAGCTATCATGCGTGAAGATTCATGGCTTTCAAGCCAAATGATCAATCTTATGGCCACATTCGTGGCATAGTTTGTTCAAATGATCTCATATTGTGCACAAGGGTGCATCTTGGAATTCCAAACAACGTTGCCTAAGGAAGTTTTCATTTTGTTTGCACGGAAAATTCATTTTCCATTTTTCGAGTGCCCGAAATGAGGTTTTTTTGTGAAGGAACTACCAAATAATTGTTGCAAAAATGGAACAAATCAATTTTATAAAATACTAGGCCATGTTTAATTCACAATTGATAAAATGGTTGGGTGTCAAAAGTTTTGATCCACCTCTGGTGAAAAAGACAAATTGCCGCTGATTCAGCTGGAACCGGGTCAAATTTGAACTGCAGCTGCCTCATAGTTTGCTATTTATTTTTTCCAAAAATCATTTATAGGTACATAAGTATCTATTTTATCATAGAAACACTAAAATTTTACCAAGATTCAACCACTAGATAGGAACGGTCAAGCCCGCCGTTTTGACCGCATTTTGAAATGGGCATAAAAAATTAAGAAAAAAATTGGAAAACCTTCGCATTGTGTCATTATATGTGACCAAGTTTCCAGGAAAAATAATAAACTTGTAATACGGTAATTATTTTAAAAAAGTGTTCTCAGAAATGACCTATCATGCGTGAAGATTCATGGCTTTCAAGCCAAATGATCAATCTTATGGCCACATTCATGGCATAGTTTGTTCAAATGATCTCATATTGTGCATAAGGGTGCATCTTGGAATTCCAAACAATGTTGCCTAAGGAAGTTTTCATTATCTTTGCACGGAAAATTCATTTTCCATTTTTCGAGTGCTCGAAATGAGGTTTTTTTGAAGGAACTACCAAATAATTGTTGCAAAAATGGAAAAAATCAATTTTATAAAATACTAGGCCATGTTTAATGCACAATTGACCAAATGGTTGGGTGTAAAACGTTTTGATCCACCTCTGGTGAAAAAGACAAATTGCTGCCGATTCAGGTGGAAACGGGTCAAATTTGAACTGCAGCTGCCTCATAGTTTGCTATTTATTTTTTCAAAAAATCATTTATAGGTACGTAAGTATCTATTTTATCATAGAAAGACCAAAAGTTTTCCAAGATTCAACGTCTAGCTAGGAACGGTCAAGCCTGCCGTTTTGACCGCATTTTGAAACGGGCATAAAAAATTCAAAAAAATTCAAAAAGTTAGAAAACCTCCGCATTGTGTCATTATATGTGACCAAGTTTCCAGGAAAAATAATAAACTTGTAATACGGTAATTATTTTAAAAAAGTGTTCCCAGAAATGAGCTATCATGTGTGAAGATTCATGGCTTTCAAGCCAAATGAACAATCTTATGGCCACATTCATGGCATAGTTTGTTGAAATGACCTCATATCATGCACAAGGGTGAATCTTGGAATGACAAACAATGTTGCCTAAGGAAATTTTCATTTTCTTTGGACGAAAAATTCATTTTCCATTTTTTTCGAGTGCCCAAAATGAGTTTTTTTGTGAAGGACCTACCATATATTTTTTGCAAAATTGGACCTAATCAAATTTATAAAATACTAGGCCATATATAATGCACAATTGACAAAATGGTTGGGTGTCAAAAGTTTTGATCCACCTCTGGTGAAAAAGACAAATTCCCGTCGATTCAGGTGTAAGCGGGTCAAATTTGAACTGTAGGTGCCTCATAGTTTGCTCTTTATTTTTTACAAAAATCATTTCTAGGTAAATAAGTATCTATTAATCAGAAATACATTGTTTGATGACGAGACATCGAGGTTTGGATGGTGGCCGAGGGCCCCAACTCTAGAGCGCATACGCTCGCATGCCGCGGCGTGGTCACCGCGTGACCGTGGCGTTGCCATGCGTTCTGGGAGGCCTAGGCATGTCTAGTGGGTTGGGAACTCCCCAGGTAGGTGCTAGGAAGAAAATAATAACATAAGATTCTCATGAGGGAACCGAACTATGCTCAAACATGAATTAGCAGCCAAGTGTTTGATTAGCGGTACGGGAAATGCACATGGCCAATGGGCGTGAGTTTGGCTTAGGATGATCATATACTAAGAAGAATGTCTTCACAAAGTTTTAGGGAAATTAAGAATATATAAATAACAATTCTTTCACAAAGTGCTGCACTGAACAGAATAGGAAAATGAATATTGTTGAGTTATTTTTGAACTAGGCAAGGAAGGTTTTTGACATATTTAATGAAGATATGATCCAAACAATTTATGAGAATTTTTTGGGAATTTTTGGAATAACAGAAATATAGGTTGCTTCACGACCTAGGGCAAAAATTGACACATGGACATGAAACATAGGCAAAACTGATGAGATGGCGCCTCGTCATCACAACCCACCACAATCTACAAGGCTATGACCATCTATATTGGTCGTTAACAATTAGAAATAAGGAAGCGGACCAGCCCTGTTTGCTTTGTGACCATTTCGTGTAAGGAAATTACGACCTTTCTGACCAAAATGGTCACAATGGTGTAGGGTTTGGAGCCCCCCGAACAGCTTTTGACCAATTGGTCTCAAATGGTCATAGATCTATGACCAATTCTTCCAGGGTCACTGACAAAAGGTCACTAGTTGACATATTTCTTGTAGTGTTGCCGGGCCACCCGGCAAGACCCTTGCCGGGCCACCTGGCAAGGCCCTCGCCAAACGCGCCAGCAGGGCCACTGCCAGGTCCACACCAGCCAAGATCCGGCGCAGTTCGCATGTAGCTGCCGACACAACCAGCTAGGCAGGCACCTGCGTGGCAACATGCAGCCCTTTGTGGAGGCTCCACCACCGCGCCACCTCAGCTGCCTGCCTGCCTACATGGCACCGCATGCACCGCTGGCCAGGGCGCGTGTCAAAGCAAGGAGGAGCGGCAACGGACGGGACGGGCCTCGCTCCCGCCCCCGATAAAGTGAAGGGACACCTAAGCCTCGCATTAAATACGCTTTGTCCTATAATACCAGTGATAATCTCACAATGCTGTAGCACTTTCTTCCTCCCGTGTGCCACTGTGGCAGCCCCTTTTGCATATAAAAGGAGGCCCATGGCACACGGGAGAAGGATTCGGCTCTTTTCGAACCTAGCAGCACCCTGAGCTAGCTCAAGAGCTCAAGAACACTAAATACATCCACCAAAGCAGTATCGTAGGGTTTTACGCAACTTTGTGGCCTGAACCTGGGTAAATCCCCTTTGTGTTGTCTACTAGTCCTGCTCTTCTCACGATCCCCGCGCCCTGCAACAGTAGTAGGGATTCTAGTGGTCCCATAGGTGTCGTTTCCCACCGACATCTTTGGCACGCCAGGTAGGGGCCGCAATTGTGAGAGTCGGGTCCAGTGGAAGGCCTAGCAGTTCACCATCGTCACAGCTCCTGCGGAAAAGGCAGCGCTGTCCATTGGCGCGAAGGATGCCGAGGCGGTGACAAGAGAGCTAAGTCATGCTGAATTTTAAGTTTTTCTCCTTTGATATGAGGTTATTATCCCCGACGGTTCGGCCTATGTATGGAGAGCCTGTACGCAGAGGGGCCCTCCTGAGATTGGCAATGCCCTTGTTCTGTTTTGAGTCTGCTCAACAGTCCAAGAGGCCGCGTCGAGAGCGGCAGGGTAGCCTTTCACCCTCGGCAACGCTTTCGGTTCTGACTCGAGTCAAGCTCGACCGATCGAGCGACCGCACCAAGGGCGGTAAGGTGCTTGTCCGGCAACAAGCACACCTGCCAGGCTAATGAGGATCCGTCCTCAAAGCATCACCCTGGGTTTACGTGCCGGCAAGCTTACCCGATTGACGTGGGGTGGACATACAAAGGAAAATCAAACGGGAAAATAACATGCAGTTAGGTGTCGCCGGGACTAGGGGACACAGCACTGCAGAGTTATATTACACAAATTGCCGCCGCGGTTCTAACTAAAGATAGCATTGTCTTGGTCAAGAACCCACAGCGGCGATGGAGAACGGGGCGCCTAGTCCCGGCGCTGGCCCTCCACCCTCTTGATCTTGTCGATGCGGCTGAGGATGGGCTTGATACGCTCATTGAGCGCCGCGATGTCGGCATCCTCCGGTAAGCTCTTCAGCACAGCTCCGAAGTCGAGGTCTGGGTGCCTGTGCGCAATCTTGGTGAGCACCCTGGTCATGGTCCCCCGGTAGAGTATCCGGGATTCCTCGGCCAGGGAGGCCACCCGGTTAGAATGAAGCCGCCTCAGGGCGCCGGCAACCTTCTCAAAGTATATGGTCAGGTTGACATTGGGGCTCAGGTTTGCCTCTGGGGCGTACTCCATCTCCCCATAATGGCCAGCTGATCGGCGGCCGAGTTTGCAACGACAGCAAGGCGTTCGAGCCAACGTTTCTCGCCTGCCACGTGGTCCTCGAGGTTGGCGGTCTCGTTTATCCGCCGCTACTTCTCTATCGCCAGCTCCTTGGTCAGGATCCCCTCCCGGGTTTTGGCCTCCGACAGCGTCTTCTCGAGAGCTCCCAGCTTCAGCTTGAGGTCGCTGATGGAGTTGTTGGCTTTGGAGAGTTCTCTGTCCTTGCGGACAACCTCGCTCTGCACCACCGTTAGAGCGCCGTTGAGTGTTTTCTTCTCCTGGGTCAGCTTCAGAGCTTGCCCCTCCAGCTCTTTCACCCTGCCGGCATGGGCCTGAGCCTGGGCGTTGAGTGCTTCCTGATGCCTCTGCTCCAGCTCTTGGGTCCGTTGCAGGACGAGCTTGCCCACCTCTTCGTCCTTGCCGTGGAGTGTGGCGGCAAGTTTCTCCTCGTGCGTGGCAAGGTCCTCTACTTGGGTCTTCAGGGCGGCCTCGTGCTAGCTCCGGGTGCCTTCGGCTTCATCGACCAATCTCTTTGCCGTCTCCTGGGCCTTCTGGACGTCAGCCAGCTTCAGGGCGAGCTCCACCTCACGGTTGGCCAGCTCGCCCTGGGCAGCCTTCAGTTTGTCCTGGGCCTGGCGGAACCAGTCTTGCGCCTCGGCTACGCGCCCCTCGAAGTCCTCCTCCGCCTTCTCCTCCACTGCCGTCCTGGACTTGGCCTTGTCCAGGCGGGCGCGGTGGAGCGCCTAAAGCTTCCGGAAGCTGGCACCCATGGCTTGGAGCAGCCGCTCCTCCTGGGAGCCGGCGCCATCGACGCTCGGCTCATCGACAACCTCAAACCCGGTGGCGGCAAGCACCTCCTCGTCAAAAACCTCTCCCTCAAAGGGAGCCCTAGTGCTCGACGCACCAAGGAGATGGACGAAAAGGTCGTCACTTACCTTCAGGTACCTGCCGGGGCCGGAGGCAGCAGAGGAGGAAGGCAGGTCGTCAAATGCCACCTCCTAGGCAATGGCCTTGTCGGCCTCGCCGGCAGGCCCCTTACCGGGCTCTTCGGCGGGCCCCTTGGCGGCGTCCTCAGCGGCGCCCTCGGTGCTCTCCTCGGCAGCAATCTTCTCCGCCTCTGCCGCGGCATCCGCGGCAATGTCCTTAATGGCGGTGTCGACGTCCTCTGAGCCTACCGAGGAGGGGCCTGGATGCCAAGAAGGAGACAAGGCGGAGCCAAGATCGAAAGCCAGTAAGAAACAAAGGAAAGACAGAACACAAGCGGAAGTGGAGAGCGAGCGGCTTACCCGTGCCGGCCCGAGAGGCGGAAGCCCCTTCTCCGCCAAGGTCTGGCGTCGAGGCAAAGCCACCGGCGCCTGCGTTCTCCTCCCCTCCTCCGTGTGCACGGCCTCGATGCTTGGTGCCCTTGCCGGGGACGCCCCTTGGGGCGGTGTAGTTGACGGAGGCGGCACGATCGGAGAAGCCCTCTGTGGCTACTTTTGTTGCTGCTCCTCTCCTGCATCCACGACACGGTTAACACTAAAGCATCACGCATGACGCACGTTGATAGAGGGCGGGTGATGGACTCACGCTGGGGGCTCGGCTGGGGGCTGCTGTCCGGGCTGCTCGACACCACCAGTGGCGTACTGGAGGTGCCTGCCAGGGGCTGGCCACTCGCCGAAATCCTGGCCCTCTTTATCCTCTGGGCCAGCATCTCCACATCCCTGCAAGATGAAGACAAGTGAGCAACGCCATCAAGGGAAGTGTAAGGAATGAGGGAGGAAAGCAGAAGCTTACTCTTCGTTCTCCTCATCCTCCTCCTCTGTTGCTTTCCTTTTTCTTTCCGGGCTGAGAGGCCCAGGCTCTCTCTCTCCAGGCTGAGAGGCATGAAGTCAAACACAATCCCCGCGCCAATGTTTGCCGGCGAGGGGGGAGGCAAGGCATCCGGCCGCGCTTGGACGATGAAGGAGCAGATGCCTTCTTCTTCGACGCCACGGCTTTCGTCTTCTTCTTCATCGCCACCGCCCTCGTCTGGCGCACAGGCGCTTCCTGGGCTTGCTGCAGCTGCACGGCCCAGTCGAGGCGGACCGGCTTGCCGGAGGTGGCCCGCCGCAGGACCTGCCTTTTTTCCAGTGATCGGGGGATCGATAGTCGTAGTCCTCTCCTCCTCGCCCTCCTCCTCGGACGAACCGTCGGCGGCGTCTTCAATGAGGGGAGCCCCGGTGTCGGCGCCGCTGGCCTCCCCAGCGGTTGCTGTCCACCGGGCGAGCTCCCCCTCCTCTGCCTCCGCTGCAGCCTTGTCCACCACGCCGCCGGCGCTGCCGGCCTCCTTGACGAGCTTTGCCTCCTCCTCGGCATGCCTTGCCTCCTCCACCCAGGCGGCGATATAGTCCAGCTCCGCCGGAGAAGTGTCCTGGATAAGCCGCGGCTCGGCGGTGACATACACCTCATGCAAGGTGTTGAAGAACTCCTACACCGTGAGCCCGTCTGGCTCAACCCAGTTCGGGTCAAGGCCATGTGCGTTGAAGAGCGGCATCATGGCAATGATCTCGTTCCAGCGAGAGTTGTTGCTCAGTAGGACCACTCCCGCCGGCAGCTTGAAAACGGGCTCCTTGTCAACCTTGTCGGCCTTCGCGGCGGCCCTGGCAAGCTTGCCGGACCGCTCGACCTTGCCCTCGTCGTCAACCTCGAGCTGGAAGATCCGTTGGCAGAGATGGGTGTGCCTCAACACCGTCAGGTTGTTGTCGAGACCGGGGTGGAGCCTCATGATGTCGGCGGCGTTCACGAAGAGCCAGGCCGGCCTCCCCTTGTCGTGCAGAGGAGCAATTCAGCGGCGGATGAAGACCGCCCCGATCATTTAGAGGGTGAGCCCAACCTGGGTGAGCCGAAGAATCCTGGTGGTGGCGATCGTAAGCTTCACGTCGTCAGCGTCAATGTCACCCCAATCGCCCCCGTGGACCGCCGGCTTCTAGCGAACCTCGCAGAATGCCGGCAGGTCCTCCTCCTCAATCCAGCACCACCAGCCCCGCCATTCTTCCCACCTCTCCTTCGTGGCACTGTCCGGATACACCCCCTTGGCCCTCAGGATCCAGGCGACGCAGCCAGCGATGGAGGCCCCCTTCTGAATCCGAGGGGAGAAGTAATGGCGGAAGAGCGTCGTGCTGGGGTGTACACCGACGAAGCCCTCACAGAGTTGTGCGAAGAGAGCCATGCACGCCACAGCATTTGGGGTGGAATCCAAGAGGCGGAAGTCGTAGGTGTGCATGATATCCTTGAAGAAATCAGAAAAGGGGGGACAGAGCCCGTAGGAGAAATAGTCGACGATGAAAGGGGTACCGATTTGGGGAGGGATCAGCGCTGGTAGGGATGACGTGCGTGGCTCGATGCCCCGTCTTCTCTCCCCCCGTCTTCACTCCCCATAGGTCCTTGAACATCTCCCGGAGCTCGGGCACGCCGACCATCGGGGGGAAGTAGTTGGACTGCGCCCATCACGCCACCAACTCGGTCTCCGGCTGCTCCGACACCCCGAAGTCCTTCGCCACTCCCTTGCTCTTGGTGGACTTAATTAGGTGCCATGGCGCTTGCGGGAAACGAGAGAGCAGGGGATGGCAGAGGCACGACGGCGATGGACGAAAGCAGAGAGGCTCGAGAAGAAGGAAGAAAGGGGGCGGCGGTTATGAGATTGGAGAAAGACGGAAGAGGGGGGGGGGTAAAGTGAGCAGCGCTCCCGTGGTTATTCCTTTTTATGGAGAAGGCGCGGGTCGCCTCCTTTCCCATTAACTGCGATGCGACGCATGCGTGCGAATGCTGTCCCACGCATGCCTCCCACGTCACGCGCGCGCACACGACCCCCACGTCGCGCGTTCAACGTGGGTCATGGAGAAGCGCAGCGGACGGAGCAGTTACTGCGGTAAGATCCGCCCCAACTGCCTGCACACCGTTCTGGGCCTGGCCCAACAACATACTACGCTCATGTATGGCCCAGGCCCAGGGGCTCCTGTCGGTGTACAGAAGTAGGGGCTCTCCTTTTGAACCCTTTACTTGTGCACGGGAAGTCAGAGCCACCCGCCACGGCCATGCATAACAGGGAAGGAAAGGGAAGCCAGAGAGAAGCCGAAGGCACAAGACAAACAAGGCAACAACAAGGACCAAAGCCACAAAGATCGGATGGACGAAGAAGGTTTCCCCGGCAAGGACTCTTGCCGGGGCAACATCAGCGGCCCCGGCAAGGCCCATGCCGGGGGAGCTCGCCCCCACCAGCCGAGCGAATCACCTTTGAGCCCAGCAACGCTAGACAAACACATTGGGACAGGGCTCAGGAGGCACCTCCGTGGTGGCATGCAGATCTTTCTGAAGACATAGAATGCTCAAGATCAAATGAGGATAGGGAGGCAACAATCCTCGCCAAGATCCTCACCAAAGGAACCCACAAGACCCCCGGCAAGATCCTTGCCGGGGATGCCAGCGCGCCACGGCAAGACCCTTGCCGGGCCACCCGGCAAGGCCCTCGCCAAACGCGCCAGCAGGGCCACTGCCAGGTCCACACCAGCCAAGTCTCTGCCGCTGTTCTCATGCAGCTGTCGACCCAACCAGCTGGGCAGGCACCTGCGTGGCAACATGCAGCCCTTCGTGGAGGCTCCACCATCGCGCCACCTCAGCTGCCTGCCTGCCTACATGGCACAGCATGCTGAAAGTGCAACTATCCCTAGGTGGTTTTGGTAATTCATAACAACATATAGCTCATTGAGCTAATGCTATTCCAAGACTATTATTTCAGGAAAGCTCAATGAATGGCATGGCATGGATGACGAAAGTGGATCCCTCAAAATACTAATGACAAAGGATTGGCTCAAGCTCAAAAGCTCAAGACTCTTCATTTTATATTTTAGGGATCCAAGATCACATTGAGTCTATAGGAAAAGCCAATACTATCAAGGAGGGATGAGGTGTTGCTTAATGAGCCTCTTGCTTCATGTGCTTAGTGATATGCTCCAAAACCCTCAGCTACTTTCTCACATCCACAAATGACATAAACCTAAAGCCAAAATCGGTCACACCGATTCTTTCTATCCGGCGCCACCGATTTCAAATGTCATAGCCACTGCCACAAACCCCAGGCAAATCGGTCTTACCGATAGGGATCTCGGTCTCACCGAGATGGGATTGTAATCTCTCTGTTTCCCTTCGTAATGTTTCGGTCTAACCAAAGTGAGCGATCGGTCCCACCGAGATTACAATGTAAATTCTCTGTTTCCCTTTTGTAACATTTCGGTCTCACCGAAAAGAGCAAATTGGTCCCACCGAGTTTACCTGACCAACTCTCTGGAAAGCTTATTACCAAAATCGGTCTCACCGAGTTTGTGTAATCGGTCTTACCGAGATTACGTTATGCCCTAACCCTAACCGAATCGGTCTCACCGAGTTGCATGTCAGTCCTACCGAAAATCCTAACGGTCACTAGGTTTACTAAATCGGTCCGACCGAGTCTGTTGAATCGGTCCCATCGAGTTTGGTAAATTGTGTGTAATGGTTAGATTTTGTGTGGAGGCTATATATACCCCTCCACCTCCTCTTCATTCATGGAGAGAGCCATCAGACTAAACCTACACTTCCAAATTACCATTTCTGAGAGAGAACCACCTTCTCATGTGTTGAAGCCAAGATATTCCATTCCTACCATATGAATCTTGATCTCTAGCCTTCCCCAAGTTGCTTTCCACTCAAATCTTCTTTCCACCAGATCCAAAACCTATGAGAGAGAGAGAGTTGAGTGTTGGGGAGACTATCATTTGAAGCACAAGATCAAGGAGTTCATCATCAACGCACCATTTGTTACTTCTTGGAGAGTGGTGTCTCATAGATTGGCTAGGTGTCACTTGGGAGCCTCCTACAAGATTGTGGAGTTGAACTAAGGAGTTTGTAAGGGCAAGGAGATCGCCTACTTTGTGAAGATCTACCGCTAGTGAGGCAAGTTCTTCGTGGGCGACGACCATGGTGGGATAGACAAGGTTGCTTCTTTGTGGACCCTTCATGGGTGGAGCCCTCCGTGGACTCGTGCAACCGTTACCCTTCGTGGGTTGAAGTCTCCACCAACGTGGATGTACGATAGCACCACCTATCGGAACCACGCCAAAAATATCTGTGTCTCCAATTGTGTTTGAATCCTCCAAACCCTTCCCTTTACTTTCTTGCAAGTTGCATGCTTTAATTTCCACTGCCCATATACTCTTTGCATGCTTGCTTGAATTGTGTGATGATTGCTTGACTTGTCCTAAGATAGCTAAAATTTGCCAAACTCTAAAATTGGGAAAAGGTTAAGTTTTTAATTGGTCAAGTAGTCTAATCACCCCCCTCTAGACATACTTCAAGGTCCTACAAGTGGTATCAGAGCTTTGGTCTCCATTTTCTTTGATTTCCATAGCATTTTGTGGTCATAGCCTTGGTTTCACAACCTAGGAGAGTATGGCGTCTAGCGAGGGAAATTATCGCCCTAGAGTTCCTTACTTTGATGGTACTAATTTTGCTAGTTGGAAGCATAAGATGAAAATGCATATTATCATACATAACCCCGCCATTTGGGCAATTATTTGTATTGGCTTGCAAGGTGAATTCTTTGACGGGAGAGAGCCAAACCGTGAAGCTAATGCGGAAGAATTGAAGATGCTGCAATACAACGCTCAAGCTTGTGATATCATCTTCCACGGATTGTGCCCCGATGAATTCAACAAAATCAGTCGTCTTGAGAATGCAAAGGAAATTTGGGATACTTTGATTGATATGCATTAAGGTACCAAATCCGTCAAGGAATCCAAGTTGGATGTGCTCCAAAGTCAGCTTGACAAGTTCAAAATGAAGGATGGTGAAGGTGTCGCTGAAATGTACTCTATGCTTGCTCTTATCACAAATGAGATTGTCGGCTTAGGGAGTGAAGAGATGACCGACAGATTCATCATCAGGAAGATCCTAAGAGCATTGGATGGAAAGTATGATACCGTGTGCACATTGATCCAAATGATGCCAAACTACAAAGATCTCAAGCCAACGGGTCACTGGAAGAATTGTTGCTCATGAGATGTCACTCAAGGATAAGGAGGAACTTCACAACAAGTCAAGTGGTGCTTACAAAGCCTCAAGTGAAGCCCCCACATCATCAAGTTAGAAACAAACCTTCAATGAAGAATTGAGCTTAATGGTGAAGAACTTCAACAAATTCTACAAGAGTAGAAGCAAACAAAAGAAGCTCCAAGTCAAGGTATTACAATGACAAAAGATCTTCTCGTCGAGAGTGCAATTGCTACAATTGTGGGAGACCTGGACACTATTCCAATGAGTGTACGACACCCAAAAAAAGAAGAGAAGATTCTCCAAAAAGAAGAAGCAAAAGAGAAGAATCACCATCGAGAGAGAGGAGGAGTAGAGATGATCATTATGAACGAAGACCCTCACGGAGAATCAAGGATTCCGAAAGGAAGGACAAGTCATCAAGGATCTACACAAAACGAAGACATCAAGCTCATGTTGGTGAATTGGTATCCGACTCCGACAATCACTCCGAGAGAAGCTATCACTCCGACTCTGAATATACTCAAGATGAAGGTGTTGCCGGTCTAGCACTTGTGTCAACCAACTCCTACGACATATTTGATTCACCAAATGAAGGAATTGGAAGATGCTTCATGGCCAAAGGTCCAAAGGTAACACATCCTGAGTATGTTGATTTCGATAGTGATGAAGATGACTTGCTTGTGGATGATGATTTACTTTTTGACAACTCTAGTGATGGATACTATGATGAAACGTCAATTAATCATGCTAATCAAGATAAAACGAACGACAATGATAAGGAGAATATTGAGCTTCTAACTAAAGAACTAAACACTCTTAAGTTAGCTCATGAAACTATCTTCGAAGATCATCGAGAACTTTTAAGGCCTCATGAGAAGTTACACTTTGAAAAGCTCAATCTTGAGCAAGAGCATGAGTTCTTAAAAGCAATCAATGATGATCTCCGTAAGAAAAGTTCTTCTTACATTGCCAAGCGTTTACTCTTATCTACTTACATGCCTCAAGTCAAGTCTAGTAACAAGTACAAAAAAGATACTTCCTCTAGTAGTAACAATAATAATGTCAAATCCAATATTGTTGCTTCTAGTAGTTCTCTTAATTCCACTAATGATTCTCTTAGCCAAGTTACACTTGAGCAAGAAAATAGCTTATTGAAGGGAATTATAGAGAAAGGTGTTTACGAGAGCCTTGTCGGGAGTAAGCAATTCAGGAAATTGTACGCAAGCAAGGAAGGCACCGGAAGAACCAAGGTGTTGGTTTTGAATGAAAGTTCAATGCCAATGGAGTTGAGTGGGAAGAAGATCAATACCCCAAGACGAAGTTTGTTCCTCAACAAGAGAAGTATGATCCTACTTCCTTCAAGGGAACACAAGCACAAGATGATCTTCCACCACAATACCACAAGAACAAAGGCAAGGACAAGCTTCAAGAAGAGATTGATGCATTTGAAGAAGCACCTAAGGCCTCGTTCAAGTGGGTTCCAAAGACTACGTCAAGTTCTACTTCATCAAGTACAACTACAACTCCAAGGATTCCCATCAAGATGATGTGGATCCCGAAGAAGAAGAACTAGAAAGTTCTTGAGGGTGACTCCGCCAACATTCTTCACTCATATCATTATGGCAAGAACAAGTGCAATCAACTTCCACATCTTGCACTAGTTCAAGGAGTCACAAACCCTCATGTTGGTAAGGCAAGGGACAAGGTAACCTGATGATTTCATGGACATCATCTTGTGTGTGCATCACTCTATGTCTATGGATATTCTTGTTTGTTCCTTGTGGGACTAACCCATGTAGGTAAGTTGAAAGTGCAACTCACTCCAAAGGATTGCTCCAAATGATCTACATCAACATTGAGCATCCACATCTTCAACACCTACATGAAGTCATCATCGACAAAACACAGGGTTAGTTCATCCCTATAAAAGGGGATCTCACATCTAGGGGGAGCTTAACTCTAAGAATTGTGTCAAAGCAACTCTAATGGTGTGAACACATCAATGCATTATGTAAAAGTGGTAACCCCACTTGAGCTTAAATGATGAGTATGACCTATGATCAAATGTTTTTCATTTGACTCCTAAGTCAATATACTCATATATAGATGACCTAGTCATCGCCAATTGTTTGATAGATGCTAGAATTGGTTGTGCATGTTTTGCCACATATTTCATTTGCCATCTTATTGTGTGAGCATGTTGGTGCATATTTTACTCATTCAAGGACATCCACTTGTTGTTTTGATTGATTGGCTTCTTTTTCTTTTTGCCAAGTGGATGGACAAGAATGCCTAAGAACCTTCTCTAGCTATCTATGCTTTTCTTGTCTCAAACTCTATTCATGCTACATCACAAAATTTGATCAAGTTAGATTCGAACCACTCTGTGTGAGGAGCACTCGGAGTCCCCGATTTGTCATAGACTTAAACTTCCAAAACTTCTTTGTGATTCTTGGTCTGACCGATTCCTCCATTTCGGTCCTACCGAGATCATTAAGTCGATCTAGGTTTTCAATCTCGGTGCAACCGATTTGAACTTTTCAGTCACACCGAGTTGATGTAACTGTACACAGTTATGCATCTCGGTGCCACCGAGTTGTTGCACTCGGTCACACAGACAGGGTCGGGATATATATAGTCACGGGCAAAAATTTGGAAATTTCTCCGAACCCCTTCGCCCGCGCAATAGCTCGCTCTGCCACCAAGGTCTCCGGATCGTCTCCTCGTCGCCAGCCACCTCCTGTCGCTTGTCTCCGCCGCCGTCAATAGATTTCAACCCCGCCATTGCCGCCGTAGCGAGTTCATCGCCAAGCTAGGGTATGGACTTGATCACTGTGCTATCGTTGTCCGATTCCTAGCACATTGTGTTCTTATTTATTCTTGCCACGATTGAAACACTCCTATCTAGTCAATGCAATCCGTAGATTAGATGAGATTCGAAATTTTAGGGTTAGGTTTCCGCCGAAACCATCTCGGACCCACCGAGTTGAAAAACTCGGTCCCACCGATTTGGCTAATGCCATTGCACTAGTAACTCTCGGTCTGACCGAGAATTGCTAATCGGTGAGACCGATTTTAGGACTTTGTGAAATCCTAGCAGTCTTGGTGCCACCGAACTGTGACTCGGTCCAACCGAGTTCATCAGTTTAGGTTCCAAAACTGCTTCGGTATCACCGAGTTTGAAAATCGGTTGATCCGAAATACTTTCTGTGGAAAACTAAAACTGAATTTTTGAATCATTCTTTTGCAAAAATCTCTGCATTTTGTGATGCTCATCCACTCTATCTCATCTATAACTCTTCACAGGGTCAGCAGTCAGTGATTTGCATCATGTCAGACCAGAGTGACAGTCAGAACAGGTCAGAAGAGCAGATTCACATGAGTGAGGGCACTAGTCCCTCTAGCACTTCAGATGAAGGCAGCAGAAGCACTCCTAGCAACCTGCCTAAGGCTGCTACCAGGCAAAGGAAGAAAAGAACCTCAGATTCTGAGGATGAGGAGGCAGGGCAAGACTACCACTAATGTATTTTCCAGAGTGCCTAGAGCTCAGAGGTCAGCTACAGTGCTTGTGACAGACACCAGAGCCACATCATCTGCACCAGCTACAGCTCCTACTGCTCCAGTGCAACCAGCTCCAGCATCAACTCCAGCACCCTCTACTTCAACTGAAGATAAAGCCTGAGAGTCGATCTAGCACTATGCATTTTCTATGAACTTTTTGGTAACTTGTTGCCAAAGGGGGAGAAAAATGTATAGATCATAGGCTTCGAGAGAGAGTGTTGCTTTTATTCTCTCTTGATTTGGTGGTTAAACTTGTTTGCTTTTGATTGCTTGAGATACTATGCTGTGAGACATTGATGATCATGTGTTTGGTCATAAGCTACACTTATGCATGTTTGATAATATTATCCTATCTATCCTATTTCACTTTGCTTGGTGATGAGTGCATGTATTCAATCTTTATCATTTTGAGCGCTCCACCAAGATTAACCCATGAGCCTAATTCCTTGTGCATTTGCAGTCCAAAGCAAATCTTAAACTATGCACAAATTTAGGGGGAGCTCTTGCTTGTCACATACTTCTCAAAGCGACGATGTTTTAAATCTTATTATCATTTGTCGAAGCTTTGATCTATATGTTGTCATCAATTATTACCAAAAAGGGGGAGATTGAAAGTGCAACTATCCCTAGGTGGTTTTGGTAATTCATAACAACATATAGCTCATTGAGCTAATGCTATTCCAAGACTATTATTTCAGGAAAGCTCAATGAATGGCATGGCATGGATGATGAAAGTGGATCCCTCAAAATACTAATGACAAAGGATTGACTCAAGCTCAAAAGCTCAAGACTCTTCATTTTATATTTTAGTGATCCAAGATCACATTGAGTCTATAGGAAAAGCCAATACTATCAAGGAGGGATGAGGTGTTGCTTAATGAGCCTCTTGCTTCATGTGCTTAGTGATATGCTCCAAAACTCTCAGCTACTTTCTCACATCCACAAATGACATAAACCTAAAGCCAAAATCGGTCACACCGATTCTTTCTATCCGGCGCCACCGATTTCAAATGTCATAGCCACTACCACAAACCCCAGGCAAATCGGTCTTACCGATAGGGATCTCGGTCTCACCGAGATGGGATTGTAATCTCTCTGTTTCCCTTGGTAACATTTCGGTCTAACCGAAGTGAGCGATCGGTCCCACCGAGTTTACAATGTAAATTCTCTGTTTCCCTTTTGTAACATTTCGGTCTCACCGAAAAGAGCAAATCGGTCCCACCGAGTTTACCTGACCAACTCTCTGGAAAGCTTATTACCAAAATCGGTCTCACCGAGTTTGTGTAATCGGTCTTACCGAGATTACGTTATGCCCTAACCCTAACCGAATCGGTCTCACCGAGTTGCATGTCAGTCCCACCGAAAATCCTAACGGTCACTAGGTTTACTAAATCGGTCCGACCGAGTCTGTTGAATCGGTCCCACCGAGTTTGGTAAATTGTGTGTAACGGTTAGATTTTGTGTGGAGGCTATATATACCCCTCCACCTCCTCTTCATTCATGGAGAGAGCCATCAGACTAAACCTACACTTCCAAATTACCATTTCTGAGAGAGAACCACCTACTCATGTGTTGAGGCCAAGATATTCCATTCCTACCATATGAATCTTTATCTCTAGCCTTCCCCAAGTTGCTTTCCACTCAAATCTTCTTTCCACCAGATCCAAAACCTATGAGAGAGAGTTGAGTGTTGGGGAGACTATCATTTGAAGGACAAGAGCAAGGAGTTCATGATCAACGCACCATTTGTTACTTCTTGGAGAGTGGGGTCTCCTAGATTGGCTAGGTGTCACTTGGGAGCCTCCGACAAGATTGTTGAGTTGAACCAAGGAGTTTGTAAGGGCAAGGAGATCGCCTACTTCGTGAAGATCTACCGCTAGTGAGGCAAGTCCTTCGTGGGCGATGGCCAAGGTGGGATAGACAAGGTTGCTTCTTCGTGGACCCTTCGTGGGTGGAGCCCTCCGTGGACTCGTGCAACCGTTACCCTTCGTGGGTTGATGTCTCCATCAACGTGGATGTACGATAGCACCACCTATCGGAACCACGCCAAAAACATCCGTGTCTCCAATTGCGTTTGAATCCTCCAAACCCTTCCCTTTACTTTCTTGCAAGTTGCATGCTTTAATTTTCGCTGCCCATATACTCTTTGCATGCTTGCTTGAATTGTGTGATGATTGCTTGACTTGTCCTAACATAGCTAAAATCTGCCAAACTCTAAAATTGGGAAAAGGTTAAGTTTTTAATTGGTCAAGTAGTCTAATCACCCCCCCCCTCTAGACATACTTCAAGGTCCTACACATGCGCCGCTGGCCAGGGCGCGTGTCGAAGCGAGGAGGAGCGGCGACGGATGGGACGGGCCTCGCTCCCGCCCCTCTTAAAGTGAAGGGACACCTAACCCTCGCATTAAATGCGCTTTGTCCTATAATACCAGCGATAATCTCACAGCACTGTAGCACTTTCCACCTCCCGTGTGCCACTGTGGCAGCCCCTTTTGCCTATAAAAGGAGGCCCATGGCGCACGGGAGAAGCATTCGGCTCTTTTCAAACCTAGCAGCACCCTGAGCTAGTTCAAGAACTCAAGAACACTAAATACATCCACCAAAGCATGATCGTAGGGTTTTACGCATCTTTGCGGCCCAAACCTGGGTAAATCCCCTTTGTGTTGTCTACTAGTCCCGCTCTTCTCACGATCCCCGCGCCCTGCAACCGTAGTAGGGATTCCAGTGATCCCATAGGTGTCATTTCCCACTGACATCACCAATAAGACAAAAATACCGGACTCCACTATTCTTGCTAATTATTCTTTTAAGAGTGGAGTACCTAAAAAGCTTGGAGATCCGAGAATACCAACTATACCTTGATCCATCGAAAGAAATTATGTGAAAACTGCTTTGTGTGATTTAGGAGCTGGTGTTAGTGTTATGCCTTTACCTAATATAAAAGACTTGATTTGAATAAACTCACACCTACTAAAATATCTTTGCAAATGGCTGACAAATCAACTTCCATACCTATCTATATTTGTGTGGATGTGCCTGTTGTTGTTGCTAATGTTACTATTCTAATTGACTTTGTTATACTTGAGATGCCCGAGGACGACAACATGTCGATTATCCTTGGTAGAACCATTTTAAATACTGCAGAGGTTGTTATTGATTGCAATAAAAGCAAGGTCATGTTTCATATCAGTGGTAAGCCATACTTTCCAAAGAAACAATTCCAAGTGAATGGTATTAATGTTATTGAAAAATCTCCAACAATCACTATTGGAAGTTTTCAACTACCTCTACCTATTGCCAAAAAGAAATATGAAATACTTATTGTTGGGGAAATTCATATCCCCGTTGAGGTAACTTAGTGTTTTACGAAAGTTCTTCGGTTTCATGCTAATCTAAGGTAGTTGTTAATAAGACTTGATGAACCTTATTAATGAATCATTTTTAAGAGGTATGAAGTTGATGAAGTTAGTAAGCACTACCTTCTGCTCTCTAATTTTACTTTTTGTTTTCCTTAGTTAAATAAAATAAAATGCCTTGTTTTGGTTGTTTTCTGAATTTCCAGTGCAATAAAAAGTGACCCAAAAATAGAAGTTCTCAGAATGCCCTGAAAATTTAATACAATTTTTTCTCTAATATTTAAGAATTTTTTGTGCTAATAACATTAGAGGGGGGTGCACTAGGTGGGCAAAACCCGCCTAGGCGTGCCCTGGTGGGTTGTGGTCCCCACGTGGGCCCCTCACTTATCCCTTTAGCCCATGTCATCACCTACCTCCAGAAAAAATTCACCATTGCTCTCTCCCTCGTGTTCTTGCTCACAAACCCGCAGATTTCAATCTCTTTGCTCGAAGCTCCGTTTCCGAAACTGTTTTGGGGGATTGCTATGTGACTCCTCCATTGGTCCAATTAGTTTTTGCTTTAGTGGTTTATATTTTGAATAATTAGTTCTTCTTGGTGCTGCTGTAGATGAGCTTGCATGTTGAATTCTTCGAGTTCTAAGTAGTTTGAATGCTTGATATGGCCTCTATGCATCCCCATGAGTAGTTGCTATCAATCTTGTGAAGTTTGTTGAGAAAAATTTTATGCACTAAAAATTTCAGATTTTTGTTCATATGAAAAAGATGAGTTTCTTTAGGAAGTTTGCTTCCAAGAAGAACTCCAAGGGGGTTATTGGGGAGTCATTGGACAATGATCTCCATACCCGGAGAATGGCGGAGGTGTGGCTGTGCGAACGGCCTCACAACCCCTTCATGGATGGAGCTAGAATTCATCACGAGTTTGCACAATTTGCTGCTAATGCCGGCCTCACTGACTTCATCGCAGCGGAGTGTGAAAAGTACCATCTCCTCACAAATTCCTTTGTGCCAAGTTTCCATTTTATGAGTAGGAATAACCCCCCTGAGGTGAAATTTAATTTATATGCTAAAACCCATCAGATACCACTTACTGAATTTTGTCACATATGTGTGATTCCCTTTGATGGGGATTTAAGAGAGCCTAGGCCCATAGTTTGATGGTTTTTACCGTACTCTGTCAGTGGGGGATGAGAGAGGGGTGTCGGGTGTTACTGCAACTAGTTTGCAGTCTCCTTCTGTGCATTACTTTTCTCTGTTCATAGCTAAGTGCTTAATTGCTAGGGAGAAGGTCGATGCACTTTGTGCTCCAGACTTTGCCATTTTATGTCGGGCACTATACTGCGACAACACCTATAGTCTAGGGGCTATCATTGCATGTTGCCTACACCTTAACAGATCAGAGGGTAAAATTCATGGTGGTATTTATCCTACTCGCCTAGTGAGTCACTTTAACATTCACATACGCTTACATGATTATCGTTTGCCCAAGGTTTATTTAGATCGCCAGGCTATGGCACATCATCAGTTTATCGATGGCGAGAACACTGACATTCCTGTTCCTTAGAGCATATCCAGCCGTTAGCCCCCCAGGGGGCGCGTAAAAGCGCTGCCTAGGGGCGAGCCCGCACAAAAGATCGGCCTGGGGGCGAGTGGGTTCCTAGTCGTCGACCCCAGGGCCGCCCCCAGACACCGTCTTAGTTAAAAATACATTGGACAAAGTTCGGTTAAACTCGGCTAAAATTCGGCAAACTTGGCATATATTATACATGTTCGACAATTAACATAGCAAGTTTATCTAAAAAAGGCCGAAACTACAACTAAGGGGCGAAGAAGTCGCTGAATGCGTCGTAGTCGCCGCCGTCGCCGCCATCCTCGCCGCCATCGTCGGCAGCGGCCTTCTCCTCCTTGACACGGCCGCCCTGCTGGACCCCTGCCCGGCGTCACCATGGCGGACCGGTGGCGGTGGCGGTGCGTCATCGTCGTCGCTGTCGTCGAGGACGATGACGCCTCCTTCGTCGCGGCCCCGGTGGCACTTGATACGTCACCAACGTATCTATATTTTTTGATTGCTTGTGGCCCAGCCCAAGTTGCTGTTTTTTTGCCTATTTCAGTGTTTCGAAGAAAAGGAATATCAAACGGAGTACAAACGGAATGAAACCTTCGGGAGCGATCTTTTTGGAACTAACGCAATCCATGAGACTTGGAGTGGACGTCAAGAAGCGGTCGAGGCGGCCACGAGGCATGAGGGCGCGCCCTAGCGGGGTGGGTGCGCCCCCACCCTCGTGGGCCCCTCGTGGCTCCCCGAACCTACCTCCTTCGCCTATATATACCTCAATACCCTGAAAACATCCAGGAGCACCACGAAAAACTATTTCCACCGCCGCAACCTTCTATATCCGCGAGATCCCATCTTGGAGCCTTCGCCGGCGCTTCGCCGGAGGGGGAATCGACCATGGAGGGCTTCTATATCAACACCATAGCCCTTCCGATGAGTTGTGAGTAGTTTACCACAGACCTTCAGGTCCATAGTTATTAGCTAGATGGCTTCTTCTCTCTCTTTGAATCTCAATGCCAAGTTCTCCTCGATCTTCTTGGAGATCTATTCGATGTAGCTCTTTTTGCGGTGTGTTTGTCGAGATCCGATGAATTTTGGGTTTATGATCAAGTTTATCTATGAGAAACATTTGAATCTCCTCTGAATTCCTTTATGTATGATTGGTTATCTTTGCAAGTCTCTTTGAATTATCAGTTTGGTTTGGCCTACTAGATTGATCTTTCTTGCAATGGGAGAAGTGCTTAGCTTTGGGTTCAATCTTGTGGTGTCCTTTCCCAGTGACAGCAGGGGCAGCAAGTCACGTATTGTATTGTTGCCGTCGAGGATAAAAAGATGGGGTTTATATCATATTGCATGAATTTATCCCTCTACATCATGTCATCTTTCTTAATACGTTACTCTGTTTTTTCATGAACTTAATACTCTAGATGTAGGCAGGAGTCAGTCGATGTATGGAGTAATAGTAGTAGATGCAAACAGGCGTCGGTCTACTTGTTGCCGACGTGATGCCTATATACATGATCATGCCTAAATAATCTCATAACTATGCACTTTTCTATCAATTGCTCGACAGTCATTTGCTCACCCACCGTAATACTTATGCTATCTTGAGAGAAGCCACTAGTGAAACCTATGGCCCCCGGGTCTATCTTTTATCATATAAGTTTCCCATCTACTTTTATTTGCATCTTTACTTTTCAATCTATATCATAAAAATACCAAAAGTATTTATCTTATCTTATTATCTCTATCAGATCTCACTTTCACAAGTTACCATGAAGGGATTGACAACCCCTTTATCGCGTTGGTTGCGAGGTTCTTGTTTGTTTGTGCAGGTACGAGGGACTTTCGAAGAGCCTGCTACTGGATTGATACCTTGGTTCTCAAAACTGAGGGAAATACTTACGCTACTTTGCTGCATCACCCTTTCCTCTTCAAGGGAAAACCAACGAAGTGCTCAAGAGGTAGCAAGAAGGATTTCTGGCGCCGTTGCTGGGGAGGTCTTCGCTCAAGTCAAAACATACCAAGTACCCATCACAAACTCATCTCCCTCGCATTACATTATTTGCCATTTTCCTCTCGTTTTCCTCTCCCCCACTTCACCCTTGCCGTTTTATTCGCCCTCTCTTTTCCGTTCGCCTCTTGTGTGCCTGTTTGCCCTTATGGCTTTGCCTAAGAACACTGATCTTCATCTTAAAAGGTTGGAAGAGATTGAATTAAACATTAGAAGCTTTATGACTTTACAATTTGAGCACAGTAATTCTTTAGAAACGATCTTAAATAACAAAAAATATTTATGTGATACATGAATAACGGGCTTGATGATATGTTTAAGGAATTTTATGGTTTGAATTCTCAGATTGCTTGTCTTGAAAAATCTATAGCCCAACTTCCTGATAAGCAAGCCACCTTAGTTAATAAGATGGCTGCCAAACCAGAAGAGTTAGGGGAAAATAATGATGAAGATCTAAAAGTGATTGATGTGTCTCCTATTAAATCTTTGTTTTGCAATATGAATCTTGATAATGATGGGACTGGAGATGAGTCAACTTTAGTTAAAAGGCGTCCCAATGATTCGGAGTTTTTAGATCTTGATGCTAAAATTGGTAAAAGTGGGATTGGAGAGGTCAAAACTTTACATAACAATGAACCCACTATTTTGGATTTCAAAGAATTTAATTATGATAATTGTTCTTTAATAGATTGTATTTCCTTGTTGCAATCCGTGTTGAATTCTCCTCATGCTTATAGTCAAAATAAAGCTTTTACCAAACATATCGTTGATGCCTTGATGCAATCTTATGAGGAAAAACTTGAATTGGAAGTTTCTATCCCTAGAAAACTTTATAATGAGTGGAAACCTACTATTAAAATTAAAATTAAAGATCATGAATGCTATGCTTTGTGTGATTTGGGTGCTAGTCTTTCCACAATTCCAAAAACTTTATGTGATGTGCTAGGTTTCCGTGATTTTGATGATTGCTCTTTGAACTTGCACCTTACGAATTCCACTATTAAGAAACCTATGGGAAGGATTAATGATGTTCTTATTGTTGCAAATAGGAATTATGTGCCCGTAGATTTCGTTGTTCTTGATATAGATTGCAATCTTTCATGTCCTATTATTCTTGGTAGACCTTTCCTTAGAACGATTGGTGGAATTATTGATATGAAGGAAGGGAACATTAGATTCCAATTTCCATTAATTAAAGGCATGGAACACTTTCCTAGAAACAAAATTAATTTACCTTATGAATCTATTATGAGAGCCACTTATGAGTTGAATACCAAAGATGGCAATACTTAGATCTATTCTCGCTTTTGCCTAGCTAGGGGCGTTAAACGATAGCGCTTGTTGGGAGGCAACCCAATTTTATTGTTGTTTCTTACTTTTTGCTGCTGTTTAGTAATAAATAATTCATCTAGCTTCTGTTTAGATGTAGTTTTATGTTTTAATTAGTGTTTGTGCCAAGTAGAACCTATAGGATCATCTTGGGTGATAGTTAATTTGATTCTGCTGAAAAACAGAAACTTTTGCGCGCACGAGAACAATTTTAATAAATCACAGAAACGTGATTTTTAGTTGATTATTTTTGCAGTAGTTCAATAGGCAAATTTCCTAGGACTTTCTATTTTGGTAGGATTTTAAGAGTTCCATAAATATTCTAAAGTTACAGATTGCTACAGATTGTTGTGCTTTTGACAGATTCTGTTTTTCGAGTGTTGTTTGCTTATTTTGATGCATCTATGGCTAGTATCGGGGGGTATGAACCATAGAGAAGTTGGAATACAGTAGGTTTAACACCAATTTAAATAAAGAATGAGTTCATTAAAGTACCTTATGTGGTGGTTTTTCTTTGTTGCACCAATGGAGCTCATGAGATTTCCTGTTGAGTTTTGCGTTGTGAAGTTTTCAAGTTTTGGGTAAAGATTTGATGGACTATGGAATAAGGAGTGGCAAGATCCTAAGCTTGGGGATGCCCATGGCACCCAAGATAATTCAAGGACAACCAAAATCCTAAGCTTGGGGATGCCCCGGAAGGCATACCCTCTTTTGTCTTCGTCTATCGGTAACTTTACTTGGAGCTATATATTTATTCGCCACATGATATGTGTTTTGCTTGGAGCGTCTTGTATGATATGAGTCTTTGCTTTTTAGTATACCAAAATAATACTTGCTGGACACACCTTTTGGGAGAGACACACATGATTTGGAGTTTATTAGAATACTCTATGTGCTTCACTCATATCTTTTGAGCTAGACAATCTTTGCTCTAGTGCTTCACTTATATCTTTTTAGAGCACGGTGGTGGCTTAATTTTGTAGAAATTATTGATCTCTCATGCTTCACTTATATTATTTTGAGAGTCTTTTAGAACAGCATGGTATTTTCTATGGTTATAAATTTGATCCTAGAATGATGGGCATCCAATTTGGGTATAATAAAAACTATCATAGAAAGTGCGTTAAACACTATGATCAAGTTGATGCTTGATAATTGTTTTGAGATATAAAGGTGGTAATGTTAGAGTCATGCTAGTTGGGTAATTATGAAATTGAGAAATACTTTAAGATTGGCAAGTCTTGTAGCATGCACGTATTGTAAAAGTTGCGTGACAAATTTGTTGCATGGGGTGGTCTTTTAGTTGTCTTCTTTATGTGTGGAGGTCAGGATCGTGCGATGGTTAACTCCTACCAACCATTTCCCTAGGAGCATGCGTAGTAGTACTTTGCTTCGAGGGCAAGTAAATTTTTGCAATAAGTATATGAGTTCTTTATGACTAATGTGAGTCCATGGATTATACGCACCCTCACCCTTCCACCATTGCTAGCCTCTATTATGCCGCGCAACTTTCGCCGGTATCATGCACCCAACATTTACCTTCCTCAAAACAACTACCATAACTACCTATTATGGCATTTCCATAGCCATTCCGAGATATATTTCCATGCAACTTTCCACCGTTCCGTTTATTATGACATGCTCCATCATTGTCATATTGCTCTTTGCATGATCATGTAGTTGACATTGTATTTGTGGCGAGGCCACCTCCATAATTTTTCATACATGTCACTCTTGGTTCATTGCATATCACGGTACACCGGAGGCATTCATGTAGAGTCATATCTTGTTTTAAGTATTGAGTTGTAATTCTTGAGTTGTAAATCAATAAAAGTGTGATGATCTTCATTATTAGAGCATTGTCCCAAGTGAGGAAAGGATGATGAAGGCTATGATTCCCCGACAAGTCGGGATGAGACTTCGGACTTTATAAGAATAAAAGAGGCCAAAGAAGCCCAAATAAAAAAAAGAGGCCAAAGAAGCCCACAAATAAAAAAATGAGAGAAAAGAGAGAAGGGACAATGTTACTATATCTTTTTCCACACTTGTGCTTCAAAGTAGCACCATGATCTTCATGATAGAGAGTCTCTTATGTTGTCACTTTCATATACTAGCGGGAATTTTTCATTATAGAACTTGGCATGTATATTCCAATGATGGGCTTCCTCAAAATGCCCTAGGTCTTCGTGAGCAAGAAAGTTGGATGCACACCCACTTAGTTTATTTTGTTGAGCTTTCATATATTTATAGCTCTAGTGCATTCGTTGCATGGCAATCCCTACTCACTCACATTGATATCTATTAATGGGCATCTCCATAGCCCGTTGATACGCCTAGTTGATGTGAGAATATCTTCTCCCTTATTGTCTTCACAACCACCACCCTATTCCACATATAGTGCTATGTCCATGGCTTGCGCTCATGTATTGCGTAAGATTTGAAAAAGCTGAAGCATGTTAAAAAGTATGAACCAATTGCTTGGCTGAAAACAGGGTTGTGCACGATGGGAGTATTTTGTGTGATGAAAATGAAGCATGGCCTAACTATATGATTTTGTAGGGATAAGCTTTCTTTGGCTATGCTATTTTGATAAGACATGATTAATTGTTAGTATGCTTAAAGTATTACTATTTTTATGTTTTATGAGCTTTTATCTTGAATCATTTGGATCTGAACATTCATGCCACAATAAAGAAAAAATACATTGAGAAATATGCTAGGTAGCATTCCACATCAAAAATTTTGTTTTTATCATTTACCTACTCGAGGACGAGCAGGAATTAAGCTTGGGGATGCTTGATACGTCTCCAACGTATCTATAATTTTTGATTGCTCCATGCTATTATATTACCCATTTTGGATGTTTATGGGCTTTACTTCACAATTTTATATCATTTTTGGGACTAACCTACTAACGGAGCCCAACCCGAATTGCTGTTTTTTTTGCCTATTTCAATGTTTCGAAGAATAGGAATATCAAACGGAGTCCAAACGGAATGAAACCTTCAGGAGCGAGCTTTTTGGAACAAACGCAATCCATGAGACTTGGAGTGGACGTCAAGAAGCAGTCGAGGCGGCCATGAGGCAGGATGGCGCGTCCTAGGGGGGTGGGCAAGCCCCCCCACGCTCATGGGCCCCTCGTGGCTCCCCTGACCTACCTCCTTCGCCTATATATACCTCCATACCCTGAAAACATCTAGGAGCACCACGAAAAACTATTTCCACCACTGCAACCTTCTGTATCTGCGAGATCCCATCTTGGAGCCTTCGTCGGCGCTCCGTCGGAGGGGGAATCTACCATGGAGGGCTTCTACATCAACACCATAGCCCTTCTGATGAGTTATGATTAGTTTACCATAGACCTTCGGGTCCATATTTATTAGCTAGATGGCTTCTTCTCTCTCTTTGAATCGCAATACCAAGTTCTCCTCGATCTTCTTGGAGATCTATTCGATGTAACTCTTTTTGTGGTGTGTTTGTCGAGATTCGATGAATTGTGGATTTATGATCAAGTTTATCTAAGAGAAATATTTGAATCTCCTCTGAATTCTTTTATGTATGATTGGTTATCTTTGCAAGTCTCTTCGAATTATTAGTTTGGTTTGGCCTACTAGATTGATCTTTCTTGCAATGGGAGAAGTGCTTAGCTCTGGGTTCAATCTTGCAGTGTCCTTTCCCAGTGATAGTAGGGGCAGCAAGGCACGTATTGTATTGTTGGCATCGAAGATAAAAAGATGGGGTTTATATCATATTGCATGAATTTATCCCTCCACATCATGTGATCTTTCTTAATGCGTTACTCTGTTCTTCATGAACTTAATACTCTAGATGCAGGCAGGAGTCGGTCGATGTGTGGAGTAATAGTAGTAGATGCAGGCAGGAGTCGGTCTACTTGTTGCGGACTTGATGCCTATATACATGATCATGCCTAGATAATCTCATAACTATGCACTTTTCTATCAATTGCTCGACAGTAATTTGTTCACCCACCATAATACTTATGCTATCTTGAGAGAAGCCACTAGTGAAACCTATGGCCCCCGGGTCTATCTTTTAGCATATAAGTTTCCCATCTACTTTTATTTGCACCTTTACTTTTCAATCTATATCATAAAAATACCAAAAATATTTATCTTATCTTATTATCTCTATCAGATCTCCCTTTTGCAAGTTACTGTGAAGGGATTGACAACCCCTTTATCGCGTTGGTTGTGAGGTTCTTGTTTCTTTGTGTAGGTATGAGGGACTTTTGAGGAGCCTCCTACTGGATTGATACCTTGGTTCTCAAAACTGAGGGAAATACATACGCTACTTTGCTGCATCACCCTTTCCTCTTCAAGGGAAAACCAACGCAGTGCTCTAGAGGTAGCAGCACCGTTCGTAGTGCTGCAGGGCGATGCATTGGCGCTCCATCTCCATCTTGAGATAGTCGCCGCGCGCCCATTTCAGGGCCGCCTCCTCGTCGAGCTCCACATCGACGTGCTCCGTCTTCACGGCGAGGAGCCCCGGCTCCGTTTTCACAGCCGCGAGCCCCAGCTCCGTCTTTGGTTTGACAAAGCGCGGAGGAGCCGAGGTGGAGGTGCACCGGCCACCCTCGTTTATGACGATGCCGACGCCGTGAGTGCGCCGGCCGAGCCGCGTCTCCGCTGCGGGCTCTGCCTTGACGCCGAGCAACACCAGCCAGAGGAGTGGGAAGAAGAATGGGAGGAGGAGTGCGAGGAGGTAGTCGAGGAGGAACCGAACCTCGGCGGCGAAGTAGGCGGGGCGTGCCTCGGCGTCAGGCATCGGGGGAATGGGCACTCCCCCGTTGTTGAGTCTCCACCCCGTCGGCCCGGCGCGCATGTCTGGTGGTGCCCGGGTGTTCGCCTTGAACAGGAGCCACACCTCCCACTCGTGAAGCGAGCGGAGGCCGAAGCCGTTGGCCGCCGCCGCGTCACCGGGGAAACACGCGACCATCAAGCTTGGGATAGAGGGAGAGGGAGGGAAGAAGCGTCAGCGGCTGCGCACGGGAGAGGGAGAGCTCGGCGGCGGTCGATGGGCGGCTAGGGCTGGTGTGGCCAGAGGCGAGGAAGGCCACCGGCTTATACAGCCGCTCCCGCGTGTACGTGTGGCGGGATGGGAGGCGTCGCTGCGCTGCCCCGTAACGCGCCGCCCGGGATGAGGAATCAATGGCAAGCTGATAGGCGGCGGCAGCGCGGCAGCCTTGGCATTGATTCCCACGGGAACCGAGGCGATGAGGGCGACGAAGCGGCCATCTCGCTGACTCGGCGGGCCCGCGGCTTCTTCGCGCCAAAACCACTCGCCCCGGCGCCCCCCGGCGCCCCCAGCGCGCCGGGTTCGGCCTAGGTCCGTCGGCGCTAATTGCGGCCCAAGCCGGCGAAAAACGGGCTCCTGGTGGTGCGACTGGGCCGTTTTCTTGGCACCGGCGCAAAAAAATTGCCTGGGGAGGCCGTGTTGGGGGCGCGGCTGGAGATGCTCTTACAACCTAGTTTTTAGTGAGGACACTCGTGATGTTATTCCGTTGCCTGCACCTGCTTTGTTTGACTCTATTGCCACGGGCGGATACAAGATCATGCCAGATGATATCATCGCTTACCGGAATAACCAGGCTACAGGAGAGGAGGAGCCTCTGGAGTGGGACCCTCAGGTGCCCGCTCCCCAGCACTTCAACGTGGGGCCTGATGGCTTCTTTGAGTGGTGATTACCAAGCTACCACTGGTACAACAAGGTGCTATACAAATGTTTTTAACCCCTTTCCGCGATGGCGTTCTGAAACGTCGCTTAGTGAGTGGCTGCGATAGGGGGGTCATTCCCACATGACCCAGAAACCGTCGGGGATATGCCCTCCTGGAACACACGCTAGGCAAAATGAGGTCGTGCGTGACCGACGAGCGATCAAATACGGTTATAGGTACAGTAGTGCTAAAAAAATACAATTATACAAGCGACATCGTTTTCGGTCGTAAGTACATCCCACAAAGTCAGTCCCCGCTAAATGTTTCCGTTCGTATATACATCCCACACAGTCGCTCCAAGGAAAATGTTTCCGTTCACATGTACATCACGCACAATTTCCCCATTAAATTGTTTGTGATAGCGTTGCCATTGCACATGATATTAACAATTTTATCATTTGTGTTATTGAATGCATCACACACGATGCGTAAAAAAAACTATGTGGCAAAGGCTGTCCATTAGACACAGTTTTTATGTGGTAAACGTTTGTGCAAGGTGGCCTAACACAAATAATTTTCAAGAGGATGTCGTGTGTGACCATTTATCCAACACGGTTTGTTCCTAGAAACTGTGTGCGTTGCCTGAGGTCATCGCCCATGGTGTTTTCTCAATAAGCGTTTGCAATATAAAAACCCAATTAGCAAGCTAATTGGCTATTACCAGGCTAATTACTATATTATTAATAATCCATTTATTAATCTAATTGACATTTCATATTAAGCAAACAATATATTTCATTTCCATATTAAGGAAGCAGGATTTCATAGTTGAAACACATCAGAGTACAACATCATATAGCTTTAGCACTCAGCTACCCCATTACACAACTACACTAGCACCAAGTTTCACATGCATCATCTAGAACCTTTCGAAATTAGCATCATAGACAGATGCATCTCATCTGGAAAACTACTGAAGTGGAAGGCGAATATTGAGCCCTCATTGATTTTGAAGGTCTTCGCAACTTTAGGCCAGTGCCTGTGGATGATTGACCGTCCATCCTTCATCCTCTTCAGGAACACTTCAATATTGAATCTTGGGTGTTGTATGAAAACCTTCCTCGCCTCCTGACCATAGAGGTGGTTTGAGAAGTAATCATCGGTGAACTACTTTCGAAAGGCCTAAAAGCAAGGATGTGCATAAATATCTTCTCTATATTGGAAATGGGGAACATGAATAAAAAAAGGCAAGGCATAATAGTTAGTACCATCTTATAGTGAGCTCATGCCTTCTTCATTGTGCAGGCAAAGATCTTGTTGTTTTTTGTCGCTAAATTCATTATCCTAACAATCTTTCTGAGTTTCTTGGCTTGATTGATATTCATGGACAACTCATTTCCCCATATGCAAAAAGGGTCAAACATTCCTCTGACATCAGGACCTACATGTGCAAGACCAAATTGTTAAAAACCTAAATATTAGAATGGTTCCTACAATTGCACAATAATGTGCTATTAGACAACGGACCATGCATGTGCAAACCTTGATTGTAAACTTCAGTGCTTCCCATTGTTTCCCTGTAACACATATAAGGTAGTCATCAGGTTATGTGACGGTTCACATTCTATCAGTAAAATATGTTGATGAAAAATAAGCACTTTGCAGATTCATCAGATTAATTCAAGCCACATGGAAAATTCATTTATCCAAACCAAGCATGATTAAGAACTAGGAAATATAGAACTTGTATATGTTTCTCATGTATTAAGTGAAACCAAATTTGATTTATTCCTCACATGCACATCAATACGAAATTCTACCCACGACAATTGGACATCACATTGCAGAGTTGAACCAAGAAGTCACTAAACACCACAACAAATGAACCAAACATTAACTGAGCACCACATTGCAAAGTATAACATACTCCTAATAGAAGATCAGACAGTTAACCAAACCAAGCATGCTTAACAACTTGGAAATATAGCTATTGTATTTGTTTCTCATGTATTTAGTACAACCAAATTCAATTGATTTTTCACATGGTATACAATAACAGAATGCACTCACAACATTGAACATTGCATTGCAGAATTGAACCAAACAATTAACTAAACACCACCACAAATGAACCAAACGTTAACTGAGCACCACATTGCACAATACAACATACTCCTAATAGATGATCAGACAGTTAATCAAACCAAGCATGCTTATAAACTTGGAAATATAGCAATTGTATTTGTTTCTCATGTATTTAGTACATCCAAATTCGATTTATTTCTCACATCTCTACCTAATAATAAAGCTAATAGTGTTTCTGGTCATCCGTCATCTAAATTATCCCCAAAGTTGTGAATAATTACCCACCATGCCACCAATAAGTAGAACAAAACATTTCGTTTCTTATATTTATTTTGCCGCGGTCAGCTTAGGTCAATAGGACAGAAATCCATCCAATAAAAGAATCATGCATGTAGCCCAGTGGTTGGGGCCTTCGGCTACCATGCTGGAGGTCACCGGTTCGAACCCCCTTAGAACCTTTTTCTTTTCTTTTTTTAAAGATCAAATACTTTTAAAAATATTCATACCTTTTAAATCCTAGCTTCAAATCTAACATGTCATATATGAAAATCCATCAGAAAAATGTGTACATTCCAAATAAGTTATTATCATGCACGTTAATAATTTTTAAAATTAGTGCCAATCACAACAAACCATTGGTTCCATTGATCTTTATTTTAGATATCAGTGGCATGTAGGTTAATGATTCACCTCAATCTCGGAAGAGCTCTGAGCCTTCCTTCATGTAGGGGATGAAAGGAGTGAAATGGATGGCGTAGTCGTCTTATGGTCTGCAGTGAGCCTTCTACCTTGTAAATAATAGTGTTTGCCTTTTCTCTTCTATTTCAGTCACTTTACAATGGCCTATAAACCATGTAACCTATCCATTTCCCTCTTAACGAATGAAAAGCGGTGCCTGTTGCATCTCATCAAAAATAAACAAGCAACCACTTGAGAATTATTTATAACGGCACCATTTCAACGGTAATTTACTTGCCCAAAACTTGGTAATTTGTCTTCTTCGGATTATTTATAGGAATGGTTTGTGACGGATGGCTACCTTGCATAGGTTCTAGATCAAGTAAATAATTAATTTACTCTAGTTATGTCAATAAACTAGACTTTTTGCCAAAAAATTCTGTCTACTTTGAATTATTTATAGGGAAGAGAGGTCTGCAATGGTTGGCTACCTTGCATAGGTTCCGGAACAAATAAAATAATTAATTACTTTAATTATGTCAATAAACTAGATTGTTTGTGGCTCACGGTTAAACGCATTGTTCCTTCCATAAGGTGTGACGCTATGGCATATTAACCTGGAGGTAGCATCTAAATGGACCTGACTTTGTTCCTTGAGGTGAGCATATATTGTTCATCTGCTCATGTCAATTGTAGAAGTTCCTTGATTCACCGCATATGTAATGAGGTACATTTGTTATATTTGCAAGTGTATACCATGACCGCTGGTCGGCGAGACAAGGAGGATAAGCAACAATAGCGTGCTATTAGCGAGACATTACTCATAATGCTATAACATTCTATTAGCAGTGCCATAACATGTTTTTTCAACTAAACGATATATATGGGTACCTATGTTCAAATATTAGGGCAAGCACATATTATTGGGTCGTGTTTATTGCACTATGTCCTATGATATTGTTTTTCTCCCGTTGCAACGCACGGGCATTTTTTCTAGTGGTATACAATAACGGGATGCACCCACAACAATTGAACATCGCATTGCAGAATTGAACCAAACAGTTACCTAAACACCACAAAAAATGAACCAAATGTTAACTGAGCACCACATTGCACAATATAACATACTCCTAATAGAAGATCAGACAGTTAACCAAACCAAGCATGCTAAACAACTTGGAAATATAGCATTTGTATTTGTTTCTCATGTATTTAGTACAACAAATTCAATTTATTTCTCACATGGTATACAATAACAGAATGCACCCACAACAATTGAACATCGCATTGCAGAATTGAACCATACAGTTAACTAAACACCATAACAAATGAACCAAACATTAACTGAGCACCACATTGCATAATATAACATACTCCTAATAGAAGATCAGACAGTTAACCAAACCAATCATGCTTAACAACTTGGAAATATATCAATTGTATTTGTTTCTCATGCATTTAGTACAACCAAATTTGATTTACTTCTCACATGGTATACAATAACAGAATGCACCCACAACTATTGAACATCGCATTGCAGAATTGAACCAAACAGTTAATGAAACACCACAACAAATGAACCAAACATTAACTGAGCACCACATTGCACAATGAATAACATACTAGAAGATCAGACAGTTAACCAAACCAGGCATGCTTGACAACTTGGAAATATTGCAATTGTATTTGTTTCTCATGTATTTTGTAAAGATAAATTCAATTTATTTCTCACATGGAAGACAATACAAAATTGCAGCCTGAAGAATTGAATATCACATTTGCAGAATTGAACCAAACAGTTAACTGAAGACGATAACTAATTAACCACATAGTTAATAAGTGAGCACCACATTGCACGACATATAGAACATATACACTAGAGCAACAGATTGCATGGTAAAATTAGATAGCACAATTCACTAGAATTTGTTAAAGACAGAAGCAGCACACAAAACGGGTAAATCGAGCATGCTTAACCGGCATAGCTGGCAAATGGCAAGGTGCTCCTCCAAGATCTGGGGGTCGGCATGAATGGCAGCCATCGTGACCTCATCCGCATGTGCGGCCGCGATTTGCTTCTCCGCTGCCAAATGCTCCTTGAGCTCTTGCATATACTGCGTGCACCATGGCTTAGGGCGGCGCTTATTTGGTGGAGGGGTCGGTGATTTTGGTGGAAGGTGTCGCGCCGGCGGTCGGGGCATGTTGGATGTGGAAGGAGGAGGAGGATGGGGGTCGGGTGTGGATTAACTACTTGGATAGACGAGGCCGAGCAGTGTGAAGAAGGGTCGCCGGCGAGGCGGCGGCGCTGTAAGCAAGGAGTGAATGTTTCAACATGGAAAGGAAAGCGGAAATAGGGGAAATGTGGCTTTTGGTAAGGGGAAGGGGGCGGGTTGGTAGATATTTCCGCGGAAGCCGAAAATTTTGAATCGGTTCAGCGAAAAAACTGGCGCGCAAAGTGTCATCAGACACGGTCCCTTATTTAGAACTGTGTACGATATGTGAACATCACAAACGATTCAAATAGCTTAACCTGTGTGTGATGAGTTGGAACGTGAAATATTTTGGTTCGAATATTTCCCTGGTTACAATGGGCATCCATGTCATTGCATAATTTGGGTACACAAAGGAGACTACAACACACCCAGACTTCTTAATCGAGCAATTTCAGCAACTAAACAGAGCTAGCTAACCTAAACATTACTCTAACAAATTAAAGACTGACACCCTTAATTAAACAAAACAAAGAGTACTACTATGGCTGGTGCTCGTCGATCTCTGCCGCCTCCTCCATGTCTAGCTCGCGCCCGATGATCTCCTAGAGAAGGGGCTCCATGGCATCCATCGCACCATACCCGGCAAGCATCTCGCCATTCGCATCCGCCATCTCTTTGGAAAAGGCTGCCACGAGCTGGGCATGGGCGGCCGCGATCTGGCTTGGATGGCTCTGTCGTGGCAAGGTATGCGGCGGAGGAACAGACGACTGCTCGAACGCTCGTGGCGATTGCCAACTCTTCGGCCGTGGGTTGCCGATCGTTGTCGGAGAAGCTTCATTCGTTTTGTGTGGTGACCACCACGAGCTGGGTGTGGGCGGCCTCCATCAGGGCTAAGGCCGCTGCTTCAGAATGGATAACTATTGTGCCACTCTCGCCAGTTGCTATCCTCGAGGCAGATGTTGCTGCCGCCACCTGAGAAGCAACATCGGCTGTTTGGGCAGCCTTGGCCGCCCGGTCGCAGATTGTGGCCACGCTCATGCAATATACAGACAAGTAAGGTTGGTCCGGGCCGCTTCACCCCACAATACCGCCGAATCAAAATAAGATGTTGGTGGCAAGCAGTATGACTATCACCGCCCACAAATTAATCTTTGTGTTCTACGCATACACCTAGCTCGGATGCCACTGTTGGGAAATGTTGCATGGAAAACAAAAAAATTCTACGCACACGCAAGATCTATCCATGGAGATGCATAGTAACGAGAGTGGAGAGTTTGTCTACGTACCATTGTAGACCGTGAGCGGAAGCATTTAACAACGCAGTTGATGGAGTCGAACTCCTTCACATTCCAACCGATCGAGTACTGAACGTACGACACCTCCGCGTTCAGCACACGTTCAGCTTGATGACGTCCTCCGACTTCTTGATCCAGCAAGATGGCGAGGTAGTGGAAGAGTTCTGGCAGCACGACGGTGTGGTGATGGTGATGGTGAAGCTATCTCCGCAGGGCTTCGCCTAAGCACTACGAAAATATGGCCGGGGGTGTAACGATGGAGGGGGGGGCGCACACGGCTAAGCCATTGTTCTGTGTGTGCTAGGCGCCCCATCCCACATATATATAGGTGGGGGGAGGAGGGAGCAGCCAGGAGGCGCCCCCAAGTAGGCCAAATCCTACTTGGGGTCTCTTCCCAGGTGGCGCCCCCTGCCATGTTTATGTGTGGGGGAAAGGCACGGGAGGGAGGCGCCCCTCTTTTCCTCTCTCCCATGAGAAGGGGAAGGCAGGAGGGGCTAGCCCTCCCCCTTTCCTTCCCTACGGTTGGCTGGCTAGGGAGAGAGGCACACCATCCCCTGGTGGGCTGGTCTGTCCCTCCGTTGGCCCATTAGGCCCATATACCTACCGGGGGTGCCCGGAACCCTTCCGGTGACCCAATGACTACCCGGTGCATCCCAAAACTCTTCCGGTGTCCGAATACCATCGTCCTATATATCAATATCTACCCATCGATCATTTTGAGACTCCTCGTCATGTCCATGATCTCATCTGGGCCTCCGAACAACATTCGATCACCAAATCATATAACTCATATAACACTATATCATCAACGAACGTTAAGCGTGCGGACCCTACGGGTTCGAGAACTATGTAGACATGACCGAGACACCTCTCCGGTCAATAACCAATAGCAGAACCTGGATGCCCGTGTTGGCTCCTACATATTCTACGAAGATATTTATCGATCGAACCTTATGACAACATACGTAATTCCCTTTGTCCATCATGTTACTTGCCCGAGATTCGATCGTCTGTATCTTCATACCTAGTTCAATCTCGTTACCGGCAAGTCTCTTTACTCGTTCCATAATACATCATCTTGCAACTAACTCATTAGTCACTTTGCTTGCAAGGCTTCTTATGATACACAGAGTGACAAACCCTAATCTCGATCTATGCCAACTCAACAAACACCATAGGACATACCTGTAGAGCATCTTTATGATCACCCAGTTATGTTGCAACGTTTGATAGCACACAAGGTATTCCTCTGGTATCCGGGAGTTTCATAATCTCATAGTCGAAGAAATATGTATTTGACATTAAGAAATAAATAGCAATAAACTGAACGATCAATATGGTAAGCTAACGGATGGGTCTTGTCCATCACATCATTCTCCTAATGATGTGATCCCGTTATCAAATGACAACACATGTCTATGGTTAGGAAACCTTAACCATCTTTGATCAAAGAGCTAGTCTAGTAGAGGCTTACTAGGGACACGGTATTTGTTTATGTATTACACATGTATTTAAGTTTCCAATCAATACAATTCTAGCATGAATAATAACCTTTATCATGAATAAGGAAATATAAAATAACAACTTTATTATTGACTCTAGGGCATATTTCCTTCATTCTAGTGAAGATAATGAGAGAAAATCTCTTCTGAGTTGGTTGAGTCAGCTTTGCTTGTAGCCCAAGCAAAGTTTCCGCGTATGTTTGAAAGCCAGCGGTTGGTACACATATCGGTTGGCCATTGACCCAGGGTCATTTTGGTCATATCATGTCAGGTTGCCCCTAGCCATAAATAGTTCCCCCCTCCACCATAAGTTGGTGGTTGCTCAGAGTTATTGCACAGCTCCTGTCATTTTGGAGCAACCCACCTTCAAGGCTTTTGATAGAGATTTCCCACGAGGAAAAACCCCAAACAACCAGAGCCCAAAGTGATTGAGCATCACTAAAGACATTCTGTTCTGGGTGAACCGAGGACTTGTTACACTTGAGGACTATGATCTTCCAGACGGTTAGGCGTCACGTTCTGAGCATCCAAGAGTCACTGTGGATTGCCGGTGAATGAGTTTGTGAAGGTTTCAGAAGTCGACCTTGAAGACATACCTGAGTGACTGGGCGAAGTCTGAGCGATCTTAGCTCAGGGAGAATAAGGTGAAGACATAGTCTTATGTGTTCAATCTCAGCCTCTCCAGCCAGACGTATAGTTGTCACAACAATTGAAACTGGTCAAACAAATCATTTTTCTTCAACAAGCAACTAGTTTTATCACTTCACTACTTTACTCTTTGTTTTGTACTGTGAAGACCTTGCTTGCTCATCCATGTGTGAACGCTACGCTTGAAGACATTCATCATGATACTCTTTTCCGTCTTCCAGCTCGTTGTACTTAAAGTTGTTTGCTTGTATGTGTGCATGTTCTACATCTATTGCTACCTTGTTTGCCTACTATCTATGGTGCTAATGCCATTAGCTTCTCATTGATAGCTTGCCCAGTGTAGCTTTTCACTAGTACTGCCATACTTTGCAACTATTTAGCTTCCGTATCTTCGAAGACATTCCCTGTTTCAAAGACTTTCATAAAAATCTCCCATTCACCCCCTCCCTTTGGTTGATGACTAGCAATTTCACTCTCTTTTGTGCACTTCAATGTCTTGTACTGGACAGTGAGTACCATGTCTATTTGGAGACCTGTTACTATCCTCACTATGTGTTATGTTGAAAATATATTGTTTTCATGGTTAAAATTGTTTGATTTTGAAATTACAAGCAAGGTGCTGTCATTTTTTAGAGAAATATGTTTAATATATGTTATTGTCATGGAAGCTAACTTGAGAAAGATGCTACCTGTTTATTATCCTTATTATGTGTTATGGTGAAAATATTATACTAGTGTCATGAAATTGTTTGATCTTGGAATTATAAGCAAGGTGCTGCCAATTTTTTTATCCAAATATGTAATCTCAATATGTTATAATAGTTTCAAGAGAATGGTTCGCCATGCTTACAAGTAACAGTTGGCAAGGTTGCTAATTTTCCATTGAGGGCAAAATCATCATTTTTCTTTGCTAGTTTGCCATTGAGGGCAGAATCATCATTTTTCTTACTTTAACGGATGTGGTTCACTGTTTCACACCAACATAACGGCTGAAAACATAATGGGTTTGTAAGTGGTATATGAGCAAAGTTAGTTTGTTCAATCGCAAGTGAGCAATAGCCGAGCGTGTCAATGGTAAATAAGCAATTGTCTCAACTACAATCTCATGATACTTGTGACACCATATAGAGGATGTGCATATGGGTGGAGGACTGTGATTTTTTTGTTTTTTGGAAAGATCCAGCTGATGGCTGGCATATACTGAATAATAGCAGAGAGCATACGGGAATACAAAGGTGAGTTGCCATCCAAGGTGAGCTGTCATATAGAAAGGAAGAATGGAAAAATTCTTAGGCCTCATGTCTGATTTCTCATGGAGGGTCCTCAAAGGGGTGCTCTAGGTGGGTTGCTCCTGCCTGACACCATAATTCTAGTGATCTTCTGATCGCCACAATATCATTTTAGCAGGCTACTCTTCCTCTGAACGTGCACTCATTTCTTTGCTGCGTAATTTGCCAAAGAGTGAGCAGGATCATTGATTTTAAACCTCTTCTGTCCGCTGGTGTAGCAGCGGCATCCCAACCACTCTCCCATTTTTGACCAAACTTCAGTGGAGATGATGCACTGCCAAAACAAATGCTCAGAAGATTCTAAGTTCTTGATGCACATTTGGCAGAAATACTCATTTGGCCCGCCTCTCCTCTGCAGCCTGTCATTGCACCATACACGGTTTTTGTATAGCAGCCATGCAAAGACTTTGAGGACTGTGATTGTAGATGCTCCTTCTTTACTAGTACAAGTCTACAACTACCTTCCCGTGGCCACATTGTCTGGTGGGAGATGTTTTCTCTTCTCACACACACAGCTACTCACATATGTTTATTTCTCTCTAGTCTAGCTCTCTGTCTCTACGCTCATATTTATTTCTCTCCACTGTAGCGCGTGCTCTGTCTCATAGCACCTCTCTCTCTCTCTCTCTCTCTCTCTCTCTCTGACCAAACATCAGTTATATCAGAGCTACCCCCACCCGCCCGCCCCTCCCCGGCCCGCGCCCTCTATAAGTTGGAGTGGCCGGCACCAGTGTAGCCACACAGCGCGCAGGGGATTGCTTATGGTTTAGCGTTAGCGTCCCTCTCTCTGTTTCCAATTTTTTTATTTATGTTCATCTTGCAATGCATTGTTAGTTATCCCTAACAGTCCCTCTTTTCCATCTCTTCTTGCAGATCTAGAGATTTCATCCAAGTGTGTTGAGGTTTCTCATCCTCTCTCAAGTGTTCCTCCCTCTCTCCTCCTCTCATTTTTCTTGTTTTCTATTTTCTTAGTCATAGTTTTGGATTATGGTTTAGGGTTAGCTTTCGCCTCTCTATTTCTTTTTTTATTGATGTTCTTCTTGCACTGCATTGTTAGTCACCTCTAACAGTCCACCTCTCTCTTGCAGATCTAGAGATCCCTGCTGTGTTGTGATTTTTCATCGTGTTGAGGTTTCTTATCCTTCGTGCTCCTCTCTCTTCGCTGCTACCTCTCTCTTTTTTACCTTTTCTTTTTCATAGTTTTGGATTAATCCATTTCTTTGCTCACCCCACCTCTACAGATGCATCGACCGCGAAACGCTTGGTGGAATAGAACAGATGGTGCTGAAACTCGTAGTGTTAGTACAAACTACAGCAAACTCTTTGCTTTCATTTCTCTCTTTCTATGGATGCATTAGCTATGCTCTTACTTTGTTATTTCGTCAATTATTATGTAGACGCTCGAAGGACAGAGACAATTCAATATTAACTTGCATAAGGCGCAACAAAGACTCAGAACTGCACGAAACAACGCGCCAAACCTGACGAAGGTAACTGAGCAGTGCTTAGCTTAAAAATACCAACAGTTTCAATTTAGTAGTGCATAGCCTAAAATGCCAACTACTACATTGGTTGAATGCAACTTTTTTAGTGCTTAGCGTAAAAATAAACTCCAATTTAGAAGTGCTTAGCAGTTAGCATAGTAATGACAACTTTTCAATCATTAAGTAGTGCTTAGTGTAAAAATAAGCTACAACCAATTTAGCAGTGCTTACTGTAAACTTTTTACTTAACCAATTTAGTCTTGCATTCACATATTATTGGTCTTTTTTCTCTTTCTATGGATGCATTAGCTATGTTAAAAATATTCTGGATCAAAAAAATGCCAACTTATAACACTCAACCACTTAAAAATTAGTTAGTGAATATTTTTAATATGCATGGTCCAACTTATGTATGTTTCACAATGCACTGTAAGAGATCCCTAAAATAAGGATTCAGTTTACTCTATTGCATACATTCAATCTTAACATGTAAGTGCCATATGTACATAATCTTTCTCTCTCTTTATATGGTGTTACACACACTTTGTGCTGTCTGCTCTAACAAAAAAAAAGTCTGTCCAAGAACACGGCAACACATGGTTGCTTTGTAAAAGGAAATTTAGCAAAGTTAATTTGAGTGTTGTTATGATTTTGTCAACGAGCATTGACTATTATTATATGCATTTTCATACTATATATCACATAGACTAAAACTGGGGTATAATTAGGTATGTTTATTTTTTTTCTTGGCTTAAAAAATAAAGAAAGGAATAGATTATAGTAATTGTCTTTTTTTATCCTCACAATGTAATTGCATTGCATAAAGGTTCATAACACTTAGGAGCAACTTAAAATGATTTACAAATCTTTTAATTGTGCATGACAAGCCCACCAACCATTTCTCCTTCAAACAGATGTCCTAAAGGCCACAAAACTATCAAAGTATCTTTCAAACCATGCATCCGAGTACTCCACTGCTTTGGTGGTTCTGGGGCATTGCCATCGAAGAGGCTTTCAGTTCCCAACCACACATGTGATGTGATGCGCCATGGCCCATGGCTCCATATAGTAGTGGGAGCTCAACTACAATCGTGAACCATATGTACCACTTAGGCCATGCATTGCTGTTTATAGCAAAAACCTTATAGACCAAGAGTTTAGCTAAGTTTATGGCAAAGAATGGTGGGGGCACAGAACTTCACAAGCTCGTGAAGAAAACCTAGGGTGCTCCATGACCTCTCTGGATGGAAAGGGAACTCCATAGCATTCATGGTGCTGGACTGCTGGTGCTATAGAAGGAAATTGTGCTGAAGGGGTCTTCGCCAAGTGAACCTTCACCATCCATCGCATGTCTTGATCAGATGTTCCCCTTTGCTAAGAACACATCGTTTAACTCTTTCTCTTTGAGCTTCTATCAATCATGCATTTTAAAACAAGAAAGCTATGTAGTCCAACTTGATCCAAACTAGAAAAAAAATCTGCTCCGGCAACCTTACCAAAGCAGAGCCCCACCCGTCAACGGGTGAAGGAATCGGACCCTAGAGAAATAGAAATTGGGGGCGCCACCAGCTAGTATATATATGCAGTCATAAGTTATATTACCTCCATTTCTTTTTTACTATGGCTGTGTGCATAGATCCTCCTTTTCCAAAAAATAAACTTCTTTACTTCCATGTGAAGTCACAAGAAAAAAGCTTTACTTGTCTTTTTTTGGGCAACACACAAAATTGATCACAAACTTTTTTTTCTGCCGTAGAAATGCATCGTGAATTCTATCAAATGTATTTCAGAAAAATATATTCTATGGAACGTGCAGTAAAAAGGCCATGCCTACTTCCATTTGGATCTTGTCCTAAACTACAGATATATTTTTGGATGTTAGGCTCATATATAGAATTGTTAAAAGCCAATTAGTTCCCCTATGTTTTCCTAACTAAGCCAAGTTCACTCTAATGATCATTGCATAAAATCTGCATTGCCTAGGTTGTAATCAAATTCCATAACCACAAAAACTAGACCGAAATTTCTGCGAGACTAGATCTTAATAACAAAAGATTCTTACATAGATATATATAAGAGAATGTTAGTTGTATAGTATTAATTGAAACCACAAATTCTTGTCTATCAAAACACATTTTATTTAGTAGTATTCCATAGAGTAAGCAAATGTATTTATTTAATTACACATCTACTCTAACCTCTAACTAACAACACATGCATTCATGCAGAGAGTCTTGGGTGGGTTTGTTAAAACCTTCGAGTACGAGTATGATGATGAGGCCATTGGCAATGTTCATAACGGCACGATGATAATTGCGTACGATGATGGTATTGAGCAACCTCATGATATCACAGTAGTGATCTTAGAGGATTGGGCCAACGCTAGTGAGATCGGAGATGCAATTGTGGCGCATACTGAAAAACTTTCTAGCTATGGTGGTGACTTACTTGTGCAAGCATATTTCAGTACTTTTTGCCACAATGCTCAGAGATACATAGTGGCCTATGAGCCATTCGTTCCCGCCTCAATTCAGGGAATAAGGAGTGAACCATTTTTTGCTCATGATGAGCTAGAGTTGTCAGAATGTTGGCGGGAGAGGATGAGGTGCGTTGTCTTATATACAATTAATATGTTGACTCATGTTTAGAGGTAGATGATTCATTTTTGTGTTTCTTTGGGATCACGCAGGTCATTCATAGAACTTCTCCATATCGCGGCACAGTGCAATATCAGACATGGTGGCCTCTCGGAGCTTGCCAACTATGCGACTTGTCGAGATGGGCTGAAGATAATTAATATGGGGCGATATTCTCACATTGTCGGGAGAGAAAGAGACATGCGGCAGCTTATGGATTTTGTAACCACACTATTCCCTCGGAGTTTGACTCATCCCGAGTGGAGAACCCTTGTTGATCTTCTCCTCTCAGTGACCATGTGGTACTATTTCCGCCATATCTCATAACACAGCTTAGTAGTACAGCACAATGTGGAAAATAAATTAAATTAAATATGTAAATTGTAGCCTTAATGAAAGTACTATCTCAAGTATACGTAGTAGACTTATTACTAAAATGACTTGTTTTACTAATTAATTTTTTTGTATCTACCCCTGTGTAACTAACTAATATTCGGGTATGCATGCAGGAACCCACTTAGAGTTGATTCTTATTACGGTCCTAACTGGCTAGAAGTTGTCTTGCGGCACCCAATTTTATTGGGCACTGCCGAAGAAAAATTGGACTGCTTTGTAGCTCTCCACATGGATGTAATGCGTCTGGACAATACAGGGAAAGCTAGGTTCTCAAATTGGATTCACAATCGCTACCCGGCATTTAAACGGTACTTCTTGCATGACTTCGATGATGAACTAGAACGTGACCATGATCTCCGTTCTCGAGTTGTTCCCTGGAACCAACTCTACTACAATCTCTTCACGTTCATCCCCCCTGGAAGTAATAGGGAACTCAAAGAAAACAGGGACTTTGCAGCTTTCAAGCATGGATCCCGGTTTAGAAAGAATGAGTTCTTTCAGGACCCTAATGATGGGAGTTGGTCAGCTAACTATGGTACAAGATATTGCTATCTCAATATTATTAAGTTGGTTAAGAACCTGATAAACCATGGAGGTGACTACGATCAGGTATACACCTAAGCCACATGATTTATTTTTTTCTCAGTCTTTGCATCCCATTCTTTTCCGGATTCTGCTTCTAATAACTAAATTAGTACTGTCAATCAATCTTTCAGGAATTGCATGATAAGAACAATATGCTCATAGAGATCAGAACTCGATTCCAACATTTTATGAGTGTTTGCTACACCGTCATAAACATGACGGATGATTGGATTAATGATTGGACGACCGATCCATATCCATGTAAGTTTTGAATAGATGTCTCCCATTCATGTCAATTTTGTAGCTTCCAATTGTGGCTAGCTCACTGTTTGTTTATCCATGTGTCTATGTTTACACTCACAGAGATGATGTGAGATCAGGAAGAGGAAGTTGCTCGACCTCAACAACTGGAGGTTCTTTGAGTATGGATGTGAGATCGACGGCAATGTCTCGAGCCATTGGGTTGGTCTCTTTGGTACTTGTGCATCTTCGCTGAGTACCGCTCATCAGCGCTGCGTCGCTTGTATCGGTTCTATGTGACCATGTATCGAACCTACACCTCTACTTTCTGGCTTTATTCTAGCGCTCAGTCGCATGTGTTTTGGTCCCTCGGAATCTTGTGATAACTTAAGGGCCTCATTTTAAGGTCGGGGACAGCCTACTTTCTAAAAGTATGGATTGTTCTTTAGGAATATTATAACTGTTGAAGCCGGTACATTTATCTCGTTGAAGTCAGGTAGATAGTTTTTCTGTCGGTGTAGGGTGAGCATGTTCACGTCTTAGTTGACTTTTCTGTCCGCTGGAAATGGCTCGGCTCTCCAGTGGTGTTGGGATGACAGCGCCGGATAGCTCACACACTCTCCGGTATATCTCTATTTTCAGTTGTGTCGCATCCTTAGACTAAATACAAGAGCATAGAGTAAGAATAAAAAAATCTGAGCACGCAGCGCAAAATCCCCAAGCCTAACAAATCAGTGCTAGGGACCCTGTGGCAACGACACAAAGTGGATAGAATTTGGAAAAGTCCCTCGTGAAGGTGCTCAGCCTTGTCAACAGATGTCAACATCAAAGATGGGGGACAAAACAGTCGATCAACACGAAAATCGGCCTCTCTACGGTGGGAACAATTCAAGATTTCTCTTCATGATGGCTGTTCTCAACTCTACCGCCAGGAGGAAGTCCAGTCAATGGCTGTTGTCAACTCTCTACTAACTTGACCCGCAAAAAAAAAAAAAAAAACCTCTCTACTAACTAGCACTCAGTATGAGAAACGTGAGGCAAAGAAGACTGCCGGCTGTTTGCCGCCTACCAGGGCCGTTGAAGGGCCTGTGCGAGCTGTGTGCTCGCACAGGGCCCCAAAAATTCAGAGCCCCAAATTTGGGTCCATATACGTAGGATTTCCCTATTGGACGCACTTTACAACCTTTTGCACAGACCTGCAGATCGAGCGATGACCTGGGCCAAGTGTTTCCGGTTTTGGGAACCTTCTAGAGTTTCCCAGCCGGTTTTGTTTTCCTCTTTCTTTTTGGTTTTTGTTTTTAAGTTTTTCTGTCTATTTTTGTTCATTCTTTTCCTTTTGCTGTTTCTTTTCTTTTTCCCTTTTTTCCATTTATCTCCCCTTTTTTCTTTTTCTAGTCGATATTTGTCTTATTTTTTTAAGATTCTAAAAAATCTTCCACTTTTTAAAAATGTTCATAAATATAAAAAATATACAGGAATTTGAAAAAATGACCATGTATTTCAAATTTTGTTCTCAAATTTAGAAAATGTACATATTTCAAAAATAAAAACTTCTGGAATTGCAAAAAAATGATCGTGCTTGCAAAATTTGGTCGGAAATTCTATAAATATTCGCGAAAAAGTGTTCAGGAATTTAATAAAATGTTCATGGTTTCAAATTTTTGTGAGATATTTCATGAAGTTCCGTTTTCAACTATTTGTTAACAAATTCAAAACATATTCGTGGTTTTATTTTTTTTAATTTCATGAAATGTTCTATTATTCAAATAGTTGTTCAAAATTTCAAAAAATGTTCGCGGTTAAAAATTTGTTCGGGATTCCATTATTTGTTCACAACTTCAAAAGATGTTTCACGTTTTTCAAAAACATTTTCTCCAGTTTCAATTTTTTGGTTCGCATATGCGAAAAAAATGTTCCGGTCTACGAAAAATGTTCCCAACTGGTTTTTCCTGAAATTGACATATATGTCACATATTACACAGAATTATGAATTCGATAAAAGGTAAAATGTGAATATTAAAATACAACAATCATCCAAATTATAGTAATTATTCAAATCAACAAATTAAACTAATAATTCATACAAGAATTTTATCTTGTTAATGAAAATATACCGTAGAATGATTGTTCTTTGGTTCTAGGCTGTAAAAAAATTCAATACAGGACCACGAACAATGGTAAACCTATATTGCAAAATCCCAAAGGCTCTTGCAATATCTTTACGGGTAGCCTCCTGTACCTTTGCAATTTTAGTATGCTTCGTAGTTGCGGGCTTTTTGATGCTCTTGACAAATTGATGCCAAGCATCCAGACATCACCATGTCAAGAGTCCGTTCGGCAAGTGATACGTACGACATCCACTTCACACACATAAAGGTGAATCATCTCCTTCTCACGTGCTCACTTGACCCCTTCGAGAATGGTATACTACTTGACACTCCTATCGTGTGCATGCATAGGTATTGCTGGAGCTTCACCATCGACGAGGAGGAGGGTGGAGAAGATCTTCCCTCAAGGGGAAGAGAGTGGCGTCCGAGGAAGCCAAAGTAGAGGCACGGCCACAGGGCCTAAAGAGGCCGCACAAGGCCTCTATCGAGCCTGCTTGCAAGCCGGCCCCGTCGGGGAAGTTCACCTTCCCCGACGATTCGGACGATGACGACCTCGCGATGGGGAGGGAGAAGCCTGCACCCCGGAGGTATTTCATAGTCACTTTGTCCAACTTTCAGTAACTTTTTCATCAAGATGCACTTTATATAGGTATTTTTGTTCTGTCAGCCTAAGGTACGCCTCAGCGGTGACTCCTCAAACAGGCTGCCAGCGCCCAGTGGGACGCCCGACCCCGCCACTCCCCCTCCAGCTCAAGAGGGGTTGGGGAAGCGATGTCTACTCCGGCCCCTCTTGTCGAAACGATGGAGGACGGAGGGTCGGTCATCATGGCCGAGGTTGAGACCTCGCTCCAACAGGACCGATGGGACGGAGTCCCCGATGTCGTTCAAGAAGAGCTGGGCCAGACATTGGCCCAGCCGAAGTCGACTCCGGCGCCAGCACTGCAGCCGGAGTCTGGGCTCTGAGGTTCTGCCACCCTGCCTTCTGCCCTAGGGCAGGTTACTTCAAGGTGGACTGAAGATATGGAGGCAACCCTTGCGAGTTCCTCCCTAAAAGGAGAGCACCGCGCACTGATCAGCGCGACACTACAAGGCTTCCGGTCTGCGGAGGCCGGAATGCGTGAGGTCTTCAAGGGCCTCGTCACAAGCTTCGAGGTATGCTTCTCTTTTGTATTGAGGGTAATTTCCCTGTTCGGATTTATTTACAAATCCGTGTATCCGCCCTAAGACATTTTTGCTTACATTGTGACGCGGTATTTAGGCAGCATAGCCATCGAGTAGCCCCCGAGCCCATGGCTAGTTTTGAGAAACTGGCCTTGGGGTCGATATAGATAACTATGAAGGATGAAGGTGGAGCCCCCAAGACTTTGGCAGGCATCATAAAATGCTTTGTCCGGATTGTTGATATCTGGGACAGGGGTAATTACAAATTGTGTGTTTGTAGGTTTTGACCTCAGTGCCGAGCTCCGCCTCCGAAGAGATTGCAGAGATGAACTGGAAGCTCCAGAGGTCTGAGGAGGACCTTGATCTGATAAGAAAACGGATCAAGCAGTCGAAAGATAAAATCTAGAACATGGTGAAATTTACTTTGCGTGAGGATAGTTTTGTGGAAAACAAAAGCTAATGCCGAACTGATTGAATGACAGAGGCTTTGTTCAAGCTTGAGGGGCTCAAGGCCAAGCTTGTGAAAGCTCGGTAGGAGGCCCAGCAGCAGAGGGCTGCGGCCACCAAGGCAGAGAAGGACCTAGCTGCCGAAAAGGTGGATAGGGGCAGGGACCAGGCGCAGGTCCTAGAGGTGGAGAACTTGAAGGGAGTCTATGAATCACGCGATGCCCTTCAAGCCAAGGAGGATAAAGTGAGCGCCGAGCTCAAAAAGCTCCATCTGGCGCACTCTGAGCTCTAGACCCAGGCCCGGGCCGACCGCGAGGTGCTCCAGCAAGTGGAGCAGATTCCTGCGGGTAAGCCATATTTACTTCAATGTGTGTTTGGCAGCAAAGGGTTCGTCGAGCTCACCTAGTTGTGGCGCTCCATAGATGTCCTCGCGGCTCACCCGAAGACCGTGTTGGACGCCGACAAACTACTTCAGCAAGCTGGAGGGCCATAAGGTAGAGAAGGCATTCTGGCAACAATTCTAGGCGTTGCCGCGTCGAGAGCTGCTGAATCATCGGATGAAGCAGCTAGTGGAGCTTCTCCGCATGGCAAGGCCGTCGCTCCAAGACCTCTGATTCAACCTGTGGCCAGCCGAGGTGTTGCCAACCAGCCTTTTTGGGGGACGTGGTTTTTTTCTAACGCATTGCGCGCGTAACTCGTATCTCAACCGCACATCAACCGTGGTGTCAAATCAACTAGGCCCACCACATTGTCAGCTTTGCATGGTATCCCAGCGTCCCACGATTTTTGGCAGGAGTGTATATGGAGATGTATTTCATCAGATTCGGCAGGTGGTGGGACCAAGTCTATAGATTCGGCTGTCCTCGTCCTTCACATGCATCTTATCCCTCCCTGCCATCTTTTATGCTTCAGATCTAACCATACTACTCCTTACTTTATCAGCTAAGTATGGCTTGACAATATTGAATAATGAAAAAGAGCAACTTTTTTATAACCGCCTATAATGGTTTATATGGCAGAGATTTAGAACATGCATGATAGTATAAAGTTCTTCGGAGTACCCGAACAAAGTTCTTCAGAGTATGCATCTGAATTAACAAAAGTGTACTCCGAAGTGACCGAGCCAATATTTCAACAATAAGATAATCCCTGGGTGGCCACAGGAGCATGTGCGGCGCTGTCACATCTGCTCAGCTAGCCATGCTACGGCTAGCTCTTGCTATCTATCCATCGCTTCAACACGAAATTGCACTATAAACAAATATGTCACCATATCTTTTAAATATATTATGAAAATTCAAATTCATTTATTTAGTTGAATTTTATATGACGAGATCTTCGCAACAAGTCCAATATCAGTATATTTTAGCGTTAGATATATTGACCATTAACAAATACCTCACTAATCAATTTGGTACTGATTGTGTGGCGGACGGTGGGATCAGTCATTGGGACTGATTTATATCCCAACAATCTTTAACAGTATTATTCTTGGTCGAGTGCAAGCGACTGGATTAATTTTTAAATTACAGATATACTCCCTTCGTTTTTAAATATTTGTCTTTCTAGGCATTTCAAATGGACACAACATACGGATGTATGTAGACTTATTTTAGAGTGTAGATTCACTCATTTTGCTCTGTATGTAGTCACTTGTTGAAATATCTAGAAAGACAAATATTTAGGAACGGAGGGAGTAGTATGCACATTCATAGTAATTACATACAAATAAGTTGATGGTGATATAAATTAATTTTGGATTTTTTATATCTACTGTAATTACCAAAAGTAAATAACCTGCTAATAGTCCGTAACATTACTTCTTCATTTTACACTAGTGGTGCACTGTAGCACAGTGACTTCCTTTCTCTAAGTTAGGGGATCCAGCTCCGAGTGCAAGACGCCGCCTTCGGGTACATATGGCTACTATTTATGAAGTTCTTCTCGGTCGACCATAAGAGGACCAGAACCGAGGATATAAAGTGCACATCGACGGTTATATGGGGTTGGTTTCCTGAGAACCCCAATTGTGGGGTTATATCGGGTGTAGTGTCTAGTGATGCAACTAAAGTTCTTCATGGTCGAGAGCAATAACACAATAATTGTGGGGTTAGTTTCCAAAGATCCCACATGAAAAAACTTACCAATCAATATATCATTAAAATTCTTCATGGTGGAGTGCAAGAGGGCCGTGTCTTCGGGTACATATGACTATTATCTCTAAATTTCGTCGCGGTCGACCATAAGAGGCCACTAAAGTTCTTCCAACTATGCAACAAAAGACCGGTGCTATTGCCAACTCAAATAATATCTAGTCTCTACTCAAGAACGAAACCAACATGGGACGACGAGAGTCCCGATCTCATAGGTACATTGCTAAAGTCCTTCTACCTAGGATATAAAAGACCGGTCATGTCGGGCAATCGCCCAGTGCTTTCAGTAAAGTCCTTCGTGTTTGAAGACGAACATATCGGGCATGTTATATTAAAATTTGTCATGCGAGGATCTATCCTTGTGCAACCGCCCATCGAATTATGTAAAGTCATTCATGTTTGTACACAAACGCACCGGATATGCTGGATTAAAGTGCATGAAGTGGGGGTCTATATTTGTGCAATCGTCTGGTCTGTTCAGTAAAGTCCTTCGTGTTTGAACACGAAAGCACTGGGCATGCTATATTAAATTTGCCATGCGGGTATCTATCCTTGTGGAATCGCCCAGTTAATTATGTAAAGTCCTTCATATTTGTACACAAAAGCATCGGGTATGCTGGATTAAACTTCATTAAGTGGGGGGGGGGGGGACTATCTTTGTGCAATCACCCGATGCTTTCAGTAAAGTCATTCGTGTTTGAATACGAAAGCACCAAGCATGCTATATTAAAGTTTGTCATGCGGGGATCTATCCTTGTGCAGTCGCCTAGTGAATTATGTAAAGTCCTTCATGTTTGTACATGAACGCACCGGGTATGCGGGATTAAAGTTCATTAAGTGGTGATCTATCTTTGTGCAATCGCCCGGTGCTTTCAGTAAAGTCCTTCGTGTTTGAACCCGAAAGCACCGGGCATGCTATATTAAAGCTTGTCAAGCGGGGGTCTATCCTTGTGCAGTCGCCCAGTGAATTACGTAAAATCCTTCATGTGTGTACACAAACGCATCGGGTATGATGGATTAAAGTTCATTTATGTGGGGTCTATCTTTATGCAATCGCCCGATGCTTTTAGTAAAGTCCTTCGTATTTGAACACGAAAGCACCGGGCATGCTATATTAAAGTTTGTCAAGCGGGGTGCAGTCGCCCAGTGAATTACGTAAAGTCCTTCATGTGTGTACACAAATGCATCGGGTATGCTGGATTAAAGTCCATTTAAGTGGGGTCTATCTTTGTGCAATCGCCCGGTGCTTTTAGTAAAGTCCTTCGGATTTGAACACAAAAGCACCGGACATGTTATATTAAAGTTTGTCATGCGAGGACCTATCCTTGTGCAATTGCCTACTGAATTATGTAAAGTCATTCATGCCCCGCATTACAAACGCTTCCGGGTATGCTGGATTAATGTTCATTTAGTGGGGGTTTATCTTTGTGCAATCTCCCAGTGCTTTAAGTTAAGTCCTTCGTGTTTGAACACGAAAGCACCGTGTCATGCAAGGATCTATCCTTGTGCAATCGCCAAGTGAATTATGTGAAGTCCTTCATGTTTGTACACGAATGCACTATCTTTGTACAATTGCTCGGTGCTTTCAGTAAAGTCCTTCGTGTTTGAACACGAAAACACCGAGCATGCTATATTAAAGTTTGTCACGCGGGGATCTATCCTTGTGCAATCGCTAGTGAATTATGTAAACTCTACGTATGCCATGAAAGACCTTCAAAAGGTGTTATTGAGATACATACTCCGGTGTGTGCCACTAAAGTTCTGCTAACTAGACCACAAAAGACCTGTCATAGTATGTGAAAGTCCATATTTTGGGTGCGATCGTCAACTCGAATAATAGTTTGTCTCTAGCCAAAATGGGGATCAACATATAAGAGGACAATCACGATCTTGGACATGCATCGTTAAATTTCTCCTATGTCAAACATGAAGGCCCCGACATAGAATCGAGATTGATTATTTGTGAGATTACTAGACTTGGGCGTGTCTCACTGAAATTCTTCTATGCATGCCATCAAAGACCTTCAAAAGACATTTTTTAGATCCATACTTTGGTGTGTGACACTAAAGTCCTTCTACCTTGGCCATAAAAGACCAATCATAGTATATGAAAGTCCATATTTCAGGTGGGATCGACAACTTAAACAAAGTCGAGAACATGAACGACATAGGAAAGGAGAGTCGCGATATCGGGCGTGTATCGTTAAAGTTCTAATCTGCATGATTTTTTGGTGCATCTTGTCAAGGGAAACCATTTGCAAGATGACCCTTTATTGTGCAAAATAGAACAGTATGTCGATCTAGGCTATAGAATCATATAATATTTAGCAAAAGAACTGAAATTTAATGCAGGTTTGTACCGTTCAAAAAAAAAGTTTCAGTTGACATTGAAATATTTTCCATACATATGGTTGTTACCACAGTTATATAAAAAAAATTCCACTCAAAACAAAATTCTTCAATTTTCCAATAATGGTCTTAAATGGCTAGAAAGAAAGTTTTATTCCCAGGCCAAGATTTCGGCAGGCTCACCACACAAAATCCGAGGCTAGCACACATAGCACCATACATTTTTTTTTGCGGTTTGATCAATTGCAGGCTATGTGTAAGTCTGTGATTTTTTTTGTGTGGACACAAATCGATCCCAGCTAGCTCCACAACTTACAAATTCATACAAATATGTATAAACTGCATGGCATGGAGTCCATTGCAACAAGAGGAAAAAAACAGGTAATGCTCCAGCAGAGAATCTGCAAGGCTGCTGATGTCGTCATCAGATCCATCCCTTGTGATGCTTGCGAATATATTCAGTCCATGTACCCAAAATAATCACCTCCGATCAAGAAAACAACACACAAATCCAGTCTTGCAGTTATTCGCCTTTATTCATTACCATCCGGTGCTGAATCTACATCCACGAACACACAGGACCAAATTGTCACATGTTCAAACATGGGCAAAGCAGAGCTCTCTCTATCTTTCTCTAATATTTTTTCTAACTGGACCAAATTATAAGAGTGGAAACTCATCACGCAACAGAGGCGGTGGCGGGGAAATTAAAAATAGGAAAAAAGAAAGAAAAACGTAAGAGCAGCAAAAAGCAAAGAGGGCTACTCTCCCATTCTTCCCAAACAAAAAACAAAAAGAACTCGCCCATTCGACAACTAAATACACGCTGAGATTTTTTTCGATAACCATATACCAAAAGAAGCAGGGTAAAGCCACCGAGTCTCAAGCTCGCGTCCCAGCGCCGCTGCCCGATGGATCTGACCTGCTGCCAACCAGTTTGACCCTAACGTCGCCGGGAGGCTCGAACTCCGGCCATGGCAGTGCGACCCAACCGTCGCGGGCAGACCCAAGTCGGACCCTACGTATACTAGCATAACGCCCGTGCGTTGCCACGGGCTCTTCAAAATTTATAATCAGTATCTTTCATTTATCATCCCCTCATATTGGATGATTATGGGGTGCTCTAATTAGAAACACAACAATCAAATATTAGGAAATTTCACCGAAAGAACAACAACGAATAATACGATATCTATCAAACGAATAAAATGAGGTCATATTTTTGGTCCGTCATGCACTTCTGTTGAAAAGTGCCTATCCCTTTTAGAATCAACCCACTGTTTGCTCGCACGCAAAAAAAATACATCTCTAAAGTGGGGAACCGAGCAAGGAGGAGGAGGTGGACGACCTCGACGCCGGGGAGGAGCCCGGGTCGGAGGCCACCTTAGCGTCGCCAGGGCCGAACGCCGGCGACGAGGAGCTGCCCTGCTCAACGCTCGAAGCGCCGTCCGTGGTCGCTGCCGTCGCCACGGCCGGCGCCATCGCCGCCCACACGGCGCACGGGAAAATCCACGCCATGACGACCTGGAAGAAATGCATGGTGATCAGGAGCACTGGGGTTTGCTTGTAGGCCCTTGTGCACGTAGTACGTCCTTGTATATATATACACGTCGCGATTGCGATCGCGTTCGCCTCCGACTCCGGCGGTGGTTGCAGGGGGGCACGGATCTCTCCCATTAATGCAATTTGCTTTAGGAAACAAATAATATATTCTTTCCTACCTTAGCCAAATCAACGGATCTCTCTCATTAATGCAATTTTCTTTAGGAAACAAATAATAGATTCTTTCCTACCTTAGCCAAATCAACGGATCTCTCTCATTAATGCAATTTTCTTTAGGAAACAAATAATAGATTCTTTCCTACCTTAGCCAAATCAACAGATCTCTCTCATTAATGCAATTTGCTTTAGCAAACAAATAATAGATTCTTTCCTACCTTAGCCAAATCAACGGATCTCTCTCATTAATGCAATTTGCTTTAGGAAACAAATAATAGATTCTTTCCTACCTTAGCCAAATCAACGGATCTCTCTCATTAATGCAATTTGCTTTAGGAAACAAATAATAGATTCTTTCCTACCTTAGCCAAATCAACGGATCTCTCTCATTAATGCAATTTACTTTAGAAAACAAATAATAGATTCTTTCCTACCTTAGCCAAATCAACGGATCTCTCTCATTAATGCAATTTTCTTTAGGAAACAAATAATAGATTCTTTCCTACCTTAGCCAAATCAACGGATCTCTCCCATTAATGCAATTTTCTTTAGGAAACAAATAATAGATTCTTTCCTACCTTAGCCAAATCAACGGATCTCTCCCATTAATGCAATCTGCTTTAGGAAACAAATAATAGATTCTTTCCTACCTTAGCCAAATCAACGGATCTCTCTCAGTAATGCAACTTTTCTTTAGGAAACAAATAATAGATTCTTTCCTACCTTAGCCAAATCAACGGATCTCTCTCATTAATGCAATTTGCTTTAGAAAACAAATAATAGATTCTTTCCTACCTTAGCCAAATCAATGAATCTCTCTCATTAATGCAATTTTTCTTTAGGAAACAAATAATAGATTCTTTCCTACCTTAGCCAAATCAACGGATCTCTCCCCGGTTCGCTGGGCGGGTTCCGGTGGGTGGGCGTGGGGGTGGCGGTAATTTGATGAAAAAAAACCGGTTGAAAAAAAACCGGTTGAAAATAAACCGGTTGAAAGTGGGGGGGACTATTCAACCAATTGGTCCATTAGGAGTAAAGATTGGAGATGTCAGCCAAATTCAAGGTGAAAACAAAAATTACAATTATAATCAGAATATGCACATTCCAAAAAAAGGGGATTGTAATTTGCATTCAGCAATCAGCACTTTCCAAATGTTGGACGGCTGTCAGGAATTCAGAAAAATGAGGTTGGGTATCCTCATGTGTACATGTCAAGTATAGTTTTTGAATCTAAGCGCTCCACAAGATTTAACCGTGTAGCATTTTGAGTGCCGTCTCTCTTAAATATGTCCTACTGTACATGCCAATGCCCACCCCAATTTTTCCAGCACTATGGAGCAAAAAGAACAGCAAAATACTGTCAATCTAAATTACTGTAACCACATGCTTCACAAGACGAACAGCAAAATCTAACTACTTCACAAAAAGCCTATATCTGCTCCAAATAAAACGAACTTTTGACAGCAAACAACTGAAGCGCATCAATAGATTATTAATGTATATGTCTCTGCCCGTGATTATGTCCGAATTTCTGACAAGCTTGCCTACTTCTCCTCTTCAGCTATATTTGACATGTTCTTCCACATGCCTAGCTGTTAACATTCACCAATCAAATAACTAGAACCTAGAATCTTTTAGATTTAGAATGCTAGTACCTTTGAGTCCACGGAACTGGAGTGGGATGCGATTCAGGCGGGGTCTCTTCGTCAATATCTGGGACGTTGGAGAAATCTGCCGGGGTTCTGAATCTGTGCCACCATATTTCTCTCCATCTTCGCTTGATGAAGGAGAATGGTTCTGGAAATTAGGATGGATGCGCTCTTCGTCCTCCTCCTCCTCATCTAGCAATCCCAGATCTGGGACGCCCTCAGTTGCGACCGGCTGGGGACAAAAGCTGCCGCAGGCAATGGCAAGATTCAGATTTCTCCCGGAGAAAACGCAAGAACGAGACAGAGGATCCACAAGACGAAGAGATACCTGAACCGAGATTCATCGTTGAATCCAGTAGCAACCCTAGGGATCCAGGCGCGTGGATGGGGAGGGCGTGGTTCCTCCGCTCGATGCAGCTGGGTCAGATTCTCGATTCGAAATTTGAATCGTGGATTGGGATGGTCGGGGGAGTCTGGTCACGTGGTAGTGGACGGGGGGTAGGCGAGTACAGGCTACACATCGAGCATAGGTAGGATGCCAGATACGATAGGACGTGTATTCGCTTCGTATGCGCTCAGAAAAATGGAAATATGCAGAATCAGGTGGGTCCATGTGGGGCCTACGGCGCTGATCCACAAGACGAGGGGACGGCGTTGATTCGAGTTGTGCGTCTAACCAGTTGGTAATAGCCATATTCGCTTTTTGGGCTACTTGCTTGGTTGCGAGAAGCCGTTCCGCAAGTGGTCCACTGGAAGCGTTCTACGTGCCTAGAGGGGCCCCAGCGAGCTTATGCTTGCATGAGGTTGCATTTCTGGCGTGTTGAAGCGGCGACCGTGGCCATGGCACCCCCACCCCCCGGAGGAAAGGATCGGACCGCGGAGCAGTTCCTTGTCGAGGTGATGGTAGTAGCCCGGATTATCGAGGCCCCCCAGTGTCTTAAAGACACATAGATACCACTTCAGAATGCCTAAGTGTTCGTGGATGTAAAAAACTCCCTTTTGTTTTAACGGATGCAGCTTTATAATCTATCGTATAGTTCTTTTGTTTTTATTTAACATACCTCCTGTTTGACCGTGCTGAACTGAAAGTGGCCAGTCATCGGCTTCGACCCTTCAATACAGTATATAGAAGGGGTTCCTTTAGGCATTCATGACCTTTAGTCGGTGTTCGCGTTCTCAAAGGCGGTCCATGCCTATAGGAACTAGGCAGTCGGACTATAATGGCTTTATTACTTTCACTTAGTCATCGGAGATTGACCGTGGGGGCCGATGACAAGCCCCCGGTGAGTGAACTGGTCAGCTATGTAGCCGAGGTCTATGCCATTGACCACTTAGGCCCATGCAAAGAAGAGGCCCTTCGTTTAACACGGGTGGTCGCTAACAACCCATGGCTTAAAGCGGTCTTCGGATGGCCGACCAGTTTATGCCTACCCAGATAGTCAGTTTTCGGCTTTATCCACTGAGGCGCTCTACCGTGCGAGCTGGCGGCACTATCGTAGTGGTTCTTCTGTTACACCCTTAGCCGAATTGGTCGGAAACGTAAGGGGTACACACAGGAGCCGGGCAACCCAACTATTGACCAAAATCTAGGTTCGAAGCTGATTCACATAGTGCAAACATTCAAGATGCTAAGTACTTCGGGCTTATAGTTGGGACATGCTATTAAGAAGCAAAGCTCATAGCTAATTATTTTTGAATCGAAGGCAGTAATTATAAGGAAATGCGGAAGAACCTTGAGGGTAGCAGTTTCTTTATTTTATATGGTCATCCATACATGCCGAGCTTGGACAGAAAGAATTCCGAAAAGATACAACACGCGTTATGTGAAAAAAAGGGGAAGGATTAAATCAAAACAGGGCAGACTTATTATCAGGTTTATTATCCCGAGCCGTTTCCTGCCGCACGTCTGCATCTCCGTGCTGATGACCAGCTTATTTCGCTTATGGCGAAGTGTATATGGGCCACCTGGAACTTTGGCCGTTTACGTGCTTGATGCTTTCGTCGGTCGAGTCCTTTGAAGACGTCAGCAGCTGCCATGTGTGTGGTTAAAGCCACCTAGGCATACTATTGTTGGCTAGCTCTTTGACGGAGCCTTGCTGTTGTGTAGGCCTGAAGATCGTCGTTTGCTCGGTTTAGCTGATCCCACGTTTCCATTGTTGTTGGCTCCTTGGCGACACAGGGAATTTTTAGCGCAAACTTATGCGCCCTGGGGACATAAAGCCCCTTCCATGGGAGGCCCGTGAGGAGCCCGTACCCTGATTTAGGATGAGTGGATGCACGACCGAGGTCAGCTTGTGTGGCCTGTGTACACTTTGAAGAGATGGGCGTATGCTTAATTGCAGGAGCTGCCTCCTCGGATGCCTATACCTCGAAAGCGAAGGCCGTGGTCTGCTCCTCCATTCGAAGAGATCGTTCTGTGTTACCATTAACTGTAATAACATCGTTTGTCCCTAGCATCTTTAGCTTGAGGTAAGCATAATGCAGGACCGCGTTGAAGTTAGTGAATGCTGTGCGTTCACGTTGTATCCGCTACGAAAGGGTATGATGTGGAAGATTAACTCCTCGCTCCTAAAGTTCTCGTGTGACCCAAATACTACCTCCAAAATTACAGTGCCCATGCAGCGAGCTTTGCTGCATGGTATTAATTACGCCTTTGAAGGTGGTGGTGTTGGGCTTGATCTGAGATGAGTCAATGCCCATCTTTCCAATCATGTCAGCGTCAATTAGATTGAGGCTGCTACCTCCGTCCATGAGGATGCGCGTCAGACGAAAGCCATCGATGTTTGGGTCCAGTACGAGCGCGGTCGATCTGCCATGCCTGATGTTGGTTGGATGGTCATGCTTATCAAATGTGATCGGGTAAGACGACCACGGGTTGAACTTCGGGGCGATGGGCTCCAACGCATAGACATCCCGAAGTGCTTGTTTCCTCTGCCTCTTGGGGGTGTGGGTGGCATAGATCATTTTCATGTCTTGAGGAAACTGTTTTTGGCCTCCGTTATTTGGCCATCGAGGATCATCCTCATCTTCCTTGCTATCTTGCTGGCTTGTTTGAATACCCGGCAATTCCGGTTTGTAAGGGTTGCTGGTTTACCCGAGGTGTCGTGAATTTGGCATGGCCTGTCAAGGATCTTATCTAGCTGGCTAGGTCCATCTTTATTCCCTTTAAAGGGCTTCCTTTTTTGTCCAGATCTACTTTCGCTGATCCCTGCATTGACTGCGGTGTCCTCTGTATCGCTCCCGCCATTCTTATACCTGTGTTTATTTTTGTTATGCTTGGGCTTGACGTTCACGTTGGGAGTCTCCAAGGTACACGCCTCACCGTTGTGAGTACTGCGGGCCAGCCAGCTATCTTCTCTAGCGTAGAAATGGGAAATGATTGAGGTGAGGGCCGCCATGGTCCTCGGCTTGTCCTGCCCAAGCTGTCGGGCGAGCCATCCATCCCGGATGTTATTCTAGAATGCCGCGATGGCCTCGGCATCGGAGCAGTCTAGGATCTGGTTCTTTTTGGTGAGGAACCTATTCCAGAAATACCGAGTTGACTCGCCGGATTGTTGGATGACGCAGCTGAGATTGTCAGTGTTCGGAGGTCAGACGTGAGTTCCCTGAAAATTTGCCCTAAAGGCATACACAAGGGCTTCCCAACCCCCCATGGAGTGAGGGGGCAGGCTATTCAGCCAATCCCTTGCTGGCCCCTTTAGCTTGAGCGACAGGTACTTAACGGCATGGAGGTCATCTCCATTGGCCATATGTATATGTAGGAGGAAATCCTCGATCCACGCCGCTAGGTCGGTTGTGCTGTCATATGATTCTATATTGATGGGTTACCCTGTCTATGAAACAGATCGGGTGAGCGGGACCTTGTGTCTGAGTAGTGTCACACCGGATATCGGGGGAAATCCGTGCGCAGGAGTGGTCCCGAGCTAGGTCGTTCCTGTCCATCCAGGCATCGTAGTCGTCGAGTCCCACAGGTTCGCACCTTCTTGATCCGTAAATGGACCGAGGTGGTGCCTAGTTTGCCTCTATCCGATGTCGAACATCATGAGGGTCTAGGCGGTCCACATGGTCATTGCCGTGATGGCATGGAGCCAGTTCGGTGTGGAAATTTTCTTGTGCGGGCCTGTCACGCCCTATAGGGGGTCGGTCGGGCACATTGGCGGTTATCTCGTCATCGAACTCGGGCAGCAGGCGCCTACAAGGATTTGGGCGCGCTGTGGCGTTGCTCCTTGAGATATTTTTTGGCCGAGAGTACTTCAACCCACTTCTCATTCAGCGCATCTGTATTGGCTTGCAACTGCTGCTGCTTGCGTTTCATACTTCAGGCGATATCGACTAGGCGCTGCCAGAAGCACTCCTGCTGAAAGGGGTCTTCGGGGACGATATAGTCCTCGGTGTCGAGGCTCTTGTCTTCCTCGAACTCTGGCATGTAGTTGTCATCAGCCCCTTCAAAGAGGTCATCGGGTTCCAAATCTTCGGGAACTCCATCTGGGCTGGCATGTTGCTCTGGGGAGGCTTCAGGGTCCTCTCTCGGGTTGTCAGCCCCGTTGGCTGTCGCATCGCCGTTGTTGGTGGTGGACTTGTTGCCACTAGGGTCCCTATTACTACCACATCCGCGTCTATGTTGACGTCTGGGCGGGTTTCTAGGAGTGTCAACCATCATTACAAAAAAAGACACTTCCATGATGATACGTGTTTGTCACAGCAGGTCACGTTTTCTATCATGCATGTACATCCATGACAAATTTATGACAAAATCAAGATAGTCATACGTGTGCTGTTGTAGAAGTGTTCCATGACATTACCAAAATTATCATCACGGAAGTGTCCACTTCCATGACGATAAATCGCGCGTCGTAGAAGTGCTTTCTTCAAGGGTGACCGACATGTGGCATCCACCATAACGGCTCGCCGTTAAGCTATCGGGTCCGTTTTTGGATTCGATAACCCGTTAACAGCCCAGACCAATGGTGATTTTCCACGTGTAAAATTCTCATTGGCCGGAGGAAACACGTGTCTGCTCCTTGGTGGGCCAGATGTCACCCGTCCATTGGAGGAGACATGCCTATGATACGTCGACACGTGGTAGGGCCCAATAGAGGCCCATATATGTTAAAAAGGCCGGCCCAGTCAAAGGCCCTTAGTACTTACTCAGGTACTAGTGGGCCAGCCCAATAACGACCTATTTAATAAAGGCCCATTTACGGCCCGAAGCCAGATCTAGCCCGTTAATTGTTCGCCGAATATTTGGGCCCAATTACAGCCTAGTGAATTTCGGCCTGTTAGAGGCCCGATGTAGACATGGGCCCATTTTAACCCGGTGTGTCTTTCGGCCTGGGAATGGCCCGTGCTGCCCATGGGCCATATATGGTCCGACACGACATCTGGCCATTAACGGCCCATGATAAAGGTGGCAACAGTTCAGCCCAATATGACTTTGGGCCTGTTAAAGGCCTGTCGTATAATTCGGCCCGTTAATGCATGTACTAAGCTTTCGGCCTCTTAAAGGCCCATGATATCAGTGGGCCAACTAAGGCCCAAGATATGTTTCAGCCTGGTAATGACCTGTCATATAACTGGGCAAAAAAAGGCCCGGTCTACATTTCAGCCTGCTGAAGGCCCATCAACGACTAGTGAAAATTGAGGCCCAACATGCATTTCGGCCTGCTAAAGGCCCATGGTTTCTTCTGGGCCGTAACAGGCCAGTAGAATATTCAGCCTGTTAATGGCTCAACGCTACCTGGGCCAATCTAAGCGCTGGATCCACAAAAGGCCCAACTAAAATTTGGGCCGAATATAGGCCGAAGTAAGTTGCAGGCCTGGCGCAAAGTGTGAAGGCCCCAATGGCCATTCGGGCCCAAGAAAGATGCAGGCCAGCCCAATTGTGGCCCGCTAAAAACCAGGCCCATTTGAGGCGAATGTTTTGGCCCGGTCGATTACATTAGTTTTTTTTCAGATAGCGAATGATGGCAGTAACTAGTAGGAATTAAGAACAAACCTACTCTATACAATAAACAAATTACGGCATAGTAACTTAGAATAAACCTACACTATACAATAAAGGATTTATGGTATATTACATCCACTGGGCATCGAAGTTCGCCACCAGTGATCATAAAGCGCAACGAAGAAGCAGATTACAAAAACTAGGCACCATTTCAGCGTAACAAAATAATACTGAACCGAGACCACTTCCAAGACAGTTCAAGAAAGATTAGCCCTGCGCGGGAACTGCTGCGCAAGCTGTTGAGCAAGGCTGTGAGACCGGCCTAGCATGTCGGTCATAGCTTCCAGGTGTAGCTATTTAGCAATGAGGTTCTCATTGGTGTTCTCCACAATCTTTCTTAGAGATAGGACTTCAAGTCGAAGTTCAGTTGCAGAATGCCTTTCTGCTAGAACTTGGGACTGACGAAGTCGAACTGATTCAGACAGCGAATTCTGTGAGCTTGTCTGACTGCTAGTCTCAAGTGACTTGAACACTGCATCAAGACAAGACTTTGGGGTTGTCTCGCTATCTTCAAGATGTTTTGCCTTCTTTGTTGCAATATATGTTGGGTTTGTCTCACAGCCTTCAGCAGACTTGTGCATGCCATCAGGCATATCACCCTGAAACAAGCAGAGAGATGACATGTTTTCCACATGTATAAACAAAGATGATAACTGTGCTGTCAATTCCATCCAATTTCAAATTAGAAAATAAAGAGTAAGTTCAAAATATCAATAGCATAATCTGGCATTGTTCATAATGCGGGGAGCTTCACCACACTACTGGATTACCATGTCAACATAACAAGCCTAGATGAAGGGCAAAGAAAATCATTGTATCTATTTTGGTTAATGTGCATGGCATGTTGTTCATATCATCAGCCACATCAGTAAGATAAAACAGGAGATGACAAGGTGCATACGTGGGCTGCTTCACCACACACTGGATTATAGATCCACAAAAACAAGCATACATATAGGGAGTATTGACTAATGTGCATGGTATGAATAAGGAATTTGGTTTTACAAGTAAAACTTGGAACTTACGGTTCTTGCGAACATGCATTTTGATAGAAACAGCAAACTAAACAACAGTAAATGATAGGGAGTATGATCAAATTAAACAGCAGTTGAGGATAAAGGCTTTAGAAGGAATGACTTACATTAACATTTAACACCAGCTTTATAGTGCCCTTCTCCATGTCAAGGGAAGGATAACTCAAGAATTTCAGCACATAATCTTCTTCATAAGCATTGCCTATACTCTACATTTTGTAGACACTAATTACAGATATGATAGTACTAGAAGGGATAGAGGATAATGAAGATAAGATGCAGATTCATGCTACATAATCAACTACCAATCCCTGGAAGTACAAGCGTTACAGGACAAAATGTACTGACAAGACCAATGGGCTACACTTCTGCTCTGGCATTGTCTGTGTATTCAACTTTTTGGTAAGATTAAATATAGATCTGATATGTTTTAGTAAATGGTGGGCGAGGAAGAAAAGATGCAGAATGCTACACAATGAACCAATCCCTCTTCCCATAATACAAGAGTGTTTTGAACACTGGTGTACTGTACAAAACATTCTTATATTATGGGACGGAGGGATTAGCTGTTAATGTAAGTATAGTGATAGACGACGTTTAGTCCTTACAAGAGGACTACAGAGCTAAACCTCTTCAAAAGCATTGGGTTGATTCTAAATTTATGTAAGAGTCCATACGGATCTTATAATGTCCACCAAATGGACGATAACGAGGCTAACATGTGCAGTGATGCTACATAATCAAACAGCTTTGAAAATAAGTATGGTCATACAGGGCAAGAGGTACTCACAAGAGCAATGCAGTGTGCAGTATAGTTGCGAGATTCTGTGGTCCCTTGAGAATGAATGTTCTTCTGCTAATAGTTTTCGTACAAGTGAGACGTTAAGGCAAATGCAGAAATGTAGTTCAAATTGTGATGTGATATCATAGACAGTACCTTATGCTGCAGGCGAGACCAATGTGTAACAAGATTATTCCAGTCACTGTCGGATAAATGTAGCACCAGAGACTTTATAGAAATTTTGTTTAGAGGCTTGGCATCGAAGTGTGCTTGCCTCAGGTAGGAACGATACTTAATCAACGAGTGCTTGAAAAGAGCAACCAACCCTTGTTCGTCTTGACAATCCAGTTTGGTCTCGCCTATTTAAAAGAATGAAATCTTGTGTCTTTTGTCAGCAGAAACATATGCAGTAATTACCATGAATAACATTAGTACATTACTTACGCGTAAGTTGCAGAGGAAGACTGGAAATTGTTCTATGTCTGCGGTATAATCTTTCCATGAAGGAAAGATGCGCACAAAGTTCCTGACAACAATATAAGCTTCGTCTTCTAAACTGGGAAGAAATGGAACAGGGGTCCTATTTGCTGCAATTGGGGCTCTCTCTGGTTCGGAAAGGGATTTGGCAATTGGATTTGGTGTACTCTTTGTTGGAATGGGGGTTTTGCATCATAGAGCTGATGCTATGTGAACTGGCATCATCATACTGTTTGCTGCCGTTGGGGTATGCTGAGTTGGGGCATCAGAAATGACCAGTGTAGTAGGGCTAGAGTCTCCTAGAGTTGGGGTGTTTTGCGGGTCAGGTGATATTGCAACTACACCTAATGGGCTATTTGATTAATCAGGTGTCACTACCTTATCAAAATACTTTGCTTGTGCTCCTCCACAATCAACAATCACCCTTTTCCTTTTGAATGTCTGATACACAAGAACAACATTTGAATGGATAAATATGGTATGATGACAGATGGAATATGTACTAAAAATGGATAGGCAGGGCGTATTCACATACACGATGTGTAAACTAAGCTTAACCATAGTGCAACAAAGTAGAAGCCATGCAAAGCATTAGTTGCAAGATATGTGCGACCAATATAACCGTGGAAAGTTAGAGCAAGCACCTTGATGGGTGAATAAGATAGGGCATTTGCCTCTGACTCATCCACTAGGGAGCTACATTGACTTAGGTCTCCCTCGAGCTCAGAATCACTGTTAGGATCATATTCTGAGCATGAATCTGTAGGTGGAGAGCGTTTGCATTACATTGCATCCACACTTGATTTCAGTCCCTTAATGCCAAGTTTGACAGCCATGGCATTGTTCTGCTTTATTCTTTTCATGCGCACAAGCTCATAATCATTATGATGCTGTTCAGAATCTGAGATTCATGAAAACATAAAAAGTAGTCAGATTATCTATGGAATGCATTGCGGATTCAACTCAAAGACTGTCTCCCTATAAACCCCTGCATATGCAAAGTTCACCCCCCAACCGTGCTGACCAGACCACACACAGAAATACAAACCCCTTATGTCTCTATAACAGGCAGACACACATTTCAAAACTGAAGTAGGAACATTAGAATCATATCAAATTCGTATTTGAACAAATAAACCAAGGAATTATGAGTGGCATAATGTTTCGCTTCAAGGGTGGAGTGTTGGTAGTGTGACACAAAGCAAGTAGGCAGATTGTATTCCATGTAAAAGATCATAGCTTATGTAAAAGCTCGAAATGACACTTTCTTTCTATACAATGCAGTGTTCGTTGCCCACACATGATGGAAGAGATCACACGGAGAAATACTATTCACTCATGTCTACGGTTCTAGTATTTTGAAACAGGGTGGTCCACCCTAAAAGAATATTGACAACAAATATGAGAAGGCAAGCATAGATGTAGTGAATCAATCATTTACTTGTGATCTCACTAGGACAAGTATGAAGAATTGTAACTGCAGTAAGAGACCGTCCAAAATCTGAATCAAGAAGTTTGTCTAGCACTTACTGTTTGCAACTAATCGACGCGAATAATTGGATATCATATCGAATGAGTAAGAAAGACAAGTAAAATTGTCAACAAACCTGGCCTAAAGTAGTAATCTGGGTCAATGTCACTACGACCAACAATCCAAAATGACTAGTGTCTGTTCCTAGGGCCGGATTTTTGAAACCCTGTGAACTTTACAGGTACTAAAGATTACTAAAATACATTTGAACCATTAAGTGTAGGTAGCACTCAGCACACAACAAACCCTAATGACAGTCCTGCCTAATGAGTAATGAATCAATTAGAAAATGGGTGATGAGGAGTGGCTGCTGAAGTGCTGAGTGTTGAGGACGTATCTCAGGATAAATCGGGTTGGCGTAGTGGGTGCTGCACGCCTGAGCCCTGAACTGACTGGGAAGGTAGGCACGGAGGCGCGCTCGGGTAGCGGCGATGCTGTAGGGTGAGCGGCTCCTAACCTCCTGCTAGCCCGGTGTCTCCTCCTAGAGTCATGCCGTCCGGGGACGGCAAGTCGCCGGTGAGGTAGGCGGCTGGGGGAATCGGGGCCTGGGACGACCCAAAATCCCAGGGTGGGCCGGCCCACCGTGGGCACCCTTTAGAGATACACACCCGAGCTGCGAACATGCATTTTCGAAACTAAATTAGGAACATTTAGCTGACCAATTAAACGCCTCTATTTTAATAATTTCAGATTCGTATTTGAACAACTAAGCTTGTTTAGCTTGATGGGTGGAGCAGTGCTATTATGGCACGAAGCACGTATTCTGATCGTATAGTGATCATAAAAGGGGGAAACCCTAAGCATTTTTTAGCAAAAAAGGGTTTGCCCTCCGATTTCTATTAAAGAAACCACCACAGAACCAACATGATCAATTAAACCCTAAGCATGATCAATTAATCCGTATTATGACTGTGCCATGGCAGTTTTAAAGTTGCAAAAAGTAAAATGATATTTAGCATCCATTTTTTGCTTCAAACTAAGAACTAAATTGCAAGTTATGATCTATATTCTGGTTGAGATCAAAAAGTTGAGGAGATATGAAGTACCACCTCTCTTGCGGCACCGGGTAGGCATCGGGGGTGTGATGGCTGTCGGTGGCGTTGAAGCAGATCTGCCATGGTAGACGGGTGCATCGGGGGATAAGTCCCGTTGCGGTGGAAGAGAAGGTCGTGTGAGCGGCCCGGCAAAGAGGACGACGGCATCGATGAAGCGAGAGGACGCGAGGAAAGGCTCTTGATCCGTCGTCGTGGATGAGAAACGTCAATCTCTAGCAGTGGACGATGCGGTCTTGGTAGGCGCTCCGGCATGGTGGAAGACGGTGGCGATGGATGGGGTGGAGGACGATGGCGATGGACACTACAAAAATATACACTTCCGTGATGATACGTGTTTGTCACAGTAGGTCACGTTTTCTGTCATGCATGTACACCCATGACAAATTTATGACAGAATCAAGATAGTCATACCTGTGGTGTCGTAGAAGTGTTCCATGACATTACCAAAATTACCATCACGGAAGTGTCCACTTCCATGATGATAAACCGCGCATCACAGAAGTGCTTTCATCAAGGGTGACCGACACATGGCATCCACCGTAGCGGAACACCATTAAGCTATCGGGCCCGGTTTTGGACCCGATAACCCGTTAACAGCTCCGACCAATGGGGATTTTCCACATGTAAAATCATCATTGGCTGGAGGAAACACGTGTCGGCTGACCATTGGGACCGGTGTCATCCACTCATTGGACCCAAAGCGCCTATGATACGTCGACACGTGGCACAGACCAACAGAGCCCCATTCCTGTGAAAAGGCCGGCCCGTTTGACTTGGTTAAAAGGTGGCGGGCCGGCCCACGGCAAGCCTGTTAACGACCTGTTCACATATAGCCCATTTACAGCCTGCTATCCCAGGGCCCGTTTACGGCCTATCCGAATTAGGCCCAGTAGCGTCATCTGGGCCTTCCAATATAATTCCAGCCCATTTTAACTTCTGGCCCATGTATGGCCCATGAAGTCTTTTGGCCCATATGAGGCCCTTAGTAACCCTCGGCCCCTTAACGGCCCGTGGTAAAACTGTCCAGTAAGGAACAGTGTATCACTTTATACCCATTAATGGCCCATTATTCCGTTGGGACGTTTCCAGCTCATGTTATCTTTCGATCTTCTCAGGGCCCATTTATTCTTGGGCTTATTTCCAGCATTCGGTTACTTACGACCCGTTACTGTCATTTTCTGCTTGTGGGCCAAATTCAGCCCATGGTTACAGTCGGCCCGTTTGTGGCTCGTTAATACGTTGGGCCGTTTTCATGTCGAAAAAACCCGTTGGGGTGTTTTCATAGAGTTATCAAATACGGCGTATTAATGGCCCATTATTGTCCACGATAGTACGGCCCATGATTGGCGAAATGATGATACGCCCCGTAGAAGGGCCATGGATCCTACGGCCCGTAAAAGGCCCATGGATCATATGACCCGTAGAAGGCCCATGGACACTACGGCCCATATAGAAGGCCAATGGATCGTACGGCCCATAGAAGGCCCATGGATCATACGGCCCGCAGGAGGCCTATGGTTACAACAGTCCGTGTGTTGCCATGATTATTTTGGCCTAGTTTCCAAAAATAGGTTATTGTGGCCACTAGAAAAACACGAAAAAAGAACTGCAGTGACTACAAGCAAACAACTAAACAAGACAATAAGGAAATAAATAAGCAAGCAATTAACGCTAGCCTATTACCGCTATTACACATATTTAGATCCACTGGGCATCAAAGTTCGCCACCAGTGCAAATATAGGGAACAAAGCAGCATATTACATACACTGGCCATCAAAATTGGCCACTAGTGAAATAAACGCGGCAGCAAAACAAGAGCATAACTAAAACAACTTCAGAAGAGCTCAAGAAATGTGGTATCCACCATGCTGGCAATAAGCTGAGCAAGCTTATTAGCTTTGTCCTGTTTGGCGGTAAAATCCTCCAACGCTTGCTGTTGCACCAGAAAGTATGCATCTGAATGCTCCAGGGACTTGCGCAGTCCTTCTGCTTCTTGTCATAGCACAGCTGATCAATGTCTTTCAACTTGTAGTTGAGACTCAAGAAACCGAACTGATTCAGACAGTGAGTTTGAATAGCTTGTGCAAGCGGTAGTGGCCAGTAACTCAAACACTAAACCAAGACAGGACTTTGGGGTTGTCTCACTATCTTCGAGATAGTCTTCCTTAGCTGTTTTATCAGCTTTGTTGGAGACCAACAAGGATGTGTCACTATCCTGAACCTTATCTACATTACTTCCTTTACCATTGCTTAATAAGGCACTCTTCCCCAATATTCTGTCAGCATTCTAAAATAAGAAACAAGCAGACACATAACAGGTTTAGCATGTACTAGTATATGAAACTCATTTCGGTGAGCCAGTTCATTAGTAAGGTGGACACGATTAAACTACCAAGTCTTCTATTGCCAAGTACCAGTACATAATTAAAGCATCAAACAGACATATATCTATGTCCTATGGTCACTGCATTGTCTTGCCAAATCAAAATAGAGACACGGTTCAAATCATATCAGTTCAAGACAAAGCAGCAGTGAAAGAATACAAAGCGTGGGAAACTACAGACACAACAAGATTTCAGATGGGTACCACGGGTCTACATGTACAACAACACTATTGACTCTGTTGTGATGCTAGTAATGTGCATGATATGAGAAGTCAACTGTATACACAATTGAAATTGAAATCAACAGAGCTATTGATAAGAGCAAGCCTGTTAAAGAAAAATGCGTGAACATACCTGCTGTGACATTGGAGTTTCGATTGGATCCGTCAATTCAAAAATAAGTTTGTATGAATAAATATATTGTTACAAGAGCAAAGCAGTATGCACGATAGCAATCATAGTTAAAAAAGGCGCGCCTAAGCGAGCGCTTAAGCGCGCCTAGGATCTAGGCATTGGAAAAATGCATTGCGCATAACTGCGCTTAATTTGTGCATAACTGTGCATAAGCATGCGCTTTGGTCCGTAAAGCGCAAGGCGGTGGGAAAACGCACAATTAATGCCTAGCACTTTTTTGAACTATGATAGCAATGGAATCTTAAATTAGAACAATTGTTCTTCAGGTTTAGGCACTTGTTCTACATGAACAGAGTATAGTAAGACGCAAGAATATAGTACTTAAAAATACAAAATGAGCTCATAGACCTTACCACATTCTTGGTTTGGGACCAGTACAGAACAAGGCGTTCCCAGTCATCGTCCAGTAAATGTGTCTCAGGAGAACGTAAGGGAATTTGATGAGTTTCTTTGCCGGTGAAGTATGTTTTCTTCAGGTAATTCCGATACTGTCACCAAGCATTCTTGAAGATAACAGAGGTATTAGCACAGGTTACCTCATCATGAGTTTCCAAATCGGTCTCTCTCTATAGAGAAAAATGGGAAAATTTGTTGTATTATAACCATCATGGAGGTAGGATGTATGGGACAAAGCAAAGTAATTGCCATGAATAACATTACTTACACATAACTCCTGGACAAACACCTACAACTGGCATTTTCCTTCATCTTCAGTATAACATTTCCAAGATGGGAAGATACGCACATACGATTTAACAACATCAAATGCGATAGATGCTAAACTACGACTAGCTGGTTGTGCTTCCTCCACAGGAATAGGCGTACTAACTGGTGGAGTTGGGGTTCGTCGTGGTAGTACTGGCCCTTTGGGCACTGGAGCTGCCTTACTAACTGTTCTTGTTTGGGAGCTCTGTGGTGGAGATGGTGCTGTGTCAACAGGAACTGGGTTATTATTTGCTGGGGTTGGGGTTAGATTGGGTGAAGCTGGTTCTCTGTCCATCCCAGTAGGGGTACAATCTGCGAGAGTTTGGTCATGTGTGGTAGGGCTGGTTCTCGTGCATGTATAACCGGGGTGCTATCTCCACCAAGAGGTAGCACTGTTTTCTTTGAAGACCGTGTTTTTAGTCCGCTAGATGCTGGCATCACCCGCTCCAATTCAAATGGCTGATAAACAGGCAATATAGTTGAATGTACAGACATTGTATGAGAGACAGATGCAATAGATAGTGTGGAAAAAAGAGGGCATGAAATAGTTGACATATATATTGTTTAACTAAAACGGATAGCATGACATAATTTCACATATATGATGTCTATCTAAACTGGATAGCATATCATAACATAATTCAAAGATATGATGAATAACTAAACAGGATCGCATGACATCATTCACCTACATGTTATCTAAGTAATCAGGATCGCATCATTTAATTCACATATGTGATTTATATGCTAAACAGAGGGCATTAGATATGATGTCTGAACTAAGAACATGGTGTTGAATTTTGTGTATATGATGTCTAAACTATGCAATGCAAGACACCATATGCATGATATGAGCAGTATAACCATGCCAAGTTAGAGCATACACCTCGGTGGTGGAATAGGACTGGTCATCTATCTTTGAATCCATCTCTGAGGAGCTATCGGGACCCAACAAGAGATCTGCTTTGATAGGTAGCACTGTCTTCTCTGAAGGCCTTGTTTTCACTCCAGATTTTTCAATCTCCCACCCAAATGGCTGATTCATAGGAAGAGTAGTTTAATGTACAAACATTGTCGACAAATGGAAATGTACTAAAGAAAAGGATGGGCAAGATATCATTCAAATATATGATGCCTGGTTAAATAGGATGGCATTGAACATTTCATGTATATTATGGCTGGCTAAAAGACATGAGACTGCATAATTCCCATATATGATATAGAAGCTAAACAGGTGGCATTACAGAACATGTCTAAACTAATAAGATGACATATATGATGTCAAAAGTAGGCACTGCAAGGCTACATATGAATGATATGACTAACATCATCATGCCAAGGTAGAGCAAACACCTTGGGGGGTAAATAGGAGTGGTCAGCGGCGTATGAATCCGCCTCAGAACAGATATCTTCCTCTGGATTACTATCTGGAGAGGGGTGGGGAGGGTTTGCCATTGAACCCACCATGGAGCGATGTCTGCATGACATTGTATTGCCGCGCAAAACTCTTCTCTTTTTCTCTACATGTTCAGCATGACTGTGTACAATATCTGACATGCATACAAAAAAAATATGGTGAGATTATGTATGGAGAGCATGCAGAAATTTAGAGTGATGGTAACAACTAGTGGATGGTTCAAAAATAATGATAGCAGGCTGATGATTTCTTTAATTTAATAAAAAGACAGATGATGATTGCTTTACTATTTGTTTCCAACCCAAGATGAACAACTTAGGCATACTCTAGGTGAACCAGATATTAGACAGAGATACTATTCATTGCTTCCTTGATATGTGCCCCACAACTAATTTAGAACTCAAGTTTGAACATTAATTTGGACCTGACTTGGAGTCCAAGAGGTGAACAGGACGATAAAGTAGCAGGTAATTTTAAGCAATGCATAACATAAGCAGAAACAAAAGAGTGCGACCTCTCTTGTGGACCCGTGTACTCCTCAGGTTCATCTGTTGAGTCGATGATGGTGATGCCGTTTTGGTGGGTGAGGGAGTCCTAGATTAGGGGGTATCCGGATAGCCAGACTGTGTACAACGTCCGGACTATTGAAGCGTGAAGATACAAGACTCAAGACTTCGGCACGTGTCCGGATGGGACTCTCCTTTGCGTGGAAGGCAAGCTTGGCGATCCGGATATCATATTTCCTTCCTTGTAACCGACTCCATGTAAACCCTAGCCCTCTCTGGTGTCTATATAAACCGGAGAGGTTGGTACTTAGAAGGCCGATCACAATTACAATCATACCATCATAGGCTAGCTCTTAGGGTTTAGCCTCTACGATCTCGTGGTAGATCTACTCTTGTACTACCCATATCATCAATATTAATCAAGCAGGAAGTAGGGTTTTACCTCCATCGAGAGGGCCCGAACCTGGGTAAACATCTGTGTCCCTTGCTTCCTGTTACCATCAGCCTTGACGCACAGATCGGGACCCCTACCCGAGATCCGCCGGTTTTGACATCGACATTGGTGCTTTCATCGAGAGTTCCTCTGTGTTGTCATTGTCAGGCTCGATGGCTCCTTCAATCATCGTCAACGACGCTGTCCAGGGTGAGACTTTCCTCCCCGGACAGATTGTCGTGTTCTGCGGCTTCGCACTGCGGGCGAATTCGCTTGGCCACTTGGAGCAGATCGATAGCTATGCCCCCGGCCACCAGGTCGGGTTCGGAAACTCGAACTACGCAGCGGATATTCATGGAGACTTGATCTTCAATGGATTCAGGCCAGTGCCAGGAGCGCCGAACAATCATGACGAGTACGGCTTAGACCTGCTGTCAGACGATGCTCGGGATATCACCCCGGCAGAAGCCTCAGATCTAAACCCGGGGCAGGTCGCGTTGCCTAAGGACGGAGGGCTGGACCCCGCCCCGCAGGCCGTACCCTCATCGGCGATGGAGCCAAACACATGCCTCACTTCTGAGGGAGCCTGTGACTCCGGACCCCCAGATTCATATCCGGTTGTAGGGCCTAGTCTGCGTGTCCCCGAGCCCGCCGAGCCAAGTTGGGCTCCGGTGATGGAGTTCACCGCGGTGGACATATTTCAGCACTCGCCCTTTGGCGACATACTAAACTCATTTAAAATTCTCTATCTGAAAGAGAATTCCGGGCTGAACTATGTCCGACTCGAGTGGGAAGCAGGCGAAAGAAATTCGTTACCCACCCACCACCCACTTGATAGCCACGGTTGATGATTTAACCGACGAGCTTGACTTCGACTCCGAAGGCATTGACGGTATGGACGACGATGCAGGAGAAGACTTAGAATCTACGGGGTACCTGATTCCCGCCTCGTCACGTGACATATACATGGTGGATACGCCCAAGGAAGACGACGGTGACAATCCGGAAGATAAAACCCCTGGGCAAAAACCAAAGCGATGGCGTAGATGCCATTCCAAATCCAGCAACAGTAAAAATATCAGCAAGAGCGCCAGAAGGATCGATACGCCGGTCAAGAATGAGATAACCTCCACAGAAAGCTTATGGCCACATCGAGAAGTCTGAAGAGGAAGAAGCAATGGCTTAAAGCCGCACAGGAAACGCTCAATCGCAGATGGAACAAAGTGCTAGACACTGAAGAAAGATATGGCGACGATCGCCACACAAAGAGCTACCCAAAACGTAAGCTACTGCCAGAATTCGACGATGAGGCCGTTCCACCAAAGTGTAACATGACCAGGAGGAGAGAAGTACCACTTCATAACCGCAATAAATCAACTACCGAAGATGCCCACGATCTACGTGAGCACCTGGATAAGAAAGCTGGCACAACTAGGTCCATCTATGGATCTAAAGGACACACCCCTGCGGGGGACTGTGGTCGTCAAAACAATTATGACAACCAAACACCAGTTCGGAATAAACACCGAACACAACAACAGCCGATGGCATGCCACAGCTCGTCCAGATACAGAGGGGCTGCTCACCCCCTGTGCTTTACTGATGAAGTACTAGACCATGAATTCCCACAGGGCTTTAAACCTGTGAACACAGAGGCATACAACGGAACGACAGACCCAGGGGTCTGGATCGAGGACTCTATCCTGCACATACACATGGCTCGTGGGGATGACCTCCACGCCATCAAATACCTTCCCCTCAAACTGAAGGGACCAGCTCAGCACTGGTTGAAAAGCCTCCCGAAAATTCAATTGGGAGCTGGGAGGAACTAGAGGATGCTTTCAGGGCCAATTTTCAAGGGACTTATGTCCGGCCTCCGGATGCTGACGATTTAAGTCACATAATCCAACAACCCGGAGAGTCCACCCGCAAGCTTTGAAACAGATTCCTCACTAAGAAGAATCAAATTGTTGATTGTCCGGATGCCGAAGCCCTAACGGCATTCAAACATAGCATCCGTGCGGGTGGCTCGCCAGACACCTCGGCCAAGAAAATCCTAGGACAATGGCAGCCCTAACAAGCCTTATGACCCGCTTTTGTGCGGGTGAAGATAGCTGGCCAGCCCGTAAAGGCACCAGCGACCCCAACACATCTAAAATAAGGAATGGCAACCGGAAGCCACGGCATAATAAAAACAAATGCCAAAGCAAGGAAGAGAGCCCGGACAACACAACGGTTAATGTCAGATTCAGGGGCTCTCGACCTAACCAGCAAAATAAGCAATCTAAAGGTAGTAAAGAGGGACCGTCCGGTCTGAACAGAGTTCTGGACAGGCTATGCCAAATTCATGGCACCCCCGACAAACCTGCGAACCACATGCATAGAGAGTGCTGGGTCTTGAAGCAGGCCGGCAAACTAAACGCCAAACACAAGGGAAGGGAAACACCAAGTGAAGACAAGGATGAACCTCGCCAGCCGAACACTGGGGGACAGAAAAAATTCCCGGCAGAGGTTAAAACAGTGAACATGATCCACGCGACTCACACATCCTTGGGAAGGCACGAACGCGCCCATAAAGACACGCGCGATATAGAGCCCATCGTACCCACACCTAACTACTGGATGTCTTGTTCGATCACCTTCGGTCACCTGGACGGCCGAACTAGTATTCGGCGCGAAGGATCAAATGCCTTGGTGCTTGACCCAATAATCAATGGATACCATCTCACTCACGTCCTCATGGACGGCGGCAACAGTCTCAATTTAATATATGAGGACACCGTCCGCAGGATGGGAATAGACCCATCCAGGATCAGTAAGATCAACACCACCTTTGAAGGGGTAATACCAGGCATTAAAGCCCACAGCGGGGGCTCCGTCATACTGGAGGTTACATTCGGCTCTCCAGGCAACTCCAGAAGCGAAGAACTGCTCTTCATAATCGCACCCTTCCAAAGCAATTATCACGCATTTCTTGGGAGAATGGCCTTCGCCCGCTTCAACGCATTGCCGCACTATGGCTACCTTACACTTAAGATGCCCTGTCCACGTGGCGTCATCACCGTTAGCGGAATAACAGAGCGCTCTTCGCGTGCAGAGGAATACGCGACGGCCCTAGCGGCCGAACTATAAGCGGCCTCTAACAAAAATATGACGGGTCGTTAAGACCACGGACACGGTTAGACGAGTCCGGAAGCCCATATCAAACAAGGGCACCGTATATGTAATCTTATAGTGGATACCAGGGGCTAATAATAAAGCCCCACTCTTGGCTCAGCCTTATTTGCAAGCCAGCATCTTACATTTTTACTATCCATCGCATACTTACGTTGCACTCTGCCATGAGTTTCCCTTTTCCACAGACAACGTTCGCGCGATACCCTTCCAGGATGCGGCACAAAGGAGACAAAGGTGCAGACGTGCAGCAGGGCCCCGTTCAACAGGTTTTTTTAGATTAAGCCCCTGTGTAAACCTTTTCTATTGCCTCTTGTTGTTTAAACCATCCCATGGGTTCCATACCCACAGAGGATACTCCCGTTTTTGGCATTTCGCCATGACAGATTAACGCACGTACCTGGAAACACAGGGTTTATAATGAATTGGCATTCCTGAGCCCATCATCTGTTATAAAGTCCGAATACCTTCAGGAGTGTTCGGCGTCACGAGTTTGGCCTTATATGCATCAGCTCCGAATCATGTCTTTGGTCAAATGTCGGGTTTGCCCGGCTCCTAGATTTGCCGCCTTATGTTCCGTTATTATCGGCGAAGGTGGCCAAAGGAGAACTACTGCGATTGTGCCCTGGTTATTCCGGATGAGCACCTCAGTAGAGAAAGCCGAAAACTGACTGTCATGATACAGCGAGAGACTGTTCAACCACTTGACGACTCACCAGAATCTTTAGGATTCCTCTGCATTAGCAAAGGGCCATTTCCCGGCCAGGTACATACGCGCCCGTATTTGGATGCACGCGAAGGTACCATGGGCTACATAGTAGCCCCACTTTAGAATCCCGTGGCTAAGCTAAAGTGTTACAGCTATATAGTCCAGTTGCCTAGTTCGTCGTGCGATCACCTCCTTAATGGACCAAGATGTTGGATCAAGTGTGATTCAGCATATTGTTTCGCGAACACCCCCATATTGTATGCATGGGGGCTGAAGCCAACGACTGCTAACTTTCGGATTGCATATTTATATATACATATATATATATATATATATAAACGGCCGCACAGGGGAAATAATCATATTCTCAGGCAAATAGTATAAATCTAGCCTCATAATCAAAATAAACATTGTTTTTACAATGATTCCGTTCATTCGAATAGGACATTCTTCGAGCACTGTGATTCTATTAGACGGGCACCTTCTATGACCTGCGCCAAGTAGTGCTCGGCCGGATATTGGCCCCCCACCGGATCCTGGGGCACTATCATAGTGGCATCCATATCCATCCAATAGGCTTTAACGCGGGCGAGAGCCATCTGTGCACCCTCTATGCACGCCGACCTCCTCATGGCATCGATCCGAGGCACGACCCCAAGGAACTGTTGCACCAAACCAAAGTAACTGTCCGACTTAGGCCCCTTTGGCCAAAGATGGTCTATTACAGACCGCATTGCAAGCACGGACAACCTGTGAAGCTCCGCTACAGCAGCCATCTTGTCACTCAACGGCAGCCGGCGAGTGGGAGCATGGAATTGCGACCAGAAAAGCTTCTCAACTTCCTTGTCACCTTGACCTTGGAAGAATTCTGCGGCGTCAGCCGTACTCTTCGCCAAATCCGCATATGCGTCCGCAGGACTCCAACGTCCATCCAGGGGAGCGTACTTCGGATCGAAATTTTTTGTTCGCAGCAAATAGGAGCCCCCAGCCGCGACTTCACCGGCCTGTCAAAGCTCCTCCCGCGCACCCCTGATCTCGGTCCGAATTTCCTTGGTGGCATTCAGTGCCTTGTTCAGTTCGGCCAAATTACCCTCACGCTCCTTTTTCAGGAGCTCATATAGGTCAGCGGCATCTTTTAGTTCAATAGCCATTTGGGCTATCTTTTCCTCGCTTCGGTGATGAGCAGCTTGTTCGGCCCTCGGTTCCTCGGCCGCCTTTAGGGCAGCCGCATTGCTCACCCGAGCTTGTTCCTTGGCTTGAGCAAGCTCCTCCCTCAGGGCCTCTACAGCAGCAGCACCATCTGCAATCCGAACATACTACATCAATATCATGGCATCTTCATATTTTCTCGATACAAGGGAAGGCATGACACATACCTTGTGATTTGTCCACCCACTCATTCACCAGCGTGATATCGGCATCAATCGATGCAATTTGCCTTGTTAGTTCGGCAACTTCAACGAACTGGCCGGCATCCGGACCCACAGGTACCTATACACATTTACAGCACTGTCATTGGTTTATGATCCCCCATTTGCCGCCTAGGGCGGGCAACCAGAGTCTCAGGGGCTACTATCTATATGGAGCACACCTAGCGCGTGCCTTACAACCAAAGAAATAGTGGATTCTCCATTACATACCTCAAAGCCTCTGAACAGGCTTGTGAATGCTTCATTCAAACCGCTTGTAGCGGATGAAATCTTCTTGAGCACCGCACTCATTAATGAGCGGTGCTCCTCCGAGAGCGCAGCTCGCTCTAGCAAGCCCGTCAGTACGTCTGGCCGGACATCGAAATGCGCCGGACTCTTCCCATCGCCCCCCGTTGTAGCCAAAGGCTCCGGCTGCAGGGCGGCTGACGAATTGACTGCCGCCTTCGGCAGATTCGGACTCCTCCGTGACAACACCTCGGTGTCGCCCGCTTCATGAGTCGGAGAAGGGGGTGGGGTCTCGCTCTCCATCATCTCCGGAGGAAGGTGCCCCGAAGACGAACCCTGTTGAGAGGAGTTGCTGGCCGGACTGCAAGAAAGTTGAATCCTGGTTATCGATCTAGGAGAAATGCAGTACCTTCGGATGGTAGATTGACTTATAGCTCGATAGAGGGATGGCCCGTTGGAGGGCATGGTGCGGTGAGGGTGCCCGTCGGGGCAATGCCCCCTGAGGATGTCTTTTTCCCTGATTTGGGCATCTCTGCCTCCAGATCTTCGGAGGCGGCCCTCTTCTTCCCGCGCGGAGAGGAGGCCTTAGCCTCCCCTCCCCGACTATCCTCCTTTGGGGAGGTAACAATTCCCCCGGTTCGGATGCGTAGCATGTGGAGTTCGGTTTCTTCATCCCTCCCCTTGTCTTTCCTCGAGGGCATTCTGCTGAGTACCCAGTCGAGCATCTTGGCCATGGTAGGGGCGGGCGAGCCTTCGGGAAGCGGTGCCGGACACCTGATTCTCGCCGCCTTGCTGAGCCATTCCTGGATGCAGGTGATTGTCAGAACAAACAGTCATGATAAATACAAAATAGGGTGTCCGGTATCAAGGCTACTTACTTGGGTATCTAGGCGATTACAGCTTAGGACCGCATCCTCGGTGGTGTCCGGACACACTACTTTCTGTCCGAACAATAATTTGGACATCTCTTCAGGCTTCAAGCCGAAGAAGTGCTTAACAGTCCACGGACCCTCCGAACTGAACTTCCACATCTGGAGAGGCCGGCGTTGGCACGGCAACATCCGCCGGATTAACATCATTTGCATTATGCTGACAAGGTTGATATCCCTCTCAAGTAGCTCCCGGATGCGGTTCTGTAGTACTGGTACATCACCTGCGGGCCCCCAATTCAGTCCCACATCTGTCCCGGATGCCAACTGTGATGGAGGGCCCGAGCGGAACTCGGGAGCGGCCACCCAGTTTGTGCCCCTTGGGGGCGTAACATAAAACCACCTCCGCTACCATACATCAGATACTTCCGGGAAAGAACCCACTGGCCATGGGGCGTCGGCGTTTTTGCTTATTACAGCACCTCCACACTCCACATGTCACCCCTCGATCATCTTCGGCTTCACATTGAAGTCCTTGAGCCATAATCCAAAGTGTGGCGTGACGTGGAGAAAAGCCTCGCACACGATAATAAACGACAAGATATGGAGGATAGCGTCTGGAGCCAGATCATGAAAATCCAACCCGTAGGACAACATGAGCCCCCTCACGAAGGGATCAAGGGTGAAACCCAAACCACGGAGGAAGTGCGGGACGAAAACGACGCACTCATTGGGCTCCGGCGTAGGGATGACCTGCCCTGGAGCAGGAAGCCTGTGCTGGATATCGGCGGTCAGGTATACGACCTCCCTAAGCTTTGCAATGTCCTTCTCCTTAATCGAGGAGGCCACCCACCGACCTTGAGGGTCAGATCCGGACGTATTGGAGGGTCTGGGGGTTGGAGCTTAGGTTTCGGGTGTTAGAACTCGAGGTACGAGAGGGCGCGATGAAGGTGAAAAAGAGGCATAGGCCTCGACCCCTTTTATAAAGGTGATGAATATCAAGAGTCCTTGGTGTGGCCGTTTGAGGCTTATCTAAAAACACACGAGGTAATGCCAACGGCCGTCGTGGGGTCACACACGCCTATATTGATGACAAATCCCGTAATAAGAGGAACACGATCTCTTCCTCGACGGGATGTGCCAATAAAACCGCCTCGTAACACGAGTCGTTGTGGGGTAAGAAACGCCGGTTCACGTTGGACCAAGCCAGGATGCAAGGGCACGACGCATGAAGATTGCCAGCAAATCAGATCTATATCGTGTGAAGATCATCTTACAGATCGGGACACGGTCTACGTGTTCGCTAACCACTTTGGAGTATTCAGAGAAGGAACCCGCCTTGCAATGCTGAAGACAATTCTGCGCGCCGGACTCATCGTCATTGAAGCCTGGTTCAGGGGCTACTGAGGGAGTCCTGGATTAGGGGGTATCCGGACAGCCGGACTGTGTACAACGTCCGGACTATTGAAGCGTGAAGATAGAAGACTCAAGACTTCGGCCCGTGTCCGGATGGGACTCTCCTTTGCGTGGAAGGCAAGCTTGGCGATCCGGATATCATATTTCCTTCCTTGTAACCGACTCCATGTAAACCCTATCCCTCTCCGGTGTCTATATAAACCGGAGAGGTTGGTCCTTAGAAGGCCGATCACAATTACAATCATACCATCATAGGCTAGCTCTTAGGGTTTAGCCTCTACGATCTCGTGGTAGATCTACTCTTGTACTACCCATATCATCAATATTAATCAAGCAGGAAGTAGGGTTTTACCTCCATCGAGAGGGACCGAACCTGGGTAAACATCTGTGTCCCTTGCTTCCTGTTACCATCAGCCTTAACGCACAGATCGGGACCCCCTACCCGAGATCCACCGGTTTTGACACCGACAGTGGGTGCCGGCGGCAGGGAAGGAGATCTGAGGGGGCGAAAGACGGTCAGGAGTCATGATATCTGGTTTGGTGGATGTTTCTGTCGATGGAGCAACTCAGTTGAGGTGGACGACATCGCGGCAGGAGCAGGACAAACCACATAAAGTCCCCTTCGACACCTACCTATAACTAAAGTAATTCTATAAGGGATCATTTGGCTTGCATGATTCTAAAAACGCAGGGATAGGAAAAACACCGGAATAGGATAGGAATGCACATGGTAAACAGAGCATTTTTAAACACAAGATTTCTTTCAACTTGAGTGTTTGGTTTACAGGAATTGGAAGAGTAGAGGAATGCAAAGAAACATGGCCAAAATAAAGTGAAACCATATTTAAGTGTGTACAGTTAGAATGTTATTCTGGCACTAATGCACTTGGTCTTGTCTTCATGCATAGGATTTTGAAAAGTAGGTCCAGGTGGATGTTTTGCTTCATTGGTTTCTACAAAATGCATGAATAATTGAATAGTAGAGTGCCATTGTAAAATTCCATATTGCTATGTTTTTCTGTCGAACCAAAATAGCCCTAATGGATCGACATGAATGTATAGTAATAAGTGATGCAACAAGTGTACAACCTCTTTGCCGTAGCCGTGTCGACCTCGGCATCATTGGATTGGTCGCTGAAGCAGTTGAGGCAGTGGTGGTTGTCAGAGGTGTGGAGGAAGATCTGAGGAATCTGTAGACGGCGTCCAGGGCACTGCTCTGTTGTGATGGATCGTTCTGTCATTGGAGCAGCCCCGGTGAGCCTTAAGACATCAAGGCTGAAGCAGCACAAGACAGACATCGCCAATCTCAAGTGGAATTCTAATAGCATGTCCAATAGATGATGTAAAATAGATGTGAAATTTACATCACCAAAAACCACCTGACTACAATAGATGAGGTAAAAACTGTTGACTCTGAACTTAACTGTCAAAACTGAAATTTATTGTGGAATCTGAATGTTACTGTCGAAACTGAATGCAATGGTAGCAGAGAGGCACTTGACATGTAGTTTAGGGAGGCGTGCAGTTCATCTACAACCTACACCCCCTGAGCCGCCAGCCACCACTGGTCGAACCGCCGGCCCCAGCGCCGCCTCGCCGCCCCGAAACAACTCCCCACCGCCGGTCCGCCGCCGCCTCGGTTAGCCCTATAGGCCCCCCGCCCCCACCCCGAACCCTAAGATAGATAGTGGGGTACCTCTCCGGTGAGCCCCCGTCCCCTCTGCGCGTGGTTCTTCCTTAACTCCAGCAAGCCCACTGAACCCCTGAAAATCGACTGACCCAAAAGTCGATTCAGTCGACTGAAGTGTAGCTAAATCAGAGCAGAGTAGCAGCACAAGCGAGGGGAAGAGCAGCAGCAGCAGCGCGAGCGAGCGAGCGAGAGCCGGAGCAGCAGTAGCTGGGCGAGTGAGCGATTGAGCGAGAGCCGTAGCAGCAGCAGCAGCGCGAGCGAGCCAGCGAGAGCCGGAGCAGCAGCAGTAGATCCGGCGGGTATGGATGCTGCCGCCGAAGGGGCCTCACACTGGGGGAGAGCTGCCGTGGAGATGTCGCCCGCAGCACCGGCTTCAAGGTAGCCACTCCATGGGGGTGTGGGATGGAGCACCGTCAGCGCCAGGAGGTCGAGCTAAGGAGAAGGTGTGATGCGATGAGTGTACAACCTCTTTGGTGGCGCCGAGTAGGCCTTGGCTTTGTCCGAGGAGTCGGTGTGGATGCTGCGGTTCTGGTGGAGCGGGTTAAGGCGGCGCTATGGGGATGGAGCAGCCGCGATAGACGAGGCGATCGTAGGAGCAGCTCCTTGGAGGTGGAGGACGGGGCGGCTGAACCGGCGGGATGACGAGATGGACGCCGGATCCTCATCCGGGGAGGTGGACGAGGGACGTCGAGCTATTGCGGTGGACGACATCATCGGGGAAGAGGCTCCGGCTAGGCAGCGGTGAGGTGGTGGACAGAGGAGGGTGGGGTTTCACGGCTGGAGCGGAGAGGTTATGGCGGCCTGGGTTTCGAATGGCAAAAAGGAGGCGATGAGAGGGGGTGAACCATGACTTAGGGACGCGCTTGTCCAAAATGTAGGGTGTGTTACAGAAGTACCCCCCACCGATTTGAACTAGCGGCCCTTTCGGCTCAGGGTTAGAAGGGGGATTTCGCATGTCGGGATTTGGCAGCTGGAGGGAGTTTTTGCGCGCGTTGTAATTTCGGGATAACAAGGCGCCGGTTGTGAAGGCGCCAGTTTTGGGAGCATGATATCTGAATTTTTGGGATTTAACAAGGCGCGGGTTGAATTTTAGGGTCAAGGCTAACGTGTAATATTGTACTTGTACGTACCAAATAAATTCGCACTTCTCTCAACCAAAAGAAAACGAAAATAAAATAAAACTATTCACACCACACAAAGAGAGAGTCTTGCCCCATTTTACTATAAAAATGCTATTCAAAGCTACTCCCTCCTTCCATCTATATAGGGCCTAATGCGTTTTCGATGCTATCTTTGACAAAATATTAGAGCAATAATATATGACATGCAACTTACACAAGGCACATCGTTAAATTCGTATGTGAAAGGTTCTTTCAATGATATAATTTTCACATTGTGCATGTCATGTACTATTAATCTTGTCAATAGTCAAAGGCGGTCTTAAAAAATGCATTACACCCTATATAGATGGAAGGAGGGAGTATGAATCCATGTTATGTCCAATTAAATTTTTTCGCTTGCTATATAATGCATGTAACCTACTCATACCAACATTTTAGTGCATTCCAAATGTCTATACTACCGCTGCAATTCGAACTGAATTTGAATTCATTTCTCTATTTCAATAAGAATCTAGAATCATGATTGTTGCCAACTTCAACCATCATTCGTGTATTACCTTAATAACACACCACATGATTATTATAGAGATAGATATGAACTATGTGTACTACATGAACTCGAATTCTATTTTTTGAATACACTTGATGTTGATTCCAAATAATAGTACATTTGATGTACTAACTATATATTCTAATCTAAACCATGTTCCATACGTGTACACCATGTTTATCACACATAGTATAGTGCCTCGCCCCATACATTATGACAAGTATTTAGGCTGAGCTGCAAACGCCACACATTAGCCCAAATTATGATCAATGTTCTATATATTATACGTAGTACTAGCAAGATGCCCATGCGTTCCACAGAACATCAACATGATCAAGGGGAGGCCTAATTTGCAAATATGGAGAGGGGTGTGGGTATCTTTTTTTTTCAAAATTGCCATAGTTTCCTTCCTATCCATCAGACATAAATCGGACGACCTATATTGCAGGATGGCAGGCACACCATCATCAACAACTCCATTTTTTTTATAAGAGTAGAGATAAAATATATTATATGTAGTATAACATGTTCATAACCACAACATGTGTATCACCATTATATATATTCACACATGCGGCGGTTTAAAACACTATGATAAATTCTTCAAATATCCGAATTCGCTTTTTATAATGAAGTATGATCTCTATTCGTCTTTTACACCCACACAATCCTCTTATCTTTGTAGCTTGCTAGAGCTAACTATCTCTCGTGCATGCACACGCCCGCATCCCTCTCACCCTCCCTCAGCATGCTCTAGCTCCATCATGCAAATTCGTCCTTTCACTTTAGATCGTTCACCCATGGTGTGTGTAGGCCCCCCAGCTCCTTATTTACGGCACACATCGATCGATATGCCTCTCTAGCCAGGTGTGCCTAGCACAAACACAAGCTTCCCCTCTTCTCTTATCACCGTCCATGCCTCACTCCCACCACTCTTTTCATCAATCTCGTACTCGCACACTCCCCCCTCGATATAGTATGACTCTCGCACCACCTCCTAGATGCATCCCTCTCTCTCTATCCTTCTCCCCGTGCCTCATTTGCTTCTAAAACAGACATGCATGTATACCAATCGATCTCCCAACATATACCTAGGTCGACTTTAACTATTCCCCCCCATTGATCGACGTACGTCGCAAGTTATGTCTCTCCTTTCTCTGATAAAGGACGATTGATCTTCCTATGTAGTTATGTCTGCTTACCATAGCCATATCGTCCCCCCTCATCATTCGTGCATGCCTCCTGACCCATCTCTCACACGCACGTGCACAGACAGGCATCCATCCCCTCTCTTATTGATATTGTAGGCGTGCCCTCCAGTTGTCTAGCAAGCCTATCCCACCATTTGTTAGAAGCAACTCCACTACCACCCCCTCCAACACTCTAGCTCTGTCTCTCTTCCAACCTTATTCCTCTCCTACACATATGCATGGATGCCGATCGATCTCCCTTAATACATGAGGTAGATCAATCTCCCTTAATACATGAGGTAGGCCTCTCTCCTCCTCCACACGTATACCAGCCATTGTACCTCTATAGTTAATTAGGCATCCCGCCACCACACACCGATAGTCGAGCGATGTAGGTAGGTGTCCATGCCACAGAGACAAACTGCACCTGTCCCCTCTTTCATTCTAGTAGGCCAGCCACTCTATATCTTTGACGTGGGCACACAGAAATTCGATGGCACTCTTTATCAACCACACGCGCGCACACACACACACACACATCATCCCTCTCTTCGATTCTATGGACACCTCAAGTCGATGATACCTCCACTCTCTTCTCGTGGATCGCCCCCTCTATATATATGATATATCCAGGACTCTATTTCACACACATTGCATATGTTACATTTTTTAATTGACCCCCCCCCCCAAAAAAAACTCTCACGAACCCACACACTATATCTCTCTACATTTATATATCTCTCACACAGCCCCACGTAGGTGGTGTACGTATACAAGAATAGAATAGGTACACCGTGCACATACTCATGCTTCGTGCCCAACCACACCCGCGCGGTTACACGGTGGAGCTCATTTCTGTACGAAATGGCAGCCCACGTGCTAATTTGAACGCGTGTAGCGGTTGTTTACCTACTGAGGTCGTGTACCATGCGTGCACTAAACAAAGTTCGACTTGATGCGTTGGCGCGTTATTTTTAAATAAAGTTATATCGCTCAATGGCACGTACACATAACATAAAATAATTTTTATGGAGAAAAAGGTAGTCCGCTCCACTATATACAATGGAGCCTCCCTGCCTGGTTTGTCTATCTTCAGAGTATCTCACACAAGGCTGTGGTGGCCTCTCTCTCTCTCTCACCGTTGGTCACTGATCCAGCTGCATCCTTTTCGCCGGCGGAAAGGGAGGATGTGCATCATTTCTCTGTTGGACGGTGCCAAGGCAGCATGTCCTGATCTGCGGTACAAGCCATTCTCTCTGACCAAGCTCCGGCGCGGTAGGGCCTATGCCACCTGCTCGCTGCCGCAGTATGGGCAGATTCTGCCCGCCACCGCTCACCTAGTTACATCCCGATGACCTCTATGTATCCCCTCCGGCCTTGCTCCACTGCTCATCTTCCCAGAGTATATTTTAGAACCGAGGGGGTAGTGCACAGCCGCATGGGAGGCTCAGACCGGTCGTTGCGCCACATTAATAGTGAGTAATGAGCAGTCAAATCATAAGACCCACCTTTCCCACTGTAAGTTGCTTGGAAGAAGCAACCATCAATACGCTCTTCTTCGAATCCGCTCTCCATCCGTCACTGTTTATAGAGTGCGCTTCAGAAAAAGAGAAAATCTCTGGGACCAAGGCGACTAGCGATCGGCCTGAAAAATAGCATTGGTAGTTATAGCACGACGTCTATTACTAGAGGAAATAATGCATACACACATGCATGCAGTGCTTCCACCCCGGGTACACACATGCATGCACTTATTCCACTCCTTAGTACTACATCGGGAGAAAATTGCGGTTACCACACCCTAATTAATTGAGCATTAAACCAAACGCGTCCAAAGTCTCTCTAGTGGTGGAAATGCATTGATAGAAATGCATCATAATGAAGCACGCCCTATAAACTGTGACGGAGGGAGGAGTAGTATGAAGGTGCAAAACCAACTACGCGTATGGCCAGTCGGTCAACGCACCTCCTCTTGGCATATCACTGACATGTGGGACCAGAGTGTGAGCAAACCGATCTCAATTGACGGCAAAATGGCCAACCCGTCTTTCCTTGAGAGAGACGAGGAGCGAGAACACACAGACGGGCTCACACAGAGGCCAAGATATATTCGAGCATGGTTGATCGATATCATCATTACATGTTGGGCCACCGTTTTTCGCCCTTCTTCGGAATAAATGTGTACTTTACCAGAGATTAAAAAAAATAAGAGTACAGAGGCTCCACCATGCGGTTCTAGTAGTAGTACTACTCGTACTACTAAACCTTGCACTTGGCTCTTCGCCTCTTGGTGAAGTCGAACAATGATGGTACTCCGCATTTTCGGTACTATAGTGTATGCCTCTGGCAATCTGACACCGAATGAACTGATGCATGTCCACCGCCTAGGCGCGAGGACATGTTGCATTAGTCAAAAGGTGTAAGCGAGCTTCACCTTGTCCTGCAAGCTTCTCGTCATTCTGCGAGTTGACAGGACACACCAACAAGTAGTGCTAGTCCATACTCCGTCCTTTCCGGTTAATATGGCTTAATCTTTTTTGCAGGTAAATGAGAGAGCTTTATTCATATATAAGCATTCTTAGGACGATCAGCCAAGACACTGGTCACTAGGAAGCGAGGTACCCTGCAAAAAAAGAAGTAGGAAGCGAGGTGTTTCATCAAGCCAGCTCTCGGCCACATTCAAAGTGCAGCAAGCACGGTTCGCACAAAGATGCGCCGCAAGGTTTGCTGACCTGTTTACATGCTGAATAACAAAAAAAGAGGAAATATTACCTAGCGCTCCTATTTGTAACAGGATATGAGCCAGAATTAAGCAAGAATTGTGGCGAGTGTTCCATGCAATCAACTTCCATTATCACATGCGAGAACCCTTGAAGAGAACCAAATGTGTTGTAGATTGCTTTATCACATTTTAAAAATATAATTAGAGTGCAGATGCTCCTCCATCCGGTTCCTAGTACTAGTATAGTACATGCCTCTATAGACTATAGTACTAGTACTAGTACTAGTAAACTTTGCGCTTGGCTGTTCACCTCTTCGGGAAGTGCAACAATAATAGTACTAGTATAGTGTATGCTTCTTGCAAGTTGACACCGAATTAACTGTTGCACGTCCACCACCTGAGCGAAGGACAGCTTGCATTAGTCAAAAGTTTCTCCTTGCCCCGCGAGCCAGCACGCGCAAGCTTCTCCCATCCTGCAAGCTTCTCCTCATTTGGCAAGTTGACGGGACACAACAAAGTAATGCTAGTCCATACTGCGTCCTCTCCGGTTAATATGGCTTAATTTTAAACGAGATGAATACACTGTCTATCACTGTATATTTGTAAATATACGATCAGTTGACTTCATAATATGCTCATTGCGCTCAATATATACATTTTCCGGTGTTTATACGGTCACTAGCTCACCCTGGCTGAGTATGTGTGTGCATGCACATGTAGGTTGAGCACTTGAGCGTGACCGTGTGTGTTCCATCGTGTGCTCGGACATGCATGCATTAGGGCGTCGCGCACGTTTTTGCGTCCATGTGTATGTGTGACTGTTGCATACACGTAGGGGGAGTACGTGTAGGGGCCACTAAAGGAGCAGTTAAATCACATAGTAAGTTAGTCGGAAGAAGCAATCATCATTTCACTCTTCAATGACATGTACGCAATATAAAATGGTTGATACGGAGAGAAAGAGAAAACGACTATATATACACTAGCAGGAGCCTAAGCTACAAGCCTGCTTGCTTGGGTTGCTCTCTTCACAAGCATTGAACGACGGTGGCCACACCGCTGGTCACATATCCGGCCTGATCCCGCAGCTGGGCGAAGGGAACAATGTTCTGCGTAGAAGCGATCGACATCGGCGAGGGAGAAAATCCACAATCAGTGCGTCCCAATCGGGGGTCACCGCGGTATGGGCCGATTCCGCGTCCCAACCGCCCTTCTAGCTATAGCCCGACGTCCGTTCCGAAAATATTCATGCATGTTAACAAGAATTATACTAGTATCACTATTCCGTTTTGAAAAAAAGCATATAAGCTGTTACTTCTTACCCAAAGGATATTTATATCCAACAGACACAAAATATCCATTCGACTATTCGAAATTACTTTCACTGTTGATATGATGTCGAAGTAATTGCTGCATCGCCACCAAAACCCACCATCTCTTAAGCTAAAGTAGACTGAGCTAACCCCTATATTAGCATATTACTAAGATAAACAGAAGGCACTGTAGAATCATTTAGGATGTGAACTTGTCAATCTGAATGTGGAGGGACACCAGCTTAGCCCCGGCCAGCAGCTTGGGCGGAACTGTGAAGAAGGTCAGCTCCTGCACGGCAACATCGCCGGGATCCGTGATGCTTGTCACCTCCATTTCCAACTTGATGGCGTCGGTCCTGCCTTTGGGCTCCCCCGGCGGCCATTCGCCCACAGCTTGGCCATGTAGTGCGGCAGTGGGGATGCACCCGCTCTGATGCAGATGACTGACACGGCGATAGGCGCACCAATGTCGATGTCGTATTTTGGGTTCCGGCGGACCCTTGAGGTTCGAACACTGGGGTGCGCGCGGAGATTCAACCCTCTACCGTCTCGCGCCTTGCCGAATCGCTGGGACCTAGACTACTAAACAGAACAGCACAAGAGACACAAGATTTATACTGGTTCAGGCCACCATTGTGGTGTAATACCCTACTCTAGTGTGTGGTGTGGTGGATTGCCTCTTGGGCTGATGAGGAACAATACAAGGAAGAACAACCTCGCGAGGGTCTGTTCTTGGCTGGTGCGATGAACTGCTAGGAGGGACTTTAATCGCTCTATCTACTGGTTTCTTGATGAGGATCCAGACCCCTCTACCCTGGGGGTGGCTAGCCCTATTTATAGGCAAAGGCCCTGGGCCTCTTCCTAAATATTGAGCGGGAAGGGCGCCAACAATTGGCCATTTTGAAGGGGAACAACGGGTACACTTATCCTGACTAAAGTTGGTCCTCGTCTGTCAAAGGCTCTGGTGATGACGCCGGCTTGGGCTCCACAATGACTTCCTTCCAGCCGTTCGGCCGGTCTTGGTCTTGTTGCACAGAAATGGATGCCTTTGCTTGATGCTCTCGCCCGCACTTGCTCCCTTTGCACCAAAGAGGAAAGGAGGACACTGCGTGGGCTGGCGCCCGACTGGCGCCCTTGGTCGTCATGTCTTGCGTCATGGGCACCTCGCGAGGTACCCTGCCTTGAACTCTCCGCCTCCTCATGGGCCAGCCTGACGAGGCCGTGCCTGAGGAAGCTCCTTGCCGTCCGCCCCGCGAGGCTTGACCCCTCGCGAGGGTCTTGAGCTTTCATTGATGAAGATGGGCTGTGCTGGGCCTCCTTTGAGCCACGCCGCAGGCCGCAGGTAGGCAAGTCTGGGGACCCCCGTTCCCAGAACGCCGACAGTAGCCCCCGGGCCCACGGCGCGCCTGAACTTGGCTGAGCAGAGAGGCGAGAGGGCAAGTGCGAAGCGTCGCGAGCCCTAACAGCCTACGGCCTTGGGCGCCGCATGGCGGTTGATTGGACGTGGGCGGCACTATTCCCCCACGCCTCCTTATTTTGTGCCTTGCTAGGCAGACATGCTGCCACACACAGCCGTTCCCCTTTCTGCTGCCTAAGCGCTCTCTGTCCCTTCTTCTCTCGAACTCCAGCTCCTGCATATAATCCAATCTCGGACCTTCCCCATCCCTTCCTGTCATCATGGCCCTGCCGAGGAAGGGAAAAGGGAAGAAGACCACGCTGCCGCCTCGCTCGCCGTCGACGGCGGCCCCCGCCGTCGATTGGCCGGTCATAGTCAATCAAGAAGGCCTGGACAAGGTCCGCTCGGCCCTGGTGTCGGTGTACTAAAGTAGGGGTACCTTAGTACCCCGAACTTGTGCACGGGCAATCGCAGCGCCCCGCGGCCCGCCAAGATCCTCCGTCATTTCCATTTACTGCCATTCAAGAACAAAGTGTTAACTTTGAAGACAAGGCTCCGGCAAGAGGAGCTTGCCGGAAAAGACAAGACCCTGGCAAGAGGAGCTTGCCGGGAAGAACAAGACCCCGGCAAGAGGAGCTTGCCAGGAAGGCCAACAAAGGCATGTCAAGAGACTTGCCGCGACGCGCCGCGCGTCCCGGCAAGACCCGGTGAGCGACAAGCTTGCGGGTGCGACAAGTCAGCGACTGCGGCAAGGCGCTTGCCACGGCGAAGCCACCACTCTGCGCCCACGCTCCAGCGCATCAGACGACGTGTCGCCGCAGGATCGCTCCTGGTGCACGTGGCGGGCGGCTGTGCAGCTAAGCGGTGCGAGGTGGCAAGTGAAGGTGACTAGGAGGCCATCGTGGCGATCGGTGGCGCCTCTAACGGTCGCTTCCTGCACTGTTGGAGCGACCGAACGGGCATTAAATGCTCTTGTCCCCTGCCGTCAGAGTTAGGTAGGGGGCACTGTAGATAGTAGTTGTACCAACCCGCGTTTTTACCTTTCTACCCCTCTCTCTGCGTTGCCACCTGTCGGTGACCCCTTTAGACTATAAAAAGGAGGCCCGTGCGCACGTAGAGGGGGTTCGACTCATTCGAGACCACAGCATACCCACGCTTTCGAGCAAGAACAGAATAGAAACACAAAGCAGCAGTAGGGGTTTTATCTCTCCGGAGAGCTCCGAAGCTGGGTAAAATCCCCCCGCGCGCTCGACCTCGATCTGCTCTTCGTGCGCCCTCGGCTCCCTGCCCCATAGGTGCTCGTTTTCCCCACGACATCTTTGGCGCGCCAGGTAGGGGGCGTCGAGGTTGTGCGAACCTGATCCGGTCTCCGCGCGCGCTACATCAACACCTTCATCGACATGCCGCCGAAGAAGAAGACTTCAGAGGTGGCCGCTCCGTCCACGTCGATCCCGCCGCCGCCGGAGCAAACGGGCGGCGGGGGAGACACCGGCGGAGGAACGGGCGCCGATGGGGGGACTCACATTGTCACCAGATCCAAAGACAAGGCCCCGCAAGCTTCGGCGTCCGCACATACACCGCACCCTTCCCAAGAGGTGCAGGGTCGACAACGCCATGGTGCTCCTAGCACCGTTCTCGCGTTGGAGCAAGGCCAAGCTGGTGGATCTTGGGGCGTTCAAGACCAGCGTGCACGCCAGCATGCTGGCACGAGTGAGGTGCGGTCGCCTGGACGGGGTACTGCTCCTTCCAACCCAGTTGGGAGTCCGAGCATATCCCGCTCCTCGCGCCGCTTGCCGCCGCCGCCGAAGACCCCAGAAGAAGCGCTGGCCCGAGCCCAGCTTCTCCTAGACTACCCTCCAGTGCCAGACAAGATCGACGACTGGAGGATGACCATTCAGAGCCTCGTCGGCTTCGCCAACACCGACAAGCCCCGGCAACCGAGCACATCGAAGCCCCGGCAAGACGCCCAGGCGCAAGCCGACGTCGACAAGACCGCTGGGGGTGCCACCACCGTGCACTCCCCGCCCCGAAGGCCAAGATCGCCGACTCGCCGGGCCAACCTCGACACCGACTCCACTGCATCGTCGGACTCGCGAGCTCGCCGCGATCAACGCCAAGTTCTTCAAGAGCGACGACATGAAGACGCTCGCACTCGCATCGAGCGTCAGAGAGAAGCGCGACGTCAGTCTGACCAGCGCGCTGGGCCCACTGTTGACATGCATGCGCCATGGGAACCAGGCGACTTGCCGTACGCGGTAGGTTGCCCTGCGTTCACTCGTGAGCTGCGGCAAGTCTAGTGGCCCAGCACCAAGAATTTCAAGCTAGACGTACCCGAGAAGTACGATGGCAGGATACATCCGTCAGAGTTCCTCAGCGTCTACACCATCGCGGTGCAGACTGCTGGGGGGCGCGACGAGAAGATACTCGCCAACTACTTCCCGCTGGTGCTCAAGCCCAACGTCAGATCTTGGCTCATGCACTTGCCGGACAACTCCATTTCTTCGTGGGCGGACCTGTGCCATCAGTTTGTCGGCGCCTTCACAGGCGGCCACAAGCCCCATGGCCAGGAAAGCGATCTTCATTTGCTTGCCCAGAAGGAAGGAGAACCTCTGCGCAAGTACATACAGAGATTCAGCTAGGTGCAGCGCAACATCCCAGATGTCCACCCTGCCGCGGTTATCAGTGCGTTTCATCAGAACGTGCGTAACCGCAGGATGAGGGAGGAGATGGCGATGTGCAAGATCAGAGATGTCAGCGAGCTCTATGCTCTGGCCGACAAGTGTGCACGGGCTGAAAAGGGGAGGAAACTCCCCGGAGAGAACGCGGGAGCAGAAGGATCTGACAGTGAGGATGCCCCTCCGGCAAGGAAGAACCGGAGGCGGAATAACAGAAAAAGGAAGGCTAAGGATGTACTAGTTGTCGAGCAGTCCGGCAACGGAGGCGGCGCCGACAAGGCCAAAGCTGGTGACTCCGGCGAGGCTGTGGTGGCCGCCGACAAGCAGGATGGTTCCGGCAAGCAGTACTGCAAGATCCATCGCACCATGGGCCATGACCTCCAAGCCTGCAAGAAGGTTGAGCAGATGGCAGAGCTACAGAAAGCTGAATATGAGCGTCGCGACAAGGAGAAATCCCAGGAAGGTGGCGGAGGATCCGGCAAGAAGCGTCCCGCCCGGGGAGGGCACCGCGGCAAGGCCAAGCAGCGGCAAGGAGACAGACCTGCCCATGGCCGCAACAAAGACGAAGACGAAGATGAGGATGATGAGATGGATGAGGATGAGACCGACGACCAAGAGTTTCAGAAGGCGACGGAGGTTTTGTGCATTGACGGCGGTGCTTCTCTGCACACCTCGCACCGTCAACTCAAACAGTGGGTGCGGGAGGTGAATGCAGCAGAACCATCAGTCGAATCGCGCAAGCCCCTGAAGTGGTCCAGCACGCCCATCGTCTTTGATGTTGAGGATCACCCTGATCGCATCACTGCGGTCGGGTGCTTGCCGATGTTGGTTTCGCCAACCATCCGCAACCTCAAGGTCACAAAGATGTTGGTTGACGGCGGGGCCGGCCTAAATCTGATCTCTTCCACGGTGCTCAACAAGCTCCAGATCCCCGACAGCGAGCTCTAAGAAACTGGTACCTTTCAAGGAATCAACCCGGGAAGGAGCAAGCCGAAGGGGAAGATCACACTGCCAGTGACGTTTGGCAGTGAGCTGAATTTCAGGAGAGAGAGAGAGAGTCACGTTTGACGTTGCTGATTTCCCATTGCCCTACAATGGGATACTCGGCCGTCCGGCGCTTGCCAAGTTCATGGCAGCCTCTCACTACGCCTACAATGTGCTCAAGATTCCTGGTCCGATAAGTGTCATTTCTGTCCAAGGCGACAAGAAGGATGCACTTATCTGTACCGACAAGATCTACCGGGAAGCAGCAGCCGCAGCAGAGCGCGAACCACTTGCCGCTGAAGCTCCCGGGGGGAAGAAGAAGAAGACCAAGTCCGGCAAGAGTAGCTCTGATGCCCACTCCGGCAAGCGCACCTCTTCGGAGTGCTGCGCTACCGTCGAGGACGCACCATCGAGCTCCACCGGCAAGTGCAAGAAGGCGAAGACAGCTGCACCAGAGACCAAGAAAGTGGCCGCCAAGGAGGACGACACTGGTGGTACCTTCACCATCAGTGCCACGCTTGACCCTAAATAGGAAAGCACGCTCATTGCTTTCCTGCGAGCGAATGTCGATGTGTTTGCATGGCAACCATCTGACATCCCTAGTGTTCCCAGGAAAGTAATTGAGCACCACCTTGCCGTCTGTCCTCACGCGCGGCCCATCAAGCAGAGAGTCAGGAAGCAAGCGGTGGAACGCCAAGAGTTCATTGCAGAAGAGATCAAGAAGTTGGAAGCAGCGGGCCTCGTCCGAGGAGTACTCCAGCCAACGTGGTTAGCCAATCCAGTAGTCGTGCACAAGGCGAACGGGAGGTGGAGGCTTTGTATTGACTTCACGGATGTTAATAAAGCTTGTCCCAAAGATCCATTTCCCTTGCCGTGCATTGACCAGATTGTCGACTCCACGGTAGGATGAGATCTGCTTTCATTTCTTGATGCATACTCAGGATACCACCAGATCTTCATGGAAGAAGAGGATGAAGAGAAAACCACATTCATTACTCCATGTGGCACGTACTGCTTTGTACGAATGCCTTTCGGATTAAAGAATGCCGGTTCAACATTTGCAAGAGTAGTCAGTCATGCTTTTGAGCCACAGCTACACAGAAATGTAGAAGCATACATGGATGATATAGTGGTCAAAAGCAAAGACAAAGAAACCTTGGTTCAAGATTTGAAGGAAACTTTTGCAAACTTGCGCAAGGTCAATCTCAAGTTGAACCCCGAGAAGTGCGTGTTTGGAGTTCCTTCCGGCAAGCTTCTCGGGTTCTTTGTGTCCCAGAGGGGGATCAAAGCCAACCCTGACAAGATCAAGGCTATCGAGAAGATTGAAGCCCCGAAGCGCGTCAAGGATGTGCGAAGGCTTGCCGGCTGTGTTGCTGCTCTCAGTAGGTTCATTTATAAGTCTGCTGAGCGCGCCCTGCCATTTTTCAAAATTTTGAAAAAGGCAGGTCCAATGAAATGGACTCCGGAAGCGGAGGCCGCGCTACAAGACTTGAAGAGATACCTATCCTCCGCTCCAGTACTTGTCGCACCTAAGCCGCAAGAGAAGTTGCTGCTGTATCTAGCGGCAACCAATCAAGTGGTTAGTGCTGCGTTAGTAGCGGAGAGGGAGGCAGATGATGAGCCAGCAGCCGCGGCAAGCGAGTCCAGTGACAAGCAGGGGGCTTCCCCGACAAGCTCTGGTCCCGGCAAAGCTGGATCTGTGCAGTTGCCGGAAGAGAAATAGAAGAAGATGGTGCAGCGCCCAGTTTACTTTGTCAGTTCCCTTCTGCAGGGGGCTAGATCAAGATACTCTGGAGTGCAAGAATTGCTTTTCGGCCTTCTCATGGCCTCGAGGAAGCTGCGCCATTATTTTCAAGCACATGAGATCACAGTTGTCACTCGCTTTCCGTTGAAGAGGATATTGCAAAATCCAGAAGCAACAGGCAGGATTGTTGAGTGGGCACTGGAACTGTCAAGCTTTGGCCTCAAGTTTGAAAGTACTTCAACTATCCAGAGCCGAGCATTGGCAGAATTCATAGCGGAATGGACGCCAACACCAGATGAAGAAATTCCGGAGAAGAGCATCCCCGTCAAGGAAGCAAGCAAAGAATGGATCATGTACTTTGGTGGTGCCTTCTCGCTGCAAGGCGCCGGTGCGGGTGTGCTACTTGTCGCACCCACCGGAGAGCACCTCAAGTACGTCATCCAAATGCACTTTCCCAAGGAGCAAGCAACAAACAATACTACAGAGTATGAAGGCTTGCTTGCCGGACTCAGGATCGCAGCAGAACTTGGGATCAAGAAGCTTATTGTCAGGGGTGACTCACAGCTTGTCGTCTGCCAAGTTAATAAAGATTATCAGAGTCCGCTGATGGAAGCCTACATTGATGAAGTGAGGAAGCTGGAAGAGCATTTTGACGGCCTGCAGATGGAACATGTTCCAAGAGCTCAGAACGACATTGAAGACGGCCTGTCAAAGTGCGCCGCACTCAAGTTACCTATGGAACCAGGGATTTTTGTGCTCAAGCTGACTCAGCCATCTGTAACATCATCAACTAGACAGAGCAAAAAGAGAAAGTTGGTTACTGGCGACTACTTTCCGGCAGAGCTCCCCGAAGCCGCCGCCAAGAAGGTCTCCAGGATCAACACAGAAGGTGCTGAGGAGCAGTCTGCTCCGACAAGCCCTAGGGTTTGTTTCGTTGAAGCAGACGCTCCCGACAAGCTGTGTCCCGACACGCTTGCCGGGGAGCATCACGCTCCGGCAGGATCCCAGATTCTTGTCGTAGAAGCGGATGTTCCCGTAGTAGCATTTGCGCCTTTAGTACTTGTCGTCGAGCCACAGGCTCCGGCATGGGCGCAGCAGATCGTCCATTTCCTTCAAACAGGAGAACTTCCCGAAGAGCAAGAAGAAGCAGAGAAAGTAGCCTGACAATCAAGTATGTACCAGTTTGTCAATGACATACTGTACAGAAGAAGATTCAACAGAGTGAAATTGAAGTGCATTTCTCGGGAAGAAGGACAAGAGCTGTTGGCGGAGATACATGGAGGCATATGTGGTCACCACATTGGCGCAAGAGCACTTGCCGGCAAAGCTTTCTGGCAAGGTTTCTTTTGGCCGACAGCCCTCCGGGATGCAACTGCACAAGTAACCAAGTGTGAAGCGTGCCAGTTCCACTCCAAGCAAATACATCAACCAGCTCAAGCTCTCCAAACAATCCCTTTATCCTGGCCATTTTCGGTCTGGGGGCTCGATATCCTCGGCCCCTCTCCCGAGCTGTCGGGGGCTTCGAGTTCTTGTACGTAGCAATCGACAAGTTCACGAAGTGGCCGAAGGTGGAGGCAGTGAGGAAGGTGATAGCACAGTCAGCAGTCAAGTTCTTCAGGTCAATTGTTTGCCGTTTCGGAGTCCCTAACAGGATCATCACCGACAATGGCACACAATTCATGAGCCGCACCTTCATGCAATACGTCCAAGATCTTGGCGCCAAGATCTGCTTCGCTTCTGTTGCTCATCCGAGAAGCAACGGTCAAGCGGAGAGGGCGAACGCTGAAGTGCTGTGCGGGCTCAAGACCAGAACTTTCGACGGGCTGCACAAGTGCGGAAGAAATTGGATCGAGGAGCTGCCAGTTTCAAAGAAGCATAGTCTTGCCGGGACGCAGAAGACAGAAAAGATAAGTTGCCAAAGTTTGAGCACAGTCATTTTTAAATTCTTAAGTTATATTCCTTGAACGACCGTGCCTTGTATGGAAAACCCGTGCGCGGAGGAACCGACTCGTGGCTAAGTTGCGCCCTTACTTTGTTGCAAGTCCGCTCAACAATGAAAGTGTGCTGCGACTAGCCCCGACAAGGTTTCTTGCCGGAGGCAACACTGCCGGCAAGCTGCCGATGTTCCGCGCTCAGCGCTCGCGGCAAGCGTGTTCCCATCGGCAAGTTCCCTAAAAGCGTAGGGTAAAAAAACATACAAGGGACGGAATTGAGTAAAGGATATAACATAGCAAGCATCCCTTTTTCATTAAAAAACATCCCACTCAGGTACAGTCCATAGAGGATGAAAAACATGAAAGAGAGGATTACAAGTTTTAGATGCGGCTAAGGCCCGAAGGCGTACAAATTAAAAAGATAAGATGCCCGTAATCCCTTTCCTGTCCCTCTCTTCAGGAGGTAGGTCAAGGAGGCGAAAAGGGCAAAAGGGGCGCCTAGGCGAGCTACAGGTGCCAGAAGACACCAAGAGAACATCCCGGGGGCCATCCGGAGGCTGGACGGTGATGGTGGAGCCAGAAGCGGGGCTCGAAGACGGGGCGGCAGGACGTCAGCACGCTGTCGAGGGCACTACGCCCTCGTACTTCGACTTGACGGCCTTGTCGCCAGCCCTCTTCCCCTTCCGCAGCCTCCCTACGCCAGCCGCCCAAGGAGACGACCCCGGGGAGTTCAAGGAGCCGGCGACACGGATGATGGGGTCACCGGTGACGCACGAAGCGGCGCCCGACACCTAGTCGGGCCCGCCATCCCGCCGCCCGCTATCCTCATCATCGCTGTCGCTCTCCTCCTCGTCACTCTCGCTCGAGGAGGAGCCTTCGCTATCGGAGGAGCTGTCCACGCAGCACTTCGCCCGAGTGCCGAAGCACCCGAAGGCCTTGACGGAGAGGAGATCGCCCTCCATTAACTTAAAATGGAGGGTAAACCCCGCCATCAGGCTGTGGATACGGGCGAACGTCTTCCACCCACGATCAAGATACATCACATTAGGGGCTGGGCATACAACGCGGACTCGCGTGCCGCTGATCCCACAGCCCCTCATGTGCAGTCTCAGTGTCTCGGGCGGGTCCAACTCCATCGCGCTCGCAAACGGAGCTGGAAGCCGGAGGCGACGACGAGGCGCCCGGCGTAGCCTGATGAAGAACTCGCAAGGGTCATCCCCTGTATGGACCGCCGTGGGGAGAGGAGCCGCCGGCGGAGGCGGAGATGGCGCGCCGCCCCATCCGCCTCTTCCCCGAGCGCCTCGACCTCGTCCTCGACCTCGTCCACGACCTCGCCCCCTCCCTCTTCCCCTTATGGCTGGCTCTGCCACCACGGGCGCGGGATAGGGAGGGGTGCGCTGTCTGGCGGTGACCCTCGCCGCCACCGATGAAGGGCTAGGGTTCCCTTTCTCCATGGCGAACGAGAGAAAGGGGAGCAGAAGCTGAAGAAAGGAGAAGACGAGAGAGTGCGGGCTTCTGCGCTCCCCTCCCGCTCTTCTTAAAGGAGCGGGGTAGGGCTCGGCTGCCCCGCTCAGCAAATCAGGGCACGGGGTGGGGGCTCGGCCGCCCCGCTCAGGGAATCAGGGCACGGGAAGAGCAGGGAGTCAGGGCCGACCCGCTGCCTCTGCTCGCAACGGGCCAGTTTCCCGCTTCCACCGTCCGTGACCCCAAGCGCATGGGAGCCGTGTGGCGGGGATGCAGAACCGAGGCGAACGTTACGCATTTCCTGGATTTAAGTATTACCCACGATCTCTCCCACGACGCCGTGATTGACGCGTGCCGTTACGAGAGGACGCGGTGGATACGGAGTGGGTTTGGTTTGGACCCAGGCCGCGCGTGCCCGTGCCCTGTTTTGGGCCTGGCCCAACAGCGCTCAGCACCGTGTATGGCCCAGGCCTGGGGTCTCATGTCGGTGTACTAAAGTAGGGGTACCTTAGTACCCCGAACTTGTGCACGGGCAGTCGCAGCGCCCCGCGGCAAGGCTTGCCGGGCGTCCGCCAAGATCCTCTGTCATTTCCATTTACTGCCATTCAAGAACAAAGTGTTAACTTTGAAGACAAGGCTCCGGCAAGAGGAGCTTGCCAGAAAAGACAAGACCCCGGCAAGAGGAGCTTGCCGGGAAGAACAAGACCCCGGCAAGAGGAGCTTGCCGGGAAGGCCAACAAAGGCATGTCAAGAGACTTGCCGCGACGCGCCGCGCGTCCCGGCAAGACCCGACGAGCGACAAGCTTGCGGGTGCGACACGTCAGCGACCGCGGCAAGGCGCTTACCGCGGCGAAGCCACCACTCTGCGCCCATGCTCCAGTGGATCAGACGACGTGTCGCTGCAGGATCGCTCCTGGTGCACGTGGCGGGCGGCTGTGCAGCTAAGCGGTGCGAGGTGGCAAGTGAAGGTGACTAGGAGGCCATCGTGGCGATCGGTGGCGCCTCTAACGGTCGCTTCCTGCACTGTTGGAGCGACCGGACGGGCATTAAATGCTCTTTCCCCTGCCGTCAGAGTTAGGTAGGGGGCACTGTAGATAGCAGTTGTACCAACCCGCGTTTTTACCTTTCTAACCCTCTCTCTTCATTGCCACCTGTCGGTGACACCTTTAGACTATAAAAAGGAGGCCCGTGCGCACGTAGAGGGGGTTCGACTCATTCGAGACCAGAGCATACCCACGCTTTCGAGCAACAACAGAATAGAAACACAAAGCAGCAGTAGGAGTTTTATCTCTCCAGAGAGCTCCGAAGCTGGGTAAAATCCCCCCGCGCGCTCGACCTCAATCTGTTCTTCGTGCACCCTCCGCTCCCTGCCGGACCGAGAAGGGGCCCCTGCCCCATAGGTGCTCGTTTTCCCCATGACACCTGGCCACCATCTTCAATGAGTGCGGGAGGACGATGGCCTGGCCTGCGTCTCGCTTCTCCGTTGACAGGATTCCCACCGAGGTCTGGTATTTCACCGACGCCCTGTGGGCGGGACTGGTTCCTCCCTTCTCTGATTTCTTCAACGCCGTGCTTTCCCACTATCATATCCACATGATGCATCTGGGTCCTGAATCCATCACCCTTCTCACGGTTTTTGCCTTTGTTTGCGAGGTAATGATGGGCATCCTTCCTTCAGTTGCCTTACTGTGCCACTTCTTCTCTCTGCGCCTCGTCGACCCTGCCCAATGCTCGGGGTGCATGAGCTTCATTGCTGCGCCTGAGACAGCAGCTTCCGGAATTGACTTCAGTCTTCCTCCGCCCGCGCCTGGGTTTCGCGAGTGGTGGCTGTACATGGACGTAGGGGTGCCCAGCCCCCTGCTGACGGAGCCATCTTCGCCTGCTGTCCCCAACTCAGGATGGGGCCAAGTCACGCTCACGAGCCCCCGGCTCGCCTTCGTCTGGCACCGCTTCGAGTTCCTGAGGAAGCTTGGCGTGACGGCGCCCAAGGTGGCGAAGCAGTTCTTGCTATGCCGCATCGCCCCTCTCCAGTGCCACTCTCATTGAATGTGGGCCTACAGCGGCCGTAGAGACCGTATGCGACTCCAGGAAGGGGACCTGACGCCTGAAGCTCTGAGGAAGGTGCTCTTGGTCTAGACTGGGGATCCTTCCCCCGACGACATTTGTTAAGGGAGGGCCTTGCTGTACCTCTGCTCCAGGGGCCTCGCGAGAACCCAGTGGTGGTGGTTGCCCTCGCAACCGCCCGGGGCGACTCTTCCTCAAGTGGTGGTGCGGGGAGGCATGAGCCTCCGGAGGCCGAGGGTGCCCTCGCCGAGGCGACAACGCTGGGCGACGCTCATGGGGGAGCGGCTCCCGAGGCCCGTGCTTCCGCAGTTGAAGGTAGCGAGCGGCCGCTTGCAGTGCCTGAGGCTGAGGCTCCCGAGGCCCCAGCCGCTCTTCTTGGTGAGGCGATCAGCAGCGCGTATCAAGCGGACGCCCCCGACACGAGTCACCTCGATGCTTCCTCCTCGTCGCAAGCTGACCCTTGCGGCCAACTCTTGGGCCGCTTCCGCGTGGACTTCGAGGCTCTACGGAAGAGGAGGCAGGCCCTGGGCGATGACTACCCTTGTCGCCTGCTGAAGCGTAGGAAGTACTATGCCATCGACGAGTAAGCCTTCTCCCTTTCCTATTCCTGACTCTTTCGTTGCTTGTTCTGATCCTTGCCCTGCAGGGCCCTTCCTTCCGAGCTTACGAGGGTGGATGAGGAGCCATCCCCTTCGCCTCCGCCTCTTCCATCGTCTTCGACCATACCGAGCAGCCGGGCCCTCGTCGTGAGGCCGGCTGGCGAGATGAGTCATCTCGAAACGCAACTTCTCCCTGCACTCCCCGCGGTCTTCCTTCACGAGCCTTCCCGTGGCATAGCCAGCCTGCCGTGGGCTTCTCGCCTGGCTGTGGACCGCGATTGGCTGGGGTACTCCCGACGCTCTTTACTTGGAGATGGGCTGGTTTTGGTCGGGCCTTCGGCAGGGCGCGCCCGGTCATCTCGAGGGCGCCAGCCCCCAGCCCCCTGCCCGAGAGGGGAGTGCTGATCCGCGCCCCATGGCGCTTGCTTGGGGCGGATGATGGTGTGGAGGACGTACTCGAGCGCGCCCGGGAACGTCGCGCTCTTCGCCAAGGGTTCATCCGGAGGGCGGCTGATGCGGTGAGCCTGCTTGGTGAGGAACTTGCTGATGAGGACGCGCGCCTTGAGGCTGAGGGCCTTCGGCTGGTTGCGGAGAGGCGCGAGCTGGATGCGGCTGCCGCCCTTGCGCTCCGTCAGCGCGATCTTGATGATGAGGAGGCCAAGGCATCGCTGGCGGCCTCTCGGGAGGCCCGTTCCTAGGCCGTCGAAGAAGCCCGGGAAGCTGACCGACGGCGAGAGGCCACGGAGGAGCGGGCACAAGAACTCTTGGCCCGGTGCCGCTCACTGGAGGAGTAGATGGAGCTGCGCGAGGCGGCCCTTGCGTCGATGAAGGTGGCCTCCGGCGACCCAGCGGAGCTCCAGAAGTGTGAGGAGGCGTTGACGCTGGAAGCCGCTGAACGGGCGCGCGAGCACGAGCGCCTGGAGACGAGGGATCGCTGGGTGACATGGGTAGAGGACGACGTCGCTACGTGGGAAGCCCGTGTCCCGGAGGAGGTCGGACGTCGGGTGGCGACGACGCGCCTGAGTCTTGAGCGCGAGCTCAAGGAGAGGCTGGAGTTGGTTCGGACCAAGGCTGAAGGTAGGACCAATGCCCTCAGGGCCAAACTGGAGGAAGCGACAAGGCAGGTCGATGCCTTGCGGGTCGCAGTCGAGGCGGCACAAGGGGAGTCAGCTACTTCCCATGCTGAGATGCTTCTTCTTCGCCGACAGGTGGTTGAGGCTGAGGTTGTCGCTCGCCAAAATGCGGACGAGATGCATCAGCGGCGGCTCTTGGAGCATGAGCATGCCCCCATGCTCTCCACGCTTCGAGAGAGGGCCAACACGGCCTTGGGTATCATCTGCGAGGCGGCCGTTGGCGAGCCGCGTGCTATTAACTACGCCAGCAACCTTCAGTTCTTCACCGACATCGTGACGCAGCTGGAGGCATGGTCGGTTCGTTCCAACAGGTTGGTGGAGGAGAGGAGTCGAGCATTGCTCGGGCATGCCTTCCCCCGCGTCTTCAGCCATCTCTGGAACATGGACCCTCACTTCGACTTCGACGCTGCCATCGCCCCAGTCCCCCAAGCCATCCAAGACGACCTAGCATACTGGGTGGAAGACAACATGGACGCCCTTGTCAGGGCCTTCGCTTCAGACAACGACGGCGTAGTTGTGGCCGCCGACGAGGGCGGCGTGGTGAACGGCCCTGACGCCGCTGGCAGCAACGCGGAGGGCGATGGCGAGGCCAGCGACGCCAGCGACAGCTCGGGTGGCGCTCCTGAGGATACATTGGGGGATTTATCTGATTGATAGCACGCCGCTCTTGTTTCCTTATCCTGCATGAATAGAACTCAGGATTTTGTCCCGATGATTGTGAGAGCATTTTGGGAGGGGGTGCCCCTCATGTAAAGCCAATGTTTAAGCACACTAGTTAATGCTGCATCGCTCATAGGCCTGTGCCAGGTGGTTTGCTAGGTGACGAGCCGGTTGGTTAGTTTACCTTCGTCCTGCGCGGGTCCTGAGATAATTTGTGGGAGGCTGTGGTGCGTCGAACGCCTCCTGATTGAATCCGTAGGATCTGCAGTGAAAAAACCTCCTGAGAGGGTACATCAGCGCAGTCTGGGCTGCACGCGAGCTAGGCCTGGCCCGGCTCGCGAGGGGCTCGCGAGGGGAGGCAGCTGAGGCGAGGTCTTAACCGAAATGTGAGAGATTGCTTGAACGAGACTAAGCACCCCATCCCCAACACACGCAAATTTCAAATTCGAGTTCAACTTAAATCCAACGGAGGAAAGCAGCAACCAAGGGAAAAGCAACGAAAGCAAACAAAAGGCCGTGTCCGGAACCTAGTCTAGTCTTGGACGTCTTCTCACCAGCGCGGAGCTAAGTGCTACCACTGGGCATGGGAGGGAGCCCCAGGGCCTGAGGCCGACACCCCTGAGACTCCGGGGCCTGTACAGCCCCACTCATTATTACGTGAGAGTGTCACGGGGCGGCGAGCTTCACAGGCACTGGGCCTTCTTCACAGGTACCGGCCTTGCTTCATATCGCCAGACGAGGGCCCCGCCTTGCGCCATACTCTAGTGCCATCAACGACGACCGGAAACCAGGACGCCGCCGATGGGGTAGAGCGGTCGCCAGCGGTTCCCCCGACGACCACGGGTCCTCCACCAGGGGCAAGCCCTGAGGCACCTCCCCAGCGGAGGGCCTACCTCCTGGGAACGCCTTTCTCCGAATGCCGCGGTGGTGATGTCGGATCTCGGCCCCTCTCCTGCAGCCCCCAACGCCCTCCTCCTGAGGGGTAAGAGACTGCTGGAGCCGGGCAGCTGCTCGCTGTGGCGACCTGCACCTCCTGCGACCCATGATTAGTGTATGCCTGTTCCTGAGGGATTAGTGGTACCCGATAATCATCGCTCCCAGCATGGCCGGCGGGGCCGTCCTGGGTTTCCTGGAAGAGCTCAGCTTCTGGCGCCTCGTCCCCCCAGCTTGGGCTGAGGAGCGAGCCTTGTTCACCCCCGCGCGGGTGCCCTTGATCCATCACGCGGAGCACGTACTCTTCCACGGCCATCACCCCGAAGGCTGCGCCGTAGGGCTCCGCGTGCCATGCAGCTCTGCTTGATGTGCCGGCCTGGTGATGGTAGTGCGGTGGCCCGCAGGGGCTGTGGGTCGCGACGAGTCCTTCTTCACTGACAGGGAGCGGAGCCGGCGCTGCCGCCGGCCCTGTGCTGACGGCTTCGCTGGTGTTGGAGTAGCTTTGGAGCCCGCGGTTGCACGCTGGGCCCCCGCGCGTGCCACCCTAGACCTGAGGCGGGAGCGGTATGCAGAAGGGGTGAGCCCCCGAGGCGGCGAAGCCCAAGAGCTCCGCCACCCGCTCTAGCAGCACGTTGCGGCCTCCTTCCATCGGTCTGCACTGCAGCAGTTCTCGGGCCACCGTGAGTGCGGCCCTTGAGTTCGCCTGCTCCCGGCGGGTGTACGGCGCCGTTGCCGCGGCGTGGTTGGAGGGCCCTCGCTGCCGACCGCATCTGCCGTGGTGTTAGGGCCGTCGAGGTCTATCCGCATCACCTGCGGCCCGCAGCGCCCTGCGGACCGCGAGCTGCCTAGGGCATGGGGTCGCCCGGGGCGAGCGGCTCTGCGCTGGTGGGCCAAGCCGCCCAAGGATCTGGGTTGCCCGCCTGGTCGCTGAACATGGTGATGACGATGCGACGGGGCGCGAAGCGGCGGGAGGCGGATCCCGGCGCAGCCCTACCTGGCACGCCAAATGTCGGATTTCGGGTTCCGACAGACCCTTGAGGTTCGAACACTGGGGTGCACGCGGAGATTCAACCCTCTACTGTCTCGCGCCTCGCCGAATCGCTGGGACCTAAACTACTAAATAGAACAGCACAAGAGACACAAGATTTATACTGGTTCAGGCCACCATTGCGGTGTAATACCCTACTCCAGTGTGTGGTGTGGTGGATTGCCTCTTGGGCTGACGAGGAACAATACAAGGAAGAACAGCCTCGTGAGGGTCTGTTCTTGGCTGGTGCAATGAACTGCTAGGAGGGAGTTTAGTCGCTCTATCTACTAGTTTCTTGATGAGGATCCAGATCCCTCTACCCTGGGGGTGGCTAGTCCTATTTATAGGCAAAGTCCCTGGGCCTCTTCCCAAATATTGAGCGGGAAGGGCGCCAACAATTGGCCATTTTGAAGGGGAACAGCGGGTACACTTATCCTGACTAAAGTTGGTCCTCGCCTGTCAAAGGTTCTGGTGATGACGCCGGCTTGGGCTCCACAATGACTTCCTTCCAGCCGTTGGGCCGGTCTTGGTCTCGTTGCACCGAAATGGACGCCTTTGCTTGATGCTCTCGCCTGCGCTTGCTCCCTTTGTACCAAAGAGGAAAGGAGGACACTGCGCGGGCTGGCACCCAACTGGCGCCCTTGGTCGTCATGGCTTGCGTCATGGGCACCTCGCGAGGTACCCTGCCTTGAACTCTCCACCTCCTCATGAGCCAGCCTGACGAGGCCGTGCCTGAGGAAGCTCCTTGCGGTCTGCCCCGCGAGGGTCTTGAGCTTTCCTTGATGAAGATGGGCTGTGCTGGGCCTCCTTTGAGCCACACCGCAGGCCGCAGGCAGGCAAGTCTGGGGACCCCCGTTCCCAGAACACCGACAGTCGAGCACGCCGCCGACAAAGAAAAACGCACGACCATCCTCCTCTGCGAACAACAAGAGCCGTTGGTCGGACAGTGGCACTTGCAGCTGGAGCGCCTTGCCGTACTAGATCATGTGCACGGGCATGGGATGCACGGTGCTGATGTGGTGGGAGAGCCACGATGGCAGGCCTTCGTAGCCGCAGACAGGCACGGGGCAATTGCAGGGCATGAGTGGACACACGCTCTGGTGATCAGCGAGCTTGTGGTAAGTGACGTGGAGTCCACAGCCTTCGTGCGGGCACTCCACCCTCACCGAGGAGAGGACAGTGTCCACCGTCATGTTCTGCACGTCGAAGCCACCGCCGCGCTCGCACTTCTGGCACTACCGCTTGTTCCCGGGGCGCGGCAGTCCGCGCACGCCAGGTGCCCTCCCTTGCACTGCACAAATCAATTGAACAACACATCAATCAAGAAACCTGCACCTTGCTCAATCAGCCGAACGGACGAGGTGTATTCGAACCTCATACACTGGAGGCTTCAAGGGTCGGAGGCACAAGGGGCAGTGGAGCAAGGTGAGGTCCATAGAGAGCTCCATCGTCGGGTCCTGTTCCGTCTGCATGATCTCGTCCTCCTCGTGCACAACCATCTCTCGCTTTATTAGGGCCGGGGCATTACAAAGCATTACCGTCACATACTCATACTACTTCAAGGTGCATTGAATCAACACATGCAAGTATCAAAAGGAGAGTCACGACATGCATGCATGCATTTAATTAATGCATCGGTAAACGCAAATTATTGAAATATGTCGAGTGCAGTGCTTTGATGTGTCGCGTCAACTCATACAATACCGAGAAGTTTGAGTAGTACAACGCCCTCTCGCCTTAACCGCACATTCCTTTGGCTGCACGACCGGTGGGCCACTGACCTGTTGGGCCCACCTGTCATAGACGCAAAGGCAGGAGCAGTAAGTCAATGAAGCTGCGTCCCTCCCTCGCCCATGAGCGTGGTGGCTGGCAGGACCAGGAGAAGCTTTCGTTTGCTACACGCTCTCCCTCCCGCTCGCGGTGGACATGCAGCAGTTCAATCGGTGTCAGATGGCCAGAAGCATACTGTAGTACTCCTCCACTGTAGTAGTACTCCATCATTGTTCGTCTTCCCGAAGAGGCGAAGAGCCAAGCGCAGCCCGGACACTCGTGTGGCAGTTTCATGTGTAGAGTAGTGTAGGATAGTGTGTACCGTGCCTATAAGCTTAAGGCTAGTCATAGTGGGGAGTAACTTAGACTAGTAACATGCATATGTTACTAGTCTATGTTACTACCTCTATAGTGCATAGTATCATAGATTAGTATCATAGGTGGTCTCATTTATTGTTGGGCATGACACATACTAGCATCACATTTATTATGTTACAGTATCTACCTATGTTACTATAACCATCTCTCTCTTCTTTAGTTGCCTGCCACATAAGCATGTTTGCGAGTCCCAAGTGCATGATACTACTTATGTTACCCCCACTATGGCCAGCCTAAAATCGTTGGGGTCGGCTCCATGCTATATTTTTATTAAAATAATCTTATGGCCCTACCTGTCATCCTGGTGATTCTAGTTTGCACACTCATCTGGTCAAGACAGGAATATATATTTTAATTTGTGGCGGGGTAAATGTTAGAGGTTGCAGCAAATGGATTATTGTACACTGCAGGTCTTTCAGCCAAGTTTAGAGGCAACCATGTGGGGCCAGTGCTATGATGTGTCGCGTCAACTTGTACAACGAGGAGAAGCTTGATTTTACTACTACACGCCTTCTCCCTCGCCCATGCGCGCGGTGGCTCGCAGACTAGGACATGCTTTTGCTTATAGTACTACAACAAGCTATCCCTCCCGCTCGCGGTGGATGAACATGCAGCAGTGGATTCGATACTATAGAAGCAGTAGTAGTAACACCATTCTTCGTCTTCTCGAAGAGGCGAAGAGCCAAGTGCAACCCGAATGTGGCAGTTGCAAACCTTCACGCATATAGCCAGGATCTTGCATGAGACAAAATTGCTATGTGAACCCGCAATTGTAGTACTTGCTAGTATAGCCCTGTAAACCATAAAGGAGTATTTGCCTTTCTAGAGATTTCAACAAGTGACTAGACTACATCGAGACGGAGTACATATGGAGAAAAATGAGTGAATCCACACCGTAAATAAATATGTAGTTCTCTCGTTTTCTTCTCTTCCTTGGTCGTGGTGCACAATATTGAGTATACTAGTACTATATCTTGAAATTTAAGAAGTCACCATAGCCACCTCATCGTCGACGGGAACGTCTCCTAACACGCGATAGACGCGAGCGGCAGTCGCCTCCATAGGTGCTTGAATGCCAAGGAGGGAGAGGGTAGCAGTTCCCGAGACGTTGAACGGTCAATGATGCATTCTCAGATTACTCTACATGCAGAGGGAATTAATTGGAGGCAGAATAGAGCCAACATGATGTGAATGCAACAGAGTTTGGATTCTCATATAAAGGCGCCCCACCACTCCAATCCATCTACTCCTTAGTCTCTACGCAACACTGCTCAATCTAATCCAAGACCAGGTGACCAAAAGCCAGAAGCACCTATGGAGGCGATGGACGCGAGCGGCAGTCGGCTGTGCCAAATCATCCAAGGCGCCGGACTATGGCCCCACACCATGCAGCATTTCTAGACGGTGCTGGCGACCGCCGGCGTCGTAGCCCTCGCCGGCGCCGGCTTCGCCTCTCGCATGGACGACATGATGGTCAACTCCATCCGCAAGTTCGTCCCCGTCAAGAAGCGTGTAGCGAAAGCTCCTACTAGTCCTGCGAGCCACCACGCTCATGCTCGAGGGAGGGACCCAGCTTCATTGACCTACTTCTCCTGCTTTTGCGTTCATGACAGGTGGGCCCAATAGGTGGTTGGCCCACCTGTCATGCAGCCAAAGGTAGGTGCAGTTAAGGCACCGGAGCTCAGTCCGCGAGGGAGAGGGTGTTGTAGTAATTCAACTTCTCGGTCTTGTACGAGTTGACGTGACACATCAAAGCACTGCACTCGATATAAGTCTTTTTACACATTTCGAATGGAGTACAACATACATATGTATGCAGACATATTTTGCTTCATATGTAGTCACTTGTTGCAAGCTCTAAAAAGACTTAAATTTCGAAACGGAGGGAGTACAACGCATGCATGCATGCCCTGACTTCCCTTTTGGTACTTGCATGTGTTGATTTGATGCACCTTGCCAAATTTTGACTATAAATTTAACTAACCAAATTTTCATGCATGTCAAAAAAAATTACGGGGCTGTTTGGATTGTGACTATGTTTGTCTTATGTTGCCACATTATTTTCCCACACTTGCCACACTTGCCTAACTTGAGTTGCTCAAATTGTTAGACACACTTTGGCTTGCCTAAGGGAATCTTGCCACACCTTTTGTGTCTATGACATGTGGGGTTCACTGCTAATAAAAAAATTCTTGTCTTAGGTGTGGATAATAAAAAAAAGACATATTTAGGAATGGAGGGAGTAGAAAATATAAATAGTAATGCATGTTGGGGGCAACCAACGTTTCCGATAATTTTAGCCGTGGGCTTGTTCAGAATTTTTCCGAGGGGGTGGTTGTTCATTTAATGGAGGGACTTCTACCAGACTTGAACGACACAAAGTGCGACCTGGCACACCATAACATCACTTGGAACAAGCAGGTAGCTATCTCAAAAAACAATCAACAACTAAAAAAAGGCGACCTGCCACGTAGTACACAATTTTAAATGATTGTTTTGATGGAGTGAAAAAGTAAAACTACCCCACTACGTATATATAGGCCGGAGCCTCCGCGCTTGCTTGCTAGGGTTGCTCTATTCACACACTCTCATCCTCCCCAGATCTAAACAAGATAGGGGTGGTAACACTGTCTTTCTCCCTTCAAAAAACACTGTCTTTCTATCCTCCCTGCTAGTTACAGATACGGACGTATCCCGCTCCCCCGGTGAAGGGGAGGAGGGGCAGCATTTAGGCCATCATTGGCAGCTAGGGAGGATACCCACTGCCCGCCGCACCGTTATCTCTAGCCGAGCGCCGGCGTGGGAGGTCCTCCGATCCCTTCGTCCTTGCCCTAGTGTGGGTGGATCCGGCCTCCCGCCGCCCACCTATCCACATCCCGACAACCTTCAGGTATATTTTCCTTCGAAACCGCCTTAGCTCTACTTCCCCAGCTCGCTACGTTTCTGCATGTGCATCATTTTCTACCTCTCATCCCCTCTCAATTGGATGGTCCAACATCACCTTTTTTCCTTCTATTGTTAGAGGTAAATCTACTTCATGGAGTCAAATCTTGTACTTGGTTCAAACAAGAAATAAAGTGGGGGTGGGGGAATTTAGTATGTAGTACATTGGACTTGGTACAAACAAGAAGGAAAGGGGGCGAAAGTAGTACAGACTGGTCATCCAACCGGTATCTTGGTCGAAAAGGGAAATATAGGGGTAACGCTATACATAGTGGTATGACCAGGACTAGATTTGCTATCCACACATAGGAGTAGGTGGCTAGAGTGAACAAAAATGAGACCAACCCAGATATGTTTCTTGGATGTTTGTTTCTCGGGGCAACAAACTATGAATCACAACTTTATGCCCCTTTTTAGGTACATGGTGCTGGACTGCTGGTGCACCCACTGTCCCATGCCCTTATACCAAATATTTAGCTGTTCTTAATCTAATGCCCCTGGTAAAAATGAAGCCATGCCACTATTATAAGCCATGGAAAGTTTAGCCAAATGTTTTTGCCTGTAATTGTTTGAGACTCTGACTGTTTCCTCTGTAGCTTTTTGTGAAAACAGGGATATCCATTTCACCTGGTTGCTGTTGTGACCTTTTGGTGCACTGCACAAAACTCTTCTTAAAAGAAGTGACTTTTGTGTTGTTTAACTGGAATATCAGAATGGAACAGTTGGTTCATTTCGGTGGAGCTGCACAAAGGGAGAACTGTGTTCCTATCCTCATCATCCATATTAGCACCATAACCTTCCTTTAGGTAAGAATGATATTTAATGCATGTGTTCATCTCTATTTTGCGACTGCCATGAGAAAATAATGCTATTTTTTACTAGTACACTTGTACTCCCTCACTGACAAAACCAATTCTGAAATATAAGGCCAATCATGTACTTGGTTTCACCAACTGGTGAGGATAATAAGAAACAGAGCATGAAGAGGAAGAAGAAGAAGAGTAAACCGTGCCAAGGCGATCATGCTGAAGCCAGAGGCCTCAGCCGAGGCCATTCAAGGGCTCCGACAATGACTACCTTACATGTGAGACGATCCTCCAGGGAGCCCTTCCACTTCTGTTGTCTCACTTAATTAATTAGTTGTACTTAAGTACCACTAATTTATTGCTGCCTAGTTTTCCTATTTGAGTTAAACAAATCTTTAGTAGCACCCTATGCTGAATCATGTACGTGTGTATGTTTGTCTATGGAGGTGAATCATGTGGTGGAGCAGGGAGGGAATGCTAACTTTACCCATTAAGATAATGAGTGTTCTTCTATTTGCTATTGTATGTTTCATCAACTAGTCCCACTATTATAGTAATCTCACTCTCTCAATATACGTGCCAAGAGGGATGCTCGATTTTGGTGGAACTGCACAAAAACTTTGGGTGCTTCATTGCCTCGACAGGTTCATTCCTTTCCTGTTAGTCACTAATCTCGGCTTGCATTCTTTCTTTGCTTTCAGTTGATACGTCCATTTTGCATCATGCTTTTATATCGATATTTATTGCATTATGGGCTGTTATTACACATTATGTCACAATACTTATGCCCATTCTCTCTTATTTTACAAGGTTTACATAAGGAGGGAGAATGCCGGCAGCTGGAATTCTGGGCTGGAAAAGGATTAAATATTAGAGACCTATTCTTCACAACTCCAAAATTCCTGAAACTCAACGAAAGTTATTTTTGGAAATAATAAAAAAATTGAGCGAAAGAAATACCAGAGAGGGCCCACACCCTGGCCACGAGGGTGGGGGTGCGCCCTACCCCCCTTGGCGCGCCCCCTACCTTGTGGGCCCCCTGTTGGCCCTCTGGTGCCCATCTTCTGCTATATGAAGTCTTTCATCCGAAGAAAAATCAGAAGCAAGCTTTTGGGACGAGACTCTGCCGCCACGAGGCGGAACCTTAGCGGAACCAATGTAGGGCTCCGGCAGAGCTGTTCTGCCGGTGAGACTTCCCTCCGGGAGGGGGAAATCATCGCCATCATCATCACCAACGCTCCTATCATTGGGAGAGGGCCAATCTCCATCAACATCTTCACCAACACCATCTCCTCTCAAACCCTAGTTCATCTCTTGTATCCAATTCTTGTCTCTAAGTCTAGGATTGGTACCTGTAGGTTGCTACTAGTGTTCATTACTCCTTGTAGTTGATGCTAGTTGGTTTATTTGGTGGAAGATCATATGTTCAGATCCTATATGCATATTATTACTCCTCTGATTATAAACATGAATATGCTTTGTGAGTAGTTACGTTTGTTCATGAGGACATGTCAGAAGTCTTTCTATTAGTAGTCATGTGAATTTGGTTTTCGTTCGATATTTTGATGAGATGTATGTTGTCTCTCCTCTAGTGGTGTTATGTGAACGTCGACTACATGACACTTCACCATTTTTTGGGCCTAGAGGAAGGCATTGGGAAGTAATAAGTAAATGATGGGTTGCTAGAGTGACAGAAGCTTACACCCTAGTTTATGCGTTGCTTCGTAAGGGGCTGATTTGGATCCATATGTTTCATGCTTTGGTTAGGTTTACCTTAATACTTCTTTTGTAGTTGCGTATGCTTGCAATAGGAGTTAACCATAAGTGGAATGCTTGTCCAAGTAAGGACAACACCCAAGCACCGGTCCACCCACATATCAAATTATCAAAGTACCGAACACGAATCATATGAATGTGATGAAAACTAGCTTGACGATAATTCCCATGTGTCCTGGGGAGCGCTTTTCATTATATAAGAGTTTGTCCAGGCTTGTCCTTTGCTACAAAAAGGATTGGGCCACCTTGCTGCACTTTATTTACTTTTGTTGCTTGTTGCTCGTTACAAATTATCTTATCACAAAACTATCTGTTACCTATAATTTCAGTGCTTGCAGAGAATACCTTGCTGAAAACCGCTTATCATTTCCTTCTGCTCCTCGTTGGGTTCGACACTCTTACTTATGGAAAGGACTATGATAGATCCCCTATAATTGTGGGTCATCATCAGTCGCTTGGCTTATCTTGGCTTCAAGTCAAAGGAAATAGTAATTGATATGCTACCTCACACAGGTTGGTACTGGTCTTTATCCTGATTATTGTGCTTGTCATATGTATTGGTAATTTGGTATTGTGCTACTGTTTGCCGATTTCATAAAGGAGTAACTTGGACCCTGAACTCATAGGCAAATCATTACATCGGGTGATTTCAGTAGAACTGCACAAAAAGATCAGATGGACAGGTACTTATGCTGCTGCTATGTACTCCAAAGTTCACTCAGACAAGCATCGATGTTGACAAGAAGAAGTGCCTATATTCATTCAAGTATCAACCGGCATCAACCAATTGTCAAACTCCAAGTATTAGGAGAGTGAACGCCAAAAATATTGCTTGGCGCATAGCCCAGAAAAGCACAGTCCAGTCTTTGGTCCCAACTTGTGCCTTTTGGTTATCGGCACATATGGTAGCGAACTGTATGGCATGGAGTCTAAAGATTCCAGACAAGTTGGTTGACGCGTATATTCATCTGACACTTAATCAGTTTGCACGCCAGGGATGATCCATTTTAGTTGAACTGCACAAAAAATTTGGGTGGTTCATTTTCTCAACTGCCTCCTTTCTCGTCTGCAATGTAGAATTTTGGCGAGCTACAGGACCAAGATGAGCCAGTAAACTAGTTGGATGAAAGTAGTGGCCAAGTTGCTCAAACCTCCCTCGGCACGAGGCCACTATTTGAGGATAAACCTACAAGCAAAGTTCAGACTGTCTGTGCTGCCTCTTATGTACTCGAAAGTTTACTCGTACAAGCATTAATTTTAGCAGAAGTCCCTCCGACTGAACACCATTTACCATTCTACAATGTAGAATTTTGGCGAGCTATAGGACCAATATGAGCCAATAAACTAGTTGGATGAAAGTAGTGGCCAAGTTGCTCAAACCTCCCTCGGCACGAGGCCACTATTTGAGGATAAACCTACAAGCAAAGTTCAGATTGAATGTGCTGCCTCTTATGTACTCGAAAGTTTACTCGTACAAGCATTAATTTTAGCAAGAAGTACCTCCGACTGAACACCATTTACCAGTCTGCACCCTAGGTAATTAAAGTTCGTCCATGGATCATATTGGCTGTGATCTTAATCATTTGGATGCATAAACATACTGCACATGTGTATATCTGATCTTTTTCTGAATTATCTATGAATATTGTTGTGTGATCTATCAATCATTTGGATCCATAGACATGCTGAACTTGTGTATATATGAATCTTTTGAGTTGTTGATAGTGAATGTTGGATATGAATATGAACGTGTCCTGTGAACCTGAGTTTGATTCGAATGTTTACCTTTTCTGTTGTGCTTGTGTGTGAACTTGTTAGTATGCCTACTGTGGGGTATGTGACGTGTGGGTGTCAACGGCACACCTTCTTCCTGAGAAGAATTGCACCTGCTTTGTTAGGGTAGCAACGGTGCATCAGCTCTTTTTAATCTTTTTGCTCTGTCTTGCCCCTCCCCAGCTCAACCCCTGCCGTAATGTTTTCGGCCTCGAAACAAACATAGTACTGCGTTGTTTTTGGGGCTTGATGAAAAATCGAGTGCTGGTTTCTGTAGGTTGGCCCGCCCAGCAAATGGGCTACTGGTACACCACGGACTGGGAGGCTAAAAATATAAGTTGTATGGTACAGAGGCAAGTAAAAAAACGCCATCAAGAGCCATCCACTGAAGGAAAAAAATCGCTCATGATGTGCTTCTTCAGTCGTGCCGCCGGCCCCCTATATAATCCAGTTCGCCCGGGGATCTGGTATCATTTTTTTTCAGAGGGCGAACAAGTATCAGCTAGGCATAGGTTTTGTATTTTAACATGCGTAGCCCACGACATACGGTGACAGTGGTTTCAACTTATTTTTTGAGGTCCATACCGGCCTATGGGCTTTTTCTTAAAGATCGGCAGCCCAATCTATTTTTTAACCACATATATATATTTATATTATTACTATTACCGTATATTTTATAGAGACTTATATATACATTATAAAAACATCCCACGTGTTATTAACTTATAAAAGTAAATGTTTAACAGAAGTTGGCAAGGAAAATCCTGGTTGTTTTTGACTCACACGCAAGGAAAATCCTGGTGATTGCGTACAAAAGCTTGCGAAGATTTTAAGGACCAATGTAATAATAATGCGCTCATTTTTATTTTGAGGAATAACTCGCTAATTTGTTAATTATGTACATAAAAAATGTGCCTCTCCAGTTTTATTTTATATTAATTGCTCCTACTAACATAACATTATATGTATAAGGAGCCCAGCTAATTCGTGTATTTGAAGGAAGTGCAAATGGGCTGGGACTTCTTAGAAAATATAAATGGGCCGCATTGACGCGAAATTATCTGTTCACCCAGCCCTGCAAATGGACTGTACATTCTAGAAAATATGGGTTAAATATATGCCAAATTTTTGCAGGCTGACATGTGGGCCAATAGGTCGAAGCCTACGCAGGGCGTTGTCAACTTGGTCGGCATGCACCTTCAATCTCTCGTCTTCTTCCTCCAGCGTCGCCGGGACCGCCTGGTTCGGCCTTCGGCAGCTAGTGGCTCTGCTTAGCATGCATCGCTACGAAGCGCTACCCCACCGCCGGCTAGGCTATCCCTCTACCCCTCCACACCTCCTGTTATTCTCCACCTACTGCAGCCCCAGGCCACACCAGAACCAGTTATAACCCTTCTCCTCCACTCAATCTGTGACTCCACTGCCGCTTCTTCCCATCTCTGAGTCGTTCCCGTCCGGGGCCTCGCTGTCGTCCACCGCCTCGCTGCGCTCGGTGCGGCGTGGTTAACAAACGAGAGTCATCGGAAGAGGACTATACGTGGAGAGCCTGACGGCTGGGACCCATGAGGTCCATGGTCGCATGCAAGGAAATTTCCTCCTTATTAAGCTAAAAAAATGTTTCCTCCACCTAACAGCTGGGACCCACCGGTTGTATCTTCGCACGGAAGGAAGTGCCTCCTTGTTATGCAAAAAAAATTATTCCTCTCATTGACAGTTGGGACCCATCAGATTGGGTGGCTAACTTGTTGACCTACTAAGCGGACGTGTACGCAAGGCTTTGTCAACTTAATCAACAAATGATTCTAGCAGCTGGACCGTTGGATGTTAATCCGACAGCCGTGCTCCTTCTTCAACCTCTGTTCTTGCTCCCGCGTCCCGTGGGCGGCACCGCGGCTGTGCTGCTGCGCACCTGAACCAGCCAAGTTTCCCACTCCTCTCCATCTGTGACTCCACTGCCGCGTCTTCCCCATCTCCGGGTCGTTCCAGTCTAGGGCCTCGCCGTCGTCCACCGGCCTTTGGTGCGCTCGGCATGGTGTGGTCAACATGGTCAACAACCGAGAGTCATCGGAAGATGACTACACATGAGAAGCTGACAGTGGGGATGCACCACACCCATGGACGCATGCATGCAACGGAACGCAGCGTGGTCAACGTGGTCAAGGAACGACTTCCATCGGAAGTGTACTATACGTGGAGAGGCTGACAGCTGGGTCCACAGCCGCATTAAGGAAGTGCCTCCTTATTACGCGGCAAATAATGATTCCTCCACCTAACATTAGGGACCCACAGGACGAGCCACCGTATTTTGCGAAAAAAACGTTTCCCTATGACTGCTGGGACCCATCAGACGGGTCGCCGTATTTCGCGGAAAAAATGTTCCCCCCGCTGTCAGCTCGGACCCACCGGAAGTGCCTCCTTATTACGCAGAAAAAAATCAAATACTCCCCCTGCTAGCTGGGACCTACCTTGGTGGGAGGCTGACTTGTGGGCCTACTAAGTTGATGGGGACGGACGGCTTTGTCAACTTAGTCAATATGAACAATTCTAGTTCCAGTGACCGTACAATGTCCATCCAACGGTCGTAGTGCTTCTTCAACCTCTGGTCTTCTTGCTCCAGCCGCCCAAACCAGCGCCGGTCGTGCCGCGTGCTCCTGCCTCCCGTGGCCGGCTGTGATGCCGCAGAGGCCTCACCGCCCCCTACTACTCCCACCGCTGGCTAGGCCATCCCTCTACTCACCCGCACCCCCTGTTATTCTACGGCGACGGCATCCTGACACCGCAGCTGAACCAGTGAACCCTCGTACTCCTCTCCGCGCGGGCTTCCACATCCGCGTCTTCCCCGGCTCCGCGCCGTCCCCTTCCTAGGCCTCGCCGTCGTCCACCGCCCTAGTGCTCTCGGCGCGACGTGGTCAACATGGTCAAGGAACGACTTCCATCGGAAGAGTACTGTACGTGGAGAGGCTGACAGTTGGGTCCATGGCAGCCGCAAGGAAGTGCCTCCTTATTACGCGCAAAATAATTATTCCTCCACCTGACAACAGGGACCCACCGGACGGGCCACCATATTTGGCGGAAAAAAATTCCCCATTGACTGCTGGGACCCATCGGACGGGCCATCGTATTTCACAAAAAAACTTTCCCCCCGCTGTCAGCTCGGACCCACCGGAAGTGCCTCCTTATTACGCACAAAAAAATTAATACTCCCCTGCTTGTTGGGACCCACCTTGGTGGGTGGCTGACTTGTGGGCCTACTAAGTTGACGGGGACAGAGTGCTTTGTCAACTTAGTCAATATGAACGATTCTAGCTCAAGTGATCGTACGATGTCCATGCAACGGCCGTAGTGCTTCTTCAACCTCTTGTATTCTTGCTCCAGCCGCCCAAAGCAGCGCCGATCATGCCGCATGCTCCTGCCTCCCATGGCCGGCTGTGCTGCCGTGGAGGCCTCACTGCCCCCTACTATTTCCACTGCTTGCCAGGCCCTGCGGCGACGGCGGCCTCACACCGCAGCCAAACCAGTGAACCCTCGTACTCCTCTCCACGCGGGCTTCCACTGCCGTTTGTTCCCCGGCTCCACATCGTCCCCTTGCTAGGCCTCGCCATCGTCCATCGCCCTGGTGCTCTCGGCGCGGTGTGGTCAACGTGGTTAAGGAACGACTTCCATCGGAAGAGTAGTGTACATGGAGAGGCTAACAGCTGGGTCCACGGCCACAGCAATGAAGTGCCTCCTTATTACGCGCAAAATAATTATTCCTCCACCTGACAGCAGGGACCCACCAGATGGGCCACCGTATTTTGCAAAATAAAACATTTCCCCCTGACTGCTGGGACCCACCAGCTACATCTTCGCACGCAAGGAAGTGCGTCCGGGCAAAAAAAAACGATTCGCCCCCCTGACTGCTGGGACCCACCAGCTACATCTTCGCAGACAAGGAAGTGCTTGACAGTCGTGATCCACCTGGTCGAAGCGTACGTAGCATTGTCATTCTGGTCACGAACGTGTACGTACATACTGGTTGATGTAGAGGCGCGCACGTGTCATAGTAGAGGCGCACATGTAGCATGTACACGTATGTACAGCGGCCAGTGTGCAAGAAAGAAAATACGGCCACGTATGTACATACGGGCAGGGTCTCGAACGCCTACTCGCGCATATGTACGGCCATGGCTCGTGTACATGGCTGGGTAAGAACGGAGAAACAACGTTGTTGTCGTGTTCATGGGGAGCCAGCCGGCTGGGTCAAAACGGAATGCATCATCGTGTTCATCGGGGGGGGCTTGGACGGAACAACCAATGGAAACGAGGCCTGGCTTACCGCAGAACTGAGGAAACGGCCTTGTGTTCGACCGGCCACGTTCTAAACGGGATGCTGTTCATCGGGAGGGGTCTGGCGTACCGCAAAATGGAGGAAACAGACCTCCTACGGTTGAAACGGGGGTCCTATTGATCGAGAGGGGTGTGGCATACCGCAAAACGAAGGAAACAGACTTGTGTTGGAGCGCTACGGTCGAAACGGGGGTCCTGTTCATCAGGAGGGATGTGGCGTACCGCAAAACGGAGGAAACAGACTTGTGTTAAAGCGCTACAGTGAAAACGGGGGCCCTGTTCATCGGGAGGGGTGTGGCATACCGCAAAACGGGACTCCACGGGATACTATTCATCTCCACCGTCGACCCCTTCCAGCCTCCACGGGCTACTGTCCATCCATCGTCGACCTCCTCCAGCCTCCACCCGTGATTGTTCATCCATGGGACCCTGTTCATCAAGCCTCCACCGCGTGCTACTCCACCGGCTACTGTTCAACTAGCCCTCTCCATGGGCTCCTGTTCAACCACCCCTCCACGGGCTACTGTTCATACTGCCCTCTATCGTCTACTGTTCATCCAGCCCTCCATGGGGTGGTCCTGTTCATCCAGCCCTCCACGGGGTCCTGTTCATCCAGCCCCAACCGGCTCGATCGATCGAGGCCCTGTTCATCCAGAGGCAACACCACGGGGTCCTGTTCATCCACCCCCACCGGGAACTATTCATCCAAACCCCCTCAGCAACGCTCACTGTTCATCTAGAGGTAGCATCGATCGACTTCAGTTAGCAGCTGTAGCGAAGGAATCACTCGATCGGGTTCAGTTAACAGCCATCGATCAATCACTCGGGTTCATTAACGCGTAGCCTGCAGTGCAATCTCTCGGGTTTAGTTAGAGCCCAACGCCTCGCTCGGGTTCAGTTAGAGCCCAACGCCTCACACCCACGCGCGTGCATCTACGAGAGAAACGCGGATCACTCGGCCCCGACCACCCACCGTAACCGGGAACACCCCGATATTTTCCTCGCCCTTGCTTCTACCACGGTTTTTCCATCATGGACGGCCCAAAGAATGTCATGCAGCTGCGTCTCCGGCCGCCCAAGATGAAAAGTCCATTTTCTGTCATGATTTTTTTGTCATGGAAGTAGGACCCCACCACATCTATGATGATATCGGGTTTGTCACAATTATTGTCATAGAAGTGTCATAAGTATGACATAATTTTTTTTGTTCGGCCCAAAATGTCACGGATGTGTCTTTTTTTGTAGTGGGATGGGGTGGAGGATGAAGGAAGCTGGTGTGGGCATGGTGTTCTAGCGTGCACGGTGTATGAATGGGAAAATGGAGGGAGAGGTACGGGGAACCATGTTTTTGGGACGCACCTGTCTGAAATATGGGAAAGTTACGAACTTAGCCCCCGTTTAAAATTGGGACGTCTCGTCGGTTGGGGATAGGACGGTAATCTCGCATCTCGCCAATATTTGCCGAGAGCGATTTCGGGCGAGGAGAGGGTGTTTTGGCACCCATGGTTGGCGCCCATGGTGTATGAACGGGGCTGACAGGTAGGGATGTTGTGTCACGTCTGAGTGAAGTTACAAACCTGCCCCTATTGAAAATATTTGCCTACATCGATTTTGGCCGAGTCGAGTTTGTTTTGCCGCCCACCGTGTATGAATGGGGAAATGGAGGGAGAAACAGAGGTCTTTCGGACGAGCTTGAATCAAATGTGTTTTGCCGCCCATGTTTGGCGCCCACCGTGTCAGAATGGGCTCAGAGGCGGTTGTGTCACGTCTAATTGAAGTTACTAACCTACCCCTATTAAAAGTAGTGGAAATCGGGCCGATGGATTGTCCGTGTAATGGGTAGACAGTAATTTCCATCTCCCAAACGCTTGGCTGCGGGCAGCCGACGTGGGAGTGGACATTTTGCCGCTTCTTTCGAATTTTGGGACAATAAGCATCCACGTTTACCCTGGGAACTAAATTCGTATCCATTTTGTATTCCTATACGAATATTTATATATCATTCTATGTGTTTTTATATATCTTCAAAAGCACGACAAAGATGTATTCCACTGTCATATATGAATATGATTTACAAATGCCGATACTCAAATCCAGAAGCTAGAATCCAGTTTAAGGTGAATTCGAATATTTGGAACAATTTATGTCCAACTCAAATGTCACACGCAACATAATGCGTACTCCCATTTAGATATGTACACAAGCGATGTATCAAGATTCAAATACCGAGTCAATCAACCAAGAATGTACATAACTAACAAACAAATAAACACTTATAGAGTATATGGATCAATAATATCAACTAACATACATAAGCCAGGCCGCTGTACTTTTTTTTGCTAGAACAACATCCTTTTTTTAGCAAAGCTACTACAACATCTTTGCCCTTTCTGATGCGTGCCACTTATGGTCCATCCATACTACTATTATTGCTGAATGCACATTCAACCCGATTTGCATATTTGTAGGTCTGGCACAACAATCAAAATGAAATGTCTCCGAGTCTTATCAATCAAAATTACCATGCTCAAATAAAATTACAAACCAAAAAAAATTATTACATGATCTCTAAAACAAATGGTTTGATTTATTACATGAACAAACAACACAAAGGTTATTCAACGATGGAAAGAACATTTCACCTATTATTTACCAAGTGGGAATTTAATTTTCTTTCTTCCTTCAGGACCTTAACAATGCGGTCAGTCTCAGCTTGCTTCGTTTTGAAATCCACCAAATATTTAATGGTTGTCTTGAGTACTGCTCGTGATTGTGCTGTTTGCTTCCTCAGCATGTCAACTTCATCTCTAAGTGTAGAAGCAGAATCTCTTTCTACCACTAGTTTAGCCTCTAGAGCATCAGCAGTTGGGCATTCATGATGCACGATTGGGCCGGTGCCATTGCTGTGGGATGATACAACGTCCATGGGGACATCGCTCTTTGATCTTGGGCTAACCTGTTTTTCCATTAAAGTTCCGATTGGATTCCGAAAAGTTGAAGTTAGCAAAACATCTCAACTGGGAGTTATAACAGCAAACCAGTTAAACAAACAAAGAATTACAAAGTTTCAACTGGATGCTGAAAAGTAGTTATTAACATCATTGTAACCGGTTGTTGCAGCAGCAAAGCAGTTAAACAAACAATTTTTGCAAAAGGTACCTGTTGTGGCATTGGAGTTTCTCTTGGATCCTGAAAAGTTGAGTAGCCAGTAACGTGATTATAGCAACCGATTGCAGCAGCAAAGCAGTTAAACAAACAAGTTTTGCAAAAGGAACCTGTTGTGGCATTGGAGTTTCTCTTGGATCCTGAAAAGTTGAGTAGTCAGTAACTTGATTAGAGCAACAAGTTACAGCAGCAAACCTGTTACACAAATATATTTTTGAAAATGTACATGCTATGCAATTGGACTTCCAATTCGATCCTGAAAACTTGAAGTTGGAAAGACGATTACAACAACAAGTTACATCAGCAAACCAGGTAAACAAAGATGTTTCTGAAAACATACCTGCTGTGCCAACGGAGTTTCTGTTTTATCCTGCAAACTTGAATATTAGCAATCAATAAATAAAGTTTTGCAAGAGCCATAAGAAACTAACATCAAACTAGTAAAACTAATCGGTTTTGACAACATATTTAATTACACATGAACTAGTAAAACTAACAAGTTCTTGGCAACGTATTAAAGTAACAAGTCGGTACCGTTTACCAGCAACACAGGCATCTGTGAATTTCTTTGATGTAAGCAGTATGATTCCAACCCATATATAAGTTAAAAAGACGGTGTCCCTCATATAAACCTGGCAGTTGTCTATCTATGAAGATGCAAACATTACTAGTGCTACAAGTGATAACGGCAAACCATTTAAACGAACAGGGTATCAGAACGTAAATTACACGTGAATTCTGCTGTACCCTAGAAGTACATATGACTAGCTATCTACGTGCTTAAGTAGCTATTTAAGTTCAGGCAAACAGGTAATTCTTAATAGTAAGTATCAAACACATAGATAGGCATAGTCTATAATAGGATTAACAGGCTATGGCATTATGTAATCAGTAGCAAACTAAATTAAGACAAGCAACATAATTGAACAATTTTGCAATAAGTGGCTAACTAAAATTCCGAGAAGCAGATAACTGAACTTACGCTAGCTCTTTGCACATGCACACTGCAACTTCTTTTTCGCTTACAAGGTTCTACGAAGGAAGCCATGGCATCAATTGCTTGGATTCATAGTCCCAATACTTCTTTCTTCCCACACAACATTGGTAAGTCGAATGGATAATCTGGTAAGATGGTGCGTCCTTGATATGTTATATGAGGATGTGTAGTCAGACTAGTTGTATCCACACACATCACACTATCTTTTACTATATATTTCATGCGGTTAGATTTGGCATATCGAGATCTAAGCAATCTACAATAGGATGAAAATACTGGCATCCTTCACATTATTGGCGAACTCAGTTCATAGAAAGAAGCAATTCAACCATTCTGTGGGTAAATCAAAAGCGCCACTGGAATATTTTTCACTACCCTAATCATACACACAAAAAGGGGCGATGCCACCATAGGGCCTGGTATGGGCGGCCGCCTCGAGTGGCTGAAAAGTGTGCACCTAGTTTGAGTCGTCCAGGTTGGCTGATGCTAGTTTTTTCGGCCCAATGCACAAGCGGGGAAATGTAAAAATGAAGAAAAATGTTTCAATTTGGATGGGCCAATAACGTAAGTGCAAGGCAGGCCCTATAGAAGGCTCGCGACACAAACGAGCGCCTCCCATATCGATCAACAGCAGGAAAAATCCTAATTCGTTCGCTCCAGCCTCCAGTCTGGTTCGCTCCAAACCTAGCCACCGCTGGACAGATAGACACAGCACTTCCTCGCGCCCTTGTTGGAGGGCGGTCGCCGGGCTTCAATCGAACGGAAGGACAAGAAGATGAAGAGCCAACCCTGGGTGTAGCCTGCGTGGGAGGCAGCGGCGGTAGCATGGGCATGGCATCGAGCTTGCACAAACGGACAGTCATAGCTTGCAAGAGTAGCATGCGCAACGAGCAGGTACATCACATCCCTGATTATATCTAATTCAACTGTTCAATTTCTGGCCAATAGTTAAAGCTGACAGTGTTGTAAAACTGCTTGTATGTAGGGAATCTATGAGAAAACGAAACCAATTTCTTCTTATTTTATAACTCCCCCAATCAATACTGAACTGACTGAATCTGATGTATCTAATCAAGTTTCCGGTGCAAACGTACAAGCTCATGTTGTTCTTGAGCCTGAAGTGTCTAATGAACAGACTGCTAATGAAGGATTTGATGCAAACATTTTACATGCTCCTGGTGATGAACATATAGTGTCTAATGAGGGATCTAATGCAAGCATTTTGCAAGCTCCCATTGAAGAATTTAGTGTCTAATGATGATGTGCTATGTTGAGAGAGACATAGATATTTGCAGGCATTGATGACAAGCAAATTATAGTACATTTTCATGGCTTGAGGAAACATCGAGGCCATCTACCAGGAAGTCCCCATATCATGAGGATGAGCCACAAGTGTAGGGGATCAATCATAGTCCTTTCGTTAAGTAAGAGTGGCGAACCCAACGAGGAGCAGAAGGAAATGATAAGCGGTTTGCGGTAAGGTTTTCTCTGCAAGCACTGAAATTGTAGGTGATAGATAGTTTTGTGATAAGATAAATACTAATGAGTAACAAGTAAATAAAGTAAATAAAGTGCAGCAAGGTGGCTCAATCCTTTATGTAGCAAAGGATAAGCCTGGCCAATTTCTAATAATGAGAAAGGAGCTCCCGAGGACACATGGGAATTATCGTCAAGCTAGTTTTCATCACGTTCATATGATTCGCGTTCGGTACTTTGATAATTTGATATGTGGGTGGACCGGTACTTGGGTACTGCCCTTACTTGGACAAGCATCCCACTTATGATTAACCCCTATTGCAAGGGTCCGCAACTACAAAAGAAGTATTAAAGTAAACCTAACCACAACATTAAACATATGGATCCATATCAGCCCCTAACGAAGCAACACATAAACTAGGGTTTAAGCTTCTGTCACTCTAGCAACCCATCATCTACTTATTACTTCCCCATGCCTTCCTCTAGGCCCAAATAATGCTGAAGTTTCATGTAGTCGACGTTCACATAACACCACTAGAGGAAACGACAACATACATCTCATCAAAATATCGAACGAATACCAAATTCACATGACTACTAATAGCAAGACTTCACCCATGTCCTCAGGAACAAACGTAACTACTCACAAAGCATATATATGTTCATAATCATAGAGGTAATAATATGCATAAAGGATCTGAAGATATGATCTTCCACCAAATAAACCAATCAACATCAACTACAAGGAGTAATCAGCACTACTAGCAACCCACAGGTACCAATTTGTGGTTTTCATACAAGATTGGATACAAGTGATGAACTAGGGTTTTGAGAGGAGATGGTGCTGGTGAAGATGTTGATGGAGATTCATCCCCTCCCGATGAGAGGATCGTTGGTGATGATGTTGGTGATGATTTTCCCCTCCCGGAGGGAAATTTCCCCGGCAGAACAGCTCTGCCGGAGCCCTACATTGATTCCGCCAAGGCTCCGCCTCGTGGCAGCGGAGTTTCGTCTCGTAAGCTTGCCCATGATTTTTTCCAGGGTAAAAGCTCTAATATAGCTGAAGATGGACACCGGAGGCCCACCAGGGGGCCCAGGAGATAGGGGGCGCGCCCTGTAGGGGGGCACCCACCACTCTCCTGGACAGGGTGTGGGCCCCCTGGTGTATTTCTTTCGCTAAAAAATTCTTATTAATTCCAAAAAGATGTTTCGTGGAGTTTCTGGACTTTTGGAGCTGTGCAGAATAGGTTTCCAATGTTTGCTCCTTTTTCAGCTAGAATTCTAGCTGTCGACATTCCCCCTCTTCATGGTAAACCTTGTAAAATAAGAGAGAATAGCCATAAGTATTGAGATATAATGTGTAATAACAACCCATAATGCACTAAATATTGATATAAAAGCATGATGCAAAATGGACGTATCAACTACCCCAAGCTTAGACCTCGCTTGTCCTCAAGCGGAAGCCGAAATTGAAAAATATTTCCACATGTTTAGAGATAGAGGTGTCGATAAAAATAAAATACGGACATGGGGGCATCATGATCATTCTTATAACAGCAACATATATAGATTTTATCATATGATTTCTTATGCTCAAGTAACAATCAATTCACAATGTCAAGTATGGTTCAAAAACTTCATTGGGAACTAATAAACTATAATCTCAGTCCTTGAAGCAATTGCAATTTATCATAACATCAGAAAGAGTCAACAATAGAGCTTTTCAGCAAGCTCACATACTCAACTATCTCGTAGTCTTCTACAATTGCTAACACTCACGCAGTACTTGTGGTTATGGAGTTTTAGCTAGACACTGAGAAAGATAGGGGCTTATTGTGTTGCCTCCTAACGTATTCACCTTTAGGTGATGTTAACAATAATAACCCATGCTAGCTTACATCCAATTGGATATATATAATATATACCATGATCTTTCAAACACGAGGAGCTTGCCAAAGGATAAAATGAAAAAGGGAAAGGTGAGGTTCACCTTGACTCGAACATAAAGCAAAAACATAAAGTAAAAGATAGGCCCTTCGCAGAGGGAAGCAGAGGTTGTCATGTGTGTTTAGGGTTGATGCACAAAATCTTAATGCAAAAGAACGTCACTTTATATTGCCCCTTGTATGTGGACCTTTATTATGCAGTCCGTCGCTTTTATTACTTCCACAACAAGATCGTACAAAGCTTATTTTCTCTGCACTAATAAGTCATACATATTTAGGTAGCAATTTTTATTGCTTGCAACATGACAACTTACTTGAAGGATCTTACTCAATCCATAGGTAGGTATGGTGGACTCTTATGGCAAAACTGGGTTTAAGGATATTTGGAAGCACAAGTAGTATCTCTACTTGGTGCAAGGAATGTGGCTAGCATGAAGGGGAAAGGCAAGCTCAACATGTTTGGAAGGTCAATGACAATATACATTAACTGATATGTCGAAAAACATAAACTATTACGTTGTCTTCCTTGTCCAACGTCAACTCTTTTAGCATGTCATACTTAATGAGTGCTCCCAATTATAAAAAGGTGTCCAAGATAATATATTTGTATGTGAACCCCTCTTTCCTTATTACTTCCTATTAATCGCAACGATGACCAAAACTAAGTTCATCAACTCTCAACAATTTTTATGTCTAATACTTTGTATATGTGAAGTTATTACTATCCATAAGATCAATATGAACTCTTTTATTCTTTCTACTTTCTCAAGATCATAGCAACATAGCAAAGCCCTTGACTCAACACTAATCTTTATTATAGATAGCTCATGGACTCGATTACAAAAGGAGACCACAAAGCAAAACTCAAACTACTTGATATCATAACTTCAATCTACTAGATCAAGATACTACTAAAAGGATCGAACTAAATAAAGCGGTAAAGATAGGAGTGTGATGGTGATACGATACCGGGGCACCTCCCCGAAGCTTGGCAGTTGCCAAGGGGAGTGCCCATACCCATGTGACTATGTCCTTGGAGGTGGTGAAGTAGGAGTTGTTGATGATGTAGGCTTGTCATCCATCTTCCAAGGCATAGGCTCTCCATCATAGAAGGATGATCGAGTCTCCGAGATCCTTAAATCTGCAGCCAAACTCATCCTCTTGAATCTATATTCATACTCACAGTTCTGGTTTTGCAGGTCATAGATCTGGGCTTGGAGGTGCTCGATTTTCTCTTGCAACTTCAAGATGGTCTCCCCAATGACTTTCGCATCCATCTTGTGGTTGTTGGTGAACTCCGTGATCATCATCTGGTTGGCGTTGAGTCCACGCTCCACCATCCCGTGACACTTGAAAACTTGCTATTCCACGGCTTTGAGTTTTGTCTCCACGCTCCCAGTACGCCTTGGTCCCTCCACATCGCGGATGTGCAGCACCCCCTCACGCATCTCAATGGTTTGAGGGTTCTGCAGCACCTCCGCGAGATAGGGGTTGATACCCCTCTCAAAAAACTTGTCCTTGGGAGCGCTTGGAGACGTCATGATGCTCTAGATCCGAAACAGGAACAGCTCGAAATGAAAGTAGAGGATATTTGCGTGATACGGTGGTCAAAACCTTCAGGAGTATATATAATGAATTTTTACTGACCAAAATATGTAACGTGCAAGAAAACAGAGTCCCGGGAGGCACACAAGGTCCCCACGAGACTGGGGGCGCACCCTCCACTCTCGTGGGAGCCTCGTGTCCCTTTCGGACTACTTGTTTCTTCCTAAAACTCTAAAATATTCCAAAACTGATAAAAATTGATATTGGAGTCGTTTTGGAGTCGGTTTACTTACTGTACCACATACCTATACCTTTTCGGAGTCTGGAACATTCTGGAAAGTGTCCCTTACGTATTCCTCAGGGGTTACGGTTTCAACAATATTAGTTTCAACATTGATAGGATTACGTGAAATATAATGTTGAATTCTTTGACCGTTTACCACCCTTGGACTCGTGCCTTCGAAGTTGTTGATTTTTATGGCACCAGAACGATAGACCTCCTCAATAACGTAAGGACCTTCCCATTTTGAGAGAAGTTTTCCTGCAAAAAATCTTAAACGAGAGTTGAATAATAATACAAAGTCTCATATGTTAAACTCTCGCTTTTGTATCCTCTTATCATGCCAGCGTTTGACTTTTCTTTGAATAACTTGGCATTCTCATACACTTGGGTTCTCCATTCATCAAGTGAGCTAATATCAAATAACCTCTTCTCAATGGCTAGTTTGAAGTCATAATTGAGCTCTTTAATAGCCCAATATGCCTTATGTTCAAGTTCAAGAGGTAAATGACACGCTTTTCCATAGAACATCTTATATGGAGACATACCCATAGGATTTTTGTATGCAGTTCTATAGGCCCATAATGCATCATCAAGTTTTTTGGACCAATTCTTTCTAGATCTATTCACAGTATTTTGCAAAATTAAGTTGAGCTCTCTATTGCTCAACTCTACTTGACCACTAGACTGCGGATGATAAGGGGATGCGATTTTGTGATTGACATCATACTTAGCAAGCATCTTACGGAAATCACCATGAATAAAATGTGAACCACCATCAGTCATCAGATATCTAGGGACTCCAAACCTTAGAAAAATAAGTTCTTTAAGCATTTTAATAGAAGTGTTATGATCAGCACTACTAGTTGGAATAGCTTCTACCCACTTAGTAACGTAATCAACAACAACTAAAATATGTGTATAACCATTAGAGGCAGGAAAAGGTCCCATAAAATCAAAGTCCCAAACATCAAATGGTTCAATAACAAGAGAATAATTCATAGGCATTTCTTGATGTCTACTAATGTTACCTATTCTTTGACATTCATCACAAGATAAGACGAACTTACGAGCATCTTTGAAGAGAGTAGGCCAGTAAAAACCAGATTGTAGTACCTTGTGTGCAGTTCTATCTCCAGCGTGGTGTACTCCATAGGATCCAGAGTGACACTTGCGTAGGATCTGTTCTTGTTCATGCTCAGGCACACAACATCTAATAACACCATCTACTCCTTCTTTATAAAGGTGTGGATCATCCCAGAAGTAATGTCTTAAATCATAAAAGAACTTTTTCTTTTGCTGGTATCTAAAACTAGGCGGTATAAATTTAGCAACAATGTAATTAGCATAATCAGCATACCAAGGAGCAGTACGAGAAGCATTAACGACCGCTAATTGTTCATCAGGAAAGCTATCATTAATAGGCAGTGGGTCATCAAGAACATTCTCTAACCTAGACAAGTTATCTGCAATGGGGTTCTCAGCTCCCTTTCTATCAATAATAATATGCAAGTCAAATTCTTGGAGCAAGAGAACCCATCTAATGAGTCTAGGCTTAGCATCTTTCTTTTCCATAAGATATTTAATAGAAGCATGATCAGTGTGAATAGTAACTTTAGAATCAACGATATGAGGTCTAAACTTATCACATGCAAACACAACTGCTAAGAATTCTTTTTCGGCAGTAGCATAATTTCTCTAAGCAGTATCAAGAGTCTTACTAGCATACTGAATAACATTCAATTTCTTATCGACTCTTTGCCCTAGAACAGCACCTACAACATAATAACTAGCATCTCACATAATTTCGAAAGGTAAATTCCAATTAGGTGGCTAAACAATAGGTGCAGTGATCAAAGCTTTCTTAAGTATTTCAAATGCTTCTACACAATCATCATCAAAGACAAAAGGAATATCTTTTTGCAATAAATTAGTCAGAGGCCTAGAGATTTCAGAAAAGTCCTTAATGAACCTCCTATAAAAACCAGCGTGACCAAGGAAACTTCTTATACCTTTTATGTCCTTGGGACATGGCATCTTTTCAATAGCATCAACTTTGGCTTTATCAACTTCAATACCTCTCTCGGAGATCTTGTGTCCCAAGACAATGCCTTCATTAACCATAAAGTGACACTTTTCCCAATTCAGGACGAGACTAGTGTATTTGCATCTCTGCAAAACTCGACCAAGGTTGCTCAAAAAATCATCAAAAGAGGATTCATAAACTAAGAAATCATCCATGAATACCTCACAAATATTTTCACAAAAATCAGAGAATATAGCCATCATGCATCTTTGAAAGGTAGCAGGTGCATTACATAAACAAAAAGGCATACATCTATAAGCAAAAGTACCAAAAGGGCAAGTAAAAGTAGTTGTAGATTGATCCTTCGCTGACACAGGTATCTGAGAGAAACCAGAATAACCATCTAGAAAGCAGAAATGTGTGTGTTTGGATAGTCTTTCTAGCATTTGATCAATAAAAGGTAAAGGGTAATGATCTTTCTTAGTAGCTTTATTAACTTACGGAAATCAATTACCATCCTATAACCTGTAATAATTCTTTGCGGGATCAATTAATATTTATCATTAGGAACAATGGTAATACCTCCCTTTTTAGGAACACAATGGACAGGGCTTACCTATTCACTATCAGCAACGGGATAAATAATACCTGCCTCAAGGAGCTTTAATATCTCCTTTCTTACCACTTCCTTCATCTTGGGATTTAATCGTCTTTGAGGATCTCTAACTGGTTTGGCATCTTTCTCCACTGTAATTTTGTGTTGGCATAATGTGGGCCTAATGCTCTTAAGATCATCCAGAGTATATCCAATAGCTGCTCGGTGCTTCTTCAGAGTTTTCAATAATCTTTTTTCTTCTTTCTCTGAAAGGTTAGCACTAATAATAACATGATATATTTCCTTTTCATCAAGATAAGCATAGTTAAGATTGTCAGGTAATGGTTTAAGTTCAAACACGGGATCACCCTTGGGTGGAGGGGGATCCCCAAGAATTTCAACGGGAAGGTTATGTTTCAGCATAGGTTCCTGTTTAAGGAACAGTTCATCTATTTCCTCTCTTTCCTTCATAAACATATCGTTTTCATGGTCTAGCAAATATTGTTCCAATGGATCAGCTGGAGGAACAACAATGGAAGAAAGACCAATAATTTCATCCTTACTAGGTGGTTCCCTATCACGAGGTTGTCTACTAAACTTAGCAAAATTAAACTCATGAGACATACCATCTATGCCAACAGTGACAATATTCTTTTCACAATTAATCTTAGCACTAGCCGTATTCAAGAAGGCTCTACCAAAAATAATGGGACAAAAATCATCTTGTGGGGAACCAAGAACAAGAAAATCAGCAGGGTATTTAACCATCCCACACAAAACTTCAACATCTCTAACAATCCCAAAGGTTTAATGGTATCCCTATTAGCAAGCTTAATAGTAACATCAATGTCTTCTAATTCAATGGGTGCAATGTCATGCATAATTTATTGATATAAGGTATAAGGTATTGCACTAGCGCTAGCACCCATATCACATAAGCCATGATAACAATGATCTCCTATTTTAGCAGAAATAACAGGCATGCCTATGACAGGTCTACGTGTAGTATCTGGTCTAGCAATATTAGCAGTCTCACCACAGAAATAAATAACATGCCCATCTAAATCATCATCCAAGAGAGCTTTAACCATAGCAATACTAGGTTCAACATTAATTTGCTCAGGAGGTGTATAAGTCCTAGTATTACTCTTATGAACAACAGTCGAAGCTTTAGCATGATCCTTTATCCTAACAGGAAAATGAGGTTTTTCAACATAAGTAGTAGGAACAATAGGATCACTATAGGTAATAGTATTTTCTTCGACTGTAATAGGTGCAACTACTTTCACTTCAATAGGAGGATTATATTTAAGCCACTTCTCTTTAGGGAGATCAATGTGAGTATCAAAAGATTCACAGAAAGAAGCTACAATCTCAGAGTCAAGTCCATACTTAGCGCTAATCCACGAAAAGCATCGGTATCCATAAAAGATTTAACACAATCGAACTTAGGTGTCATACCTGACTCCTTACCATCGTCAGAACCCCAATCTTCAGAGTTGCATTTAATTCTTTCCAATAAGTCCCATTTGAAATCAATGGTCTTCAGCATATAAGAACCAGCACAGGAAGTATCGAGCAGGTTGCGATTATCAAGAGAAAGCCGAGCATAAAAGTTTTGAATGATCATTTCCCGAGAGAACTCATGATTAGGGCATGAATATAACATTGACTTAAGCCTCCCCCAAGCTTGAGCGATGCTTTCTCCTTCGCGAGGCCAGAAATTATATATGTAATTACGATCACGATGAACAAGATGCATAGGATAGAACTTGTGGTGAAATTCCAGCTTCAGTCACTTATAATTCCAAGATCTTGTATCATCACATAGCCTATACCATGTCAATGCATCTCCCTTCAAAGGTAAAGGGAAGACCTTCCTTTTGACAACATCATCGGGAATACCTGCAAGCTTAAATAATCCACAAACTTCATCCACAAAGATAAGGTGTAAATCGGGATGCAATGTTCCGTCTCCTGCAAATGGATTAGCTGGCAGTTTCTCTATCATACCCGAAGGGATCTCAAAGTAAATATTTTCATAAAGTTCAGTAGGTTGAGGATCAAATCTTTGATCTTCTGGTTGGGGTGAAGATACCCGAAACAAGCCCCTCAAAGGATTAGTTTCCATAGTGACAAGTAACAGAAAATTTCATCACACTATATAAATGTTTCCTTACCAAGTTCCACTCACCAAAAGCACTACACGCCCCGGCAACGGTGCCAGAAAAGAGTCTTGATGACCCACAAGTGTAGGGGATCAATCTTAGTCCTTTCGATAAGTAAGAGTGTCGAACCCAACGAGGAGCAGAAGGAAATGATAAGCGGTTTTCGGTAAGGTTTTCTCTGCAAGCACTGAAATTGTAGGTTGTAGATAGTTTTGTGATAAGATAAATGGTAAAGAGTAACAAGTAAATAAAGTAAATAAAGTGCAGCAAGGTGGCCCAATCCTTTATGTAGCAAAGGATAAGCCTGGACAATTTCTAATAATGAGAAAGGAGCTCCCGAGGACACATGGGAATTATCATCAAGCTAGTTTTCATCACGTTCATATGATTCGCGTTCGGTACTTTGATAATTTGATATGTGGGTGGACCGGTACATGGGTACGGCCCTTACTTGGACAAGCATCCCACTTATGATTAACCCCTATTGCAAGCGTCCGCAACTACAAAAGAAGTATTAAGGTAAACCTAACCACAACATTAAACATATGGATCCATATCAGCCCTTAACGAAGCAATGCATAAACTAGGGTTTAAGCTTCTGTCACTCTAGCAACCCATCATCTACTTATTACTTCCCTATGCCTTCCTATAGGCCCAAATAATGGTGAAGTGTCATGTAGTCGACGTTCACATAACACCACTAGAGGAAAAGACAACATACATCTCATCAAAATATCGAACGAATACCAAATTCACATGACTACTTATAGCAAGACTTCACCCATGTCCTCAGGAACAAACGTAACTACTCACAAAGCATATTCATGTTCATAATCAGAGGAGTAATAATATGCATAAAGGATCTGAACATATGATCTTCCACCAAGTGAACCAATTAGCATCAACTACAAGGAGCAATCAACACTACTAGCAACCCACAGGTACGAATTTGTGGTTTTGATACAAGATTGGATACAAGAGATGAACTAGGGTATTGAGAGGAGATGGTGCTGGTGAACATGTTGATGTAGATTGACCCCCTCCCGATGAGAGGATCGTTGGTGATGATGTTGGTGATGATTTCCCCCTCCCGGAGGGAAGTGTCCCCGGCAGAACACCTCTGCCGGAGCCCTAGATTGATTCCGCCAAGGTTCGGCCTCTTGGCGGCGTAGTTTCACCCCTTGCCTACGTTTTTTCCAGTGTAAAAGCTCTTATATAGCAGAAGATGGACACCGGAGGCCCACCAGGGGGCCCAGGAGATAGGGGGGCGCCCTGTGGGGGTGAGGTGGCGCCCTCCACTCTCCTAGATAGGGTGTGGGCCCCCTGGTGTATTTCTTTCGCTCAAAAATTCTTATTAATTCCAAAAAGATGTTTCGTGGAGTTTCAGGACTTTTGGAGTTGTGCGGAATAGGTTTCCAATGTTTGCTCCTTTTTCAGCCGGAATTCCAGCTGCCGGCATTCCCCCTCTTCATGGTAAACCTTGTAAACTAATAGAGAATAGCCATAGGGATTGAGATATAATGTGTAATAACAGCCCATAATGCAATAAATATTGATATAAAAGCATGATGCAAAATGGACGTATCACATGACAACGTAGCATAAATACTTTTCTAATCTGTTGTTTGAAACTATTGGCATACTTGTGCGGTATAGATATATTGATAAGCAGTTTGCGCACTAGTTATAGGTGCAATTACACTTCGATATTTTCAGCTAGAGAACGAATAATTCAAGTAGGTACGGACCATGTTAGTAGTCCTTGTACACCATGTTGCATTTTGTGTTTTCGGTGCTTGCATCACTTAGTGTTTTATAATCTGAACTACTTTGGGTCATTAGCTGGTTTTCAAAGTGCATGTAGCTTCTCATTTCACAAGTTATGTTGATTTCCAGAGTGCAAGTGCCTTCGTATTTTTTAAGTTAAATGTTAGCCCCTGGTAACTTGAATTCATGGATCCGCCACTTCAAAAAAATCATACGCGCATGCCAGTATGAATTAAATGAAATGCAGGGACTTGCGCTAGCTCGTTGTACAGGCTCACCGCAGATCTGCTTGTGCTTGGGATGTTCCATATACAAGTCCATGTTACCACTTGCTTGGATGTATAGGCCTTGTGCTCCTTGCATCCCCCTTTGCATTTTTAAATTGGCGAATAGTTGATCAAATAAGAGGAATAGACCTTGTTGTTGTACCGGATGACAGATACTTACAAGGTTATATGGGTGTGTAGGATGTGTACCAGATCCCGTAGCGCCATCATGCTTCGCTAAAAAATGGCTTTGCTTGTTTCAGATGATATCTCCAGAAGAAATAAGAGTTAAAGTCAAAGTTGCATAGGCGTGTAAGCTAAGAGAGCAGTGAAAGGATATCCAAACATCATTGGAACAGTGCACAAGGGAGTGATGTGTGGATACCTAGTTCGGGCTGGCGTTTAGGCATGCTCTCCTAGCTAGAGTGCGGGTCACTTCAGAGCCGTTGAAGGTGATGCGCTGGCGTTGGCTGGCCACGCACGGATGCAGATCTTGTGTGGCAGCGGAGCGCTACGATGCGGTGGACGAGACAGTTGGTGAAGCACCAATGGCCTCGGGGGGCGGAGGTACGACGATGTGCTCGGTGAAGTAGCCCCGGTGAGGTGGGAGACCGCATCGGTGAAGCGCACGTGATGCGGTGGAAGTCGGCGTCTGTGAGGCACGTCGGATGCGGCTGCCGACGTTGTCGGTGGACCACCTGGTGAGGTGGACGAGGGCGTAGATGAGGTAGCTCCGGTGCGGTGGTGAAACGCGACCGTTGTCTTTGTCGTCGTCGTCCGGCATAGAGGTGGGGAAAGAGACAAGACGAGGGGCGATTCAAACTTTGCTTGGGCTGGCGGCGAATTGGGGATTTGAGCAATCTGGGCGCGGAAGGGACGGTGGAGAAGGGAGTGCAGGGCTGGAATTGGGGCCGCCAGATATTTCAATCCAAAACTTGGAAGCGTGAACTTATTTTGTCGTCGTCCTTTTTTTGGGGGGAAGGGGGGAGGAAGGGAGGGGGGTGGGTGGGACACAGCTTCTGTGCCTTAGAGGCACCTGCCTTTGGGTCCGTGACATGTGGGCAAGCCACCTATTGGGCCCACATGTCATTGACACAAATGTAGGTTGTAGGATCGAAAGTATGTCTAGAGGGGGGTGATTAGCCTATTTGACCAAATAAAAATCTATCCTTTTCGCAATTTTAGTTCTTGGCATATTTTAACAACTTTCGACAAGTCAAGCAATCTTATAACACAATTCAAGCAATCATGCAAAGAGTATATGAGCAGCGGAAAGTAAAGCATGCAACTTGCAAGAATGTAAATGGAAGGGTTTGGCGGATTCAAACGCAATTGGAGACACGGATGTTTTTGTCGTGGTTCTGATAGGTGGTGTTATCGTACATCCACGTTTATGGAGACTTCAACCCACGAAGGGTAACAGTTGCACGAGTCCATAGAGGGCTCCACCCACGAAGGGTCCATGAAGAAGCAACCTTGTATATCCCACCATGGCCGTCGCCCACGAAGGACTTTCCTCACTAGCGGTTGATCCTCACGAAGTAGGCGATCTCCTTGCCCTTACAAACTCCTTGGTTCAATTCCACAATCTTGTCGGAGAGTCCCAAGTGAAACCTAGCCAATCTAGGAGACACCACTCTCCAAGAAGTAACAAATGGTGTGTTGATGATGAACTCCTTGCTCTTGTTCTTCAAATGATAGTCTCCCCAATACTCAACTCTCTCTCATAGGATTGGATTTGGTAGAAAGAAGATTTGAGTGGAAAGCAACTTGGGGAAGGCTAGATATCAAGATTCATATGGTAGGAATGGAATATCGTGGTCTCAACACAAGTGTAGGTGGTTCTCTATCAGAAAATGTGAGTTGGAGGTGTAGGTTTGTTCTGATGGCTCTCTCCAAGAATGGAGAGGAGGTGGAGGGGAATTTATAGCCTCCACACAAAATCTAACCGTTACACACAACTTGCCAAACTCGGTGGGACCGAATTGATAAACTCGGTCAGACTGATTCAACAAATCTAGTGACAATTAGGATTTTCGGTGGGACCGACATGCAACTCGATAGGACCGATATGGTTAGGGTTAGGGCATAACGTAATCTCGGCGAGACCGATTACACAAACTCAGTGAGACTGATTTTGGTAATAAGCTAACCAGAGAGTTGGTCAGGTAAAGTCGATGGGACCGATTTGCTCATTTCGGTGAGACCGAGGTGTTTAAAAAGGGAAACAGAGAGTTTACATTGCAATCTTGGTGGGACCGATCGCTCATCTTAGTGGGACCGAAATGTTACGAAGGGAAACAGAGAGATTACAATCCCATCTCGGTGAGACCGAGATCCGTATCGGTGAGATCGATTTGCCTAGGGTTTGTGGCAGTGGCTATGACATCTAAACTCGGTGGCGCCGGATAGAAAGAATCGGTGGGGCCGAGTTTGACTTTTGGTTTAGGTCATATGTGGATGTGAGAAAGTAGTTGAGGGCTTTGGAGCATATCACTAAGCATTTTGAGCAAGACCCTCATTAAGCAACACCTCATCCCTCCTTGATAGTATTGGCATTTCCCTATAGACTCGATGTTATCTTGGATCACTAAAATAGAAAATGTAGAGTCTTGAGCTTTGAGCTTGAGCCAATCCTTTTGTCCTTAGCATTTTGAGGGGTCCACTTTTCTCACCCATGCCATGCCAATCATCGAGCTTTCCTGAAATATTAATCTTGAAATAGCATTAGCTCAATGAGCTATATGTTGTTAGGAATTACCAAAACCACCTAGGGATTGTTGCACTTTCAATCTCCCCCTTTTTGGTAATTGATGACAACATATAGATCAAAGCTTCGACAAATGATAGTAAGAGTGAAAGACATCGTCGCTTTGAGAAGTATGTGATAAGCAAGAGCTCCCCCTAAATTTGTGCATAGTTTAAGATTTGCTTTGGACTGCAAATGCACAAAGAGTTAGGATCATGGGTTACTCTTCCATGTCACATAAATCTTGCTGGAGCGCTCAAAATGATAATAATTAAAATACATGCACTCATCACCAAGCAAAGTGAATGATCATATGGGAATAAAAAGGATAATGTCATCCAACAAGCATTAAGGTAGCATATGATGAAACACATGATCATCCAAGTATCACACACAAGCATAAAGTATCTCAAACAAGAAAATAACAAAGTTCAACCACCAAAGAGAAACGCAAGAGAGAGCAAAAGCAACACTCTCCCTCGAAGCCTATGATCTATACATTTTCTCCCCCTTTGGCAACAAGTTACCAAAAAGTTCATAAAAATGCATAGTGCTGGATCGATACTCAGGTTTGGTCTTCAGGTGGTGGTGTAGATAGAACTCCAAGAACGAAGGCATCGGTCAATGTAGATGGTGCTGGAGGAGTGGGTGCTGGAGCTGGTAGCACTAAAGTTGTAGCTGGTGCAGATGAAGTTACTCTGGTGTCTGTAACAGGCATAGCAGCAGATCTCTGCCCTCTGGGCACTCTAGCAAAAGCATCAGTGGTAGTTTTGCCCTTCTTCTCCTGCACTTCTTCTTGAAGTTTCTCAAAAACTGACTGTATCACAGTGACCTTCACATCTAAGTCATAGAACTTCTGCTCCATGATCCTCTCCAAGCTCTCCTGGTTTCAAGTCAGGGTGGCCAATCATTTCTCAATTCTCAGAGTGGAGGCAATCAAGTAGCCAAGCTGATCTTGCTTGCTCTTCAGAAGATACTGAGATGCCTCATCCATGGTTGGCATCTTTGCAGCCTTTTCAATCTTTGCTTTCTCCCTCTTTGCTTGTGCTTGCACAGAAGATGGTTCATTTTCATCCATAATTACAGTATTGTCCTCAAATTTTGGGTAGATGGGCAGGTGCTCCTTGTCCAAGAGATATGTGCCAGTGCCCATCTTGGAGTTAATCAGCTCTTGGATCTGTGGGACATACCCACAACTTCTCTTCTGATCTGCAGCTGTTCTCTTAATGGTTTCCAGAATTAGGCTCATGACTTTGAACTTCTGTGGGACATCACATATGTGCAGCAAGTTGATGGAGTGCCCTCTGATCATTCTGTAATCTCCTGACTTTGGAAAAAGAGTGTGCCTGAGGATCGAGTTGATTGTAGGCAGACCTGACAGCAAGTGTTTCACTGAACCAAATTGGTGAGTCTCAAGATCTGCATCTGGAATCTCCTTGTACATGCTAGCCATTGAGTTGTGATCCTTCTTCTTCTTGGCATAGACATCCAAGTCATCCTCTCTCTCCTCAGGAGCATTGATCAATTTGGCCCATTCTTCAACTGTTGACTGGTACCTAGTACCTTCAGACATCCAGACAATCCTTCCATCTGGGTAGAAGTGAGTTGTGGAGTAGAACTGCATTATAAGCTCATCATTCCACTTTGTGAGCTTCTGAGGCACAAACTTGTCAACTCCACAAGCCTTGAATCTATCATGGACTCCATGATAGTGCTCTTCATTCTCCTTGATGTACTCCTAGTTGACCCATCTCATGTCACACACTATGGGCTTCTTGTCAAGCAACACTGTCTCATAGAAATCCCGCTGTTCCTTGGTGTGGAACCTGTAGTCCACAGCAGTTCTTCTTCTGATGGCATATGGATTAGATTCTCTCCATAGCCTCAATCCTGAATCCTTTCTGATTTTCATGTTCTCAACTACTGGATGAGCATCGTTGTGATCTGGAATTTTTGGCTTCAACTTTCTCAAGACATGTGACTCATCATCTTCTTCCTCCATTGTAGCTTCAGGCACTGGGCCTTGTTCTTCTCTGCTGCTGGGATGTACCTGGTGCTCCTCTTGGGTGAAGTTTTGTGTTTTGGAGCAGTTGGCTTGGGAGCTTCTTTGGGCTTAGATGGAGCAGCCCCTGATTTTATGGCATCTCCCATGAGCTTCTGAGCTTTAGGTGCTGGTGTAGCAACCTCTTCCTCTTCCTCTTCCATCATTGAGGCCTTCCCAATAACTCTGGCAATGGTCTTCTTGACCCTTTCTTTCCTTTTCTTCCCATCTCCAGTTTCCTTGGGTTCAATATTTAACTCCATTGTCTCTCCTGTGGCAACTTTCCTTGCCTTTGACATGGGCTGTCTTCTTGCTGGCAGCTTAGTCTTCAGACCTGGCTTGGTTGCTGTAGCTGTGCCATATTCCTTCTTCAGAACTTTCTTCTGTGAAGTGGCCTCTTCCTCATCATCCACATAGTCCTCATCCTCAGAATCTAAGGTTCTCTTCTTCCTGGCCCTTGTGGCTGCCTTTGGCAAGTTTCTTGGAGTGCTCCTACTGCCTTCATCATAGCTGTTAGAGGGAGTAGTGCCCTCACTCATGTGAACTTGCTCCTCAGACTTGTTCTGACTATCACTCTGATCTGACATGATGCACACACTGACAGCTGACCCTGTGAATAGATTATAGATGAGGTAGAGTGGATGAGCATCACAAAGTGCAGAGGTCTTTGCAAAAGAGTGAGTCAAAAACTTAGTTTTAGTTTTCCACAGAAAGCATTTCGGATCAACCGATTTGAAATCTCGATGACACCGAAGCAGCTGTTGGAACCTAAACCAGTGAACTCCGTCAGACCGAGTCACAGTTCGATGGCACTGAGACTGCTAGGGTTTCACAAAGACTTGAACTCGGTAACACCAATTTGCAATTCTCGGTCAGACCGAGAATCACATGTGCAATGGCTTGAGCCAAATCGGTGGAACCGATTTCAACAACTCGGTTGGTCCGAGATGGTTTTGGCGGAAACCTAACCCTAAATTTTCAAACCTCAACTAATCTACGGAGTGATTTCGGTGGATAGAGTGATCTCAATCGTGTCAAGATACATGGCAAAAACAATGTGCTAGGAATCAGAGTGACAATAGCACAAAGATCAAGTCCATACCCTAATGTGGTGATGGACTTGCTACGGAGGCAACGACGGAGACGATCCCATTGACGACGGTGGAGACCAGTGGCAGGAGGCATCTAGTGACGAGGAGGATGATCCGGAGACCTAGGGAGGCAGAGCAGGTTGAGTGCGGGCGAAGGAGTTCGGAAAATTTTCGAAATTTTGGCCTGGGGATATATATAGCCTAACCCTGTCGGTGTGACCGAGTGGAACAACTCGGTGGCACCGAGATGCATAACTGTAAGCAGTTACTGCAACTCGGTGTGACCGAAAAGTTCAAATCGGTTGCACCGAGATTGAAAACTTAGATCGACTTAGTGATCTCGGTATGACCGAAATGGATGAATCGGTCAGACCGAAATGCACAAAGAAGTTTTGGAAGTTTAAGTCTATGACAAATCGGGGACTCCGAGTGCTCCTCACACAGAGTGGTTCGAACCTGACTTGATGAAACTTTGTGATGTAGCATGAATAGAGTTTGAGATGAGGAAAGCATAGATAGCTAGAGAAGGTTCTTAAACATTCTTGTCCATCCACTTGGCAAAAGAAAAAGAAAACCAATCAATCAAAACAACAAGTGGATGTACTCGAATGAGTAAATTATGCAACCAACATGCTCACACAATAAAATGGCAAATGAAATATGTGGCAAAGCATGCACAGACAATTCTAGCATCTATCAAGCAATTGGCGATGGCTAGGTCATCTATATATGAATATATTGACTTAGGGGTCAAATGAGAACATTTGATCATAGGTCATACTCATCGTTTAAGCACAAGTGGGGTTACCACTTTTACCTAAAGCATTGTTGTGTTCACACCATTAGAGTTGCTTTAGCTCAATTCTTAGAGTAAAGCTCCCCCTAGATGTGAGATCCCCCCTAAGAGGGATGAACTAACCTTGGGTTTGTCGATGATGACTTCATGTAGGTGTTGAAGATATGGATGCTCAATGTTGGAGTAGATCTTTTGGAGCAATCCTTTGGAGTGAGTTGCACTTTCAATACCTACATGGGTTAGTCCCACAAGGAACAAACAAGGATATCCATAGACAGAGAGTGATGCACACACAAGATGATGTCTATGAAAGCATTTGGTTCCCTTGTCCCTTGTCTTACCAACAAGAGGTTTGTGACTCCTTGAACTAGTGCAAGATGTGGAAGTTGATTGTACTTGTTCTTGCCAAAATGATAGGAGTGAAGTATGTTGGCAGAGTCAGATCAAGAACTCTCTAGTTCTTCTTCTTCTGGATCCACACCATCTTGATGGGAATCCTCAGAGTTGTAGTTGTACTTGATGAAGTAGAACTTGATGTAGTCTTGGGAACCCACTTGACCAAGGCTTTAGGTGCTTCTTCAAATGCATCAATTTCCTCTTGAAGCTTATCCTTGCCTTTTTGCTTGTGGTTTTGTGGTGGAAGATCATCTTGAGCTTGTGTCCCTTTGAAGGAAGTAGGATCATACTTCTCTTGTTGAGGAACAAACTTCGTCTTGGGGTATTGATCTTCTTCCCACTCAACTCCATTGGCATTGAACTTTCGTTCAAAACCAACACCTTGGTTCTTCCGGTGCCTTCCTTGCTTGCGTACAATTTCCTCGAATTGCTTACTCCTGGCAAGGCTCTTGTAAACACCTTTCTCTATAATTCCCTTCAATAAGCTATTTTCTTGATCAAGTGTAACTTGGCTAAGAGAATCATTAGTGGAATCAAGAGAACTACTAGAAGCAAGAACATTGGATTTAGCATGATTATTGTTACTACTAGAGGAAGAATCTTTCTTGTTCTTGTTACTAGACTTGACTTGAGTCATGTAAGTGGATAAGTGTAAACGCTTGGCAATGTAAGAAGAAATTTTCTTGCGAAGATCATCATTGATTGCCTTTAAGAACTCATGCTCTTGCTCAAGATTGAGCTTCTCAAAACGTAATTTCTCATGAGTCCTTAAAAGTTCTCGATGATCTCCTAAGATAGTTTCATGAGCTAACTTAAGAGTGCTTAATTCTTTAGTTAGAGACTCAATCTTCTCCTTATCATTGTCATTCATTTCATCTTGATTAGCATGATTAATTGACGTTTCATCATAGTATTTATCACTAGAGTTGTCAACAAGTAAATCATCATCACCTAGCAAGTCATCTTCATCGCTATTGAAATCAACATACTCGGGGTGTGTTACCTTTGGACCTTTGGCCATGAAGCATCTTCCAATTCCTTCATTTGGTGAATCAAATATGTCATAGGAGTTGGTTGACACAAGTGCTAGATCGGCAACACCTGCATCTTGAGTATATTCAGAGTCGAAGTGATAGCTTCTCTCGGAGTGATTGTCGGAGTCGGAGCCGAATACTCATTCACCAACATGAGCTTGATTTCTTTGTTTTGTGTAGCTCATTGATGACTTTTTCCTTCCTTTCTGAATCCTTGCTGCTCCGGTATGTTCTTCATTCACAACGATCATCTCTACTTCTTCTCTCTCTTGATGGTGATTCTTCTCTTCTACTTCTTCTTTTTGGCGAATCTTCTCTTCTCTTGTAGGGCGCCGTACACTCATTGGAGTAGTGTCCGGGTCTTCCACAATTGTAGCAATTACACTCTCGACTAGAAGATCTTTTGTCGTTGTAGGACCTTGATTTGGAACTTCTTTCTTTGCTTCTACTCTTGTAGAACTTGTTGAAGTTCTTCACCATTAGGCTCAATTCTTCATTGAAAGTTTGTTTCTCACTTGATGATGTGGGAGCTTCACATGAGGCTTTGTAAGCACCACTTGACTTGTTATGGAGCTCCTCCTTATCCTTGAGTGACATCTCATGAGCAACGATTCTTCCAGTGACTTCTGTTGGCTTGAGATCTTTGTAATTGGGCATCATTTGGATCAATGTGCATACGGTATCATATTTTCCATCCAAAGCTCTTAGGATCTTCTTGATGATGAATTTGTCGGTCATCTCTTCACTTCCTAAGCCGGCAATCTCATTTGTAATAAGAGCAAGCCCAGAGTACATTTCAGCGACACCTTCACCATCCTTCATTTTGAACTTGTCAAGTTGACTTTGAAGCACATCCAACTTGGATTCCTTGACGGAGTCGGTACCTTCGTGCATATCAATCAAAGTATCCCAAATTTCCTTTGCATTCTCAAGGCGGCTGATTTTGTTGAATTCTTTGGGGCACAATCAGTTGAAGAGGATATCACAAGCTTGAGCATTGTATTGCAGCGTCTTCAACTCTTCCACGGTAGCTTCATGGTTTGGTTCTCTCCCATCAAAGAATTCACCTTGCAAGCCAACACACACAATAGCCCAAACGGCGGGGGTATGTCCAAGAATATGCATTTTCATCTTATGCTTCCAACTAGCAAAATTAGTACCATCAAAGTAAGGACCTCTACGGTGGTAATTTCCCTTGCTAGACGCCATACTCTCTGTCACGCCCAATATGCGACCCTATCCAAAAGGAACTCGAAGGTCCCACCAAGGATAGACCCGCATATTGAAACGCTTTTGCAAGGTGGATATCATTACATCAACATTACATAATAGATGGGGATACATACAAAAGGCATACAGTGCCACACGAATACAACAACATCTCACATAAGAGCGCCATCCGACTACGGATGAATCACAAATAGAAACTCAAACGACATCCACCCTGCTAGCCCAGGCTGCCGACCTAGAACCTATCCCCTGATCGAAGAAGAAGCAGAAGAAGGACTCCAAAACAAGCAAACATCACTCTCGCGTCATGATCATCGCATAACCTGTACCTGCAACTGTTGTTGTAGTAATCTGTGAGCCACGAGGACTCAGCAATCCCATTACCATGGGTATCAAGACTAGCAAAGCTTAATGGGAAAGGAAGGGGTAAAGTGGTGAGGTTGCACCAGCGACTAAGCATATATGGTGGCTAACATACGCAAATAAGAGCGAGAAGAGAAGCAAAGGAACAGTCGTCAACTAGTAATGATCAAGAGGTGATCCTGAACTCATACTTACGTCAAACATAACCCAAAGACCGTGTTCACTTCCCGGACTCCGTCGAAAAGAGACCATCACAGCTACACACACGGTTGATGCATTTTTTTGACTATGAACAGTAGGGTAAAACCTCACTGCAATTTTTATATTAATGAGCAAATAAACAAGTAGTCTTGTAGGCTTGAGGTAAGCCTACAGAAAAAAAACAAAAAGAAAACTAAAAAAGAAAGACTAATAAAGGAAATAAAAAGAAAAGAAAAAGAAAAGGGAAAAAGCTATGAGTAAGCACAAATAGAAAATTACAAAAAGTCTTCCAGCCATTGGTTGAAATGATTCAAATGCTTCTTCTTCATTCTGAACCTTAAAAGTTTTAGCTCCTCCAGGAAAATGAACCTCCAACCTTGAAAGGATGGTGTAATGTTTTCGAATATTTTGCTATTTCTGCTTATCCATATGGCCCATGCTCCTAGAATGATTATCTCCATGTAAAAAGGGTATTGCAGTTTGTCCTTTAGATCCTGGAATGCTTCCAGAACTGACAGGTTTTGTGTTCTAGTTGGACAAATGTAGTCCCAGCATTGTTGCACAAATGGGCATCCCCAGAAAAGGTGATGAAGTGTTTCTTCCTGCTGACAATCATTAACTGCACAGTTTTATGCTTCCAGCACAAAATTCTTCCTTCTAAGCAAGTTTCTAGTGTTAACTCTGTCATGGAGTAGTTGCCAGAAGAAAACTTTATGTTTTGGCTGACATGAGCTTTGCCAGATCCAACTGAAATGGGAAGGTGTTTGCTTGTGACCTATTAATACCTTATATGCTTTGATGGAAGAGTATGTCTCCTTACCCCAGATGTAACTCCAAGTATCTAGAGATTCCAGAAATTCAGATTGTCTCATACAGATGCAAATATCCTCCATTTCAATGAACTCCTCATATGCCTCTGTTGTCAATGGTAAGAAGAATAGGTCCTGAAGGTACTCTGTCTGCAATACATGTTGTATGTTCATCTGTGGGTTTCTCACAAAAGAGTACAGGTGGTGTAACTTGTGCTTGAGTACAGCCTGGTGCCAAAGATCATCCCAAAAATAAGCACTGATCCCATCTCCCACATTGCATCTAGCAATAGCTTTGTAGTGATCCAGAAGTGCCAAGTTTGATTTCCACCAAAAGGAACCCACCATGTTGTCTCCTGGTAACTGTCCATCATTGTAGTAGGTTTCCCATATCAAGTTGACCCATGGTATATCATGCCTGTTGAAAAATTTATGCAAGTTCTTCATTAGCAGTGTTTTGTTGTCAGTATATATATCCAATACCCCTAGACCTCCCTGATCTTTTGGTCTGCACACAGTAGTCCAAGCAACTAGAGCAGGCCTGTGGTCCTCCATATCTGGGCCTCTCCAAAGACAGTGCCGTAGGTATTTTACAATCTGCTTTTTTATAGTGATTGGGATGTCCAGACATGTCATGAAGAACACAACCAAAGAAGTTAGCACTGACTTTACCAGCGTCAATTTTCCAGCCTGTGTCATGAAGATGGATATTCCTGCCAACCTTTTTGCAATCCTGTTGACTAGAGGCAAACATTGTTCCACAGTGGGCTTGTAGATACCTAATGGAAGTCCAAGGTAATTGAAAGGGAAGTGTCCTCTTGCACATTGGAGTGTGTTTGTGAATAGATCAACCCTATCTTCATTAATGTTTAGAGGAACCAGAAAAGACTTCCCATAATTCACTTTGAGTCCTGTAGCTGAGGCAGAAGTGTTCAGTAAAGCTTTCAGACAGAACAGTTGCCTAGTATCTGCCTGCATAATCACTAGAGTGTCATCTGCATATTGCACAATTGGGAAATGTGGGCAGGAGTTCACTTGCAGTGGTGCAGATAGTAAGTTTAACCTCATTGCTCTGTTTAAGATAGATTGTAACAGATCTGCTGCCAGCACAAAAATTAGTGGGGAATAAGGATCTCCCTTTCTTACTCCCCTTTTGATGTAGAATTTTTTCCCTGGTACTCCATTTAGAAGTACAGAAGATGTTGCTGTTGAGAATAGGCTTTTCATCCAAGAGATCCACCTGTCACCAAAACCTTTGGCTTTAAAAATGTCCAATATTGCTTCATGCTCAATTGTATCAAAAGCTTTTTCAAAGTCCAATTTAATAACTAAGATTTCCTCCCTGGATTTATGACATTGGTGGATGTATTCATAAGCCCATCCTAGGCAGTCCTGAATCACTCTGTCTTTAAGGAAGCCATACTGATTGATATGTACCATCTGCAGAATTACTCCTTGAAACCTGTTTGCCAGAATCTTTGTAATTATCTTCAGAACCCCATTAAGCAGAGAAATGGGTCTGAAATCATTTGGAGTAAGTGGTACTTCTTTTTTAGGAATAAGTGTGATGAAGGATGAGTTAATGCTCTCAAGATTGACATTTCCAGCATGAAAGGCCATTATAAGTTCAATGACATCTAATTTTATTGTATCCCAACAATTCTTGAGAAACTCATTATTGAAACAATCAGGACGAGGAGATTTATCATTTGGCAAATTCTTGACCACATCCTCAATTTCCTCTATAGTGAAAGGTTTTTCCAAGTCAATGAAAAGTAGTGGGTCCACTGTATGTTCATACAATTCCTCAAGATTGAAGTGCATACAATGGCCATTTGTCTAACCCAATCTGTTCTTGAAAGCTTCCCATAGAATTGCTGCCTTTCCTTCATGGTCAGTAATTTCTACTTGGTCCTTGTTTACCAGCATAGCAATTTGGTTATGTCTGTGATTGATAGAAGCTTTTGTGTGAAAGAATTTGGTATTCTCATCCCCAAACTTGACCCCTTTAATTTTCCCTCTTTGCTTCCAGTATACTTTTTGATTGTTGAGTACTGTGAGTAAGAAGTCCTTCATTATGTTTCTGCAGTTGGTTTCAAATAGTGACAAAGCCCTGTATTCCTCAATGAAGTCCCAGAGGAAAATAATATCATTCAACTCTGCAATCTGTTTTTTGTGACAGGATAAAGATTTAGCCCAAAGTTTGAGAGCTCTTCTAACATTCTTGAACTTAGCATTAATCTTTTTTGCACAATCAGTGTGGCCCACTGGGATGTTCCAAGCATCATGTACCACTTGTTTGAAAGAGCTGTGGCTGAGCCAGTAATTTTCAAACCTGAACACTCTGGATTTTGGAATTGATGTACCAATCTTTATCATGCATGGAAGATGATCAGATATAGGTTTAGCCATGGGCAAAGCAGTAGTGTCTGGGTAGCTGGTCATCTAGGCAGCAGAGATGAAAAACCAATCTAGTTTTTCTAATAAAGGGTTGTCTTGCATGTTACTCCAGCTAAATTGCCTTCCTTGGAGGGGTAGTTCAATTAATCCCAATTCACTGATGGCTGCATTGAACATAAGCATTTCATTTACATCACCTCCAGGTTTATTTCTGTCCTCAGGTTTTCTAACGAAATTAAAATCACCCATGATAATCCAGTCCACATCACTAGGCATTTGTATATTTTCAAACCAATCAATGAATTCAATCTTTTCTTCAAGATTGCAGGGGCCATAAATATTTGTGAGAATCCAAGACTTGGAGGATGTTTTGCAGGTGAACTGCAAGGATAATGAAAATTTATTTTGAAACATCAACTCCCTAGTAAATAATGCACCATTCCAAGCAGTAAGGATGTCACCTGAAGCCCCAATGGAGGGAAGGTATTCAAATTTATTGAATCTCTGTGGGCAAATTTTATGAATATATGTTAAATCAAATATCTCTCTTTTTGTTTCCTGAAGACAGACTATACCAGCTGCACTTTCTTCCACTTTTTGCTTAATAGCTAACCACTTTTCTGGAGAATTAATACCCCTGACATTCCAGTTCAGTATATTCCAGGTTCTGTTGTTATTCATTAATAACCAGACTTTTGTGTCCTTGATCACCCGGGTCCAGCCCTAGATGTCTATCCCAAGATAATTTCAAGTGTTTCACCACTGTAACAGTTGGCAAACAAATAGACCCCTCATACAAACATGTCACAGAGATGTTGATACTACCTTGTCCTGGGTACAAAGTATCTTTCTCTGGGTAAACTAGAAATATGTAATTTTCAGTCTTTAAGAGAGTACATTCCAAAAGAGAACAGCAAGATACTCTGCTATTCCAAATCATCTTGTATGACACTATCATCATCAACTTAAGTTGGATGTGTCTTCCTGCCCAGTGACCTTGGACACCTTGGCCACCTCCTCCTGTCCCTTCTTTTTTGGTTTCTTGGATAGCTTTCCATGCAGTTCTTCCTCAGCAACCTTATAGAAAGATTTAGTTAGATTTTTCACCACAGTATTCTGAATAGCAGGTGGAATAGCATTACATGGCAAACATGCTTTAGTGTCACAAGTTTTCCTTCTATAGCCCATGTTATCTTTCCTAATCCTGTCACTTCTTCTTACCTCAGTCTCAACCAGAGGCTCCTTGTCCCTTCTCTTCCTTGAGATAGCCTCCCCAAGTGGCAGTAATTTATTGGGAGAGACTTGCTGCAGTGGGCTGCCTGCTCCACTGGAAGAGTGTGCTGTTGGACTAACACCTTCATTTTCTTTTCCCAGTCCTAGTATGAAATCTTTGCAGGTTGGTGCCTGGGTAGTAGAGCATCCATCAGGTATATTAAATAACATAGTTTCCTCTTGTGTTCAGTTGGCAGTCAATATTTTCCATACATCAGACTTTAGTAAGTGCATTGTCCAACTAAATTTATCAGGTGTTAACAGCAAATGTATGATGAAGTTGAACCAACTTACAGGTATTTCAATTTTGAAAGAGTTCTCTGCTCCTTGGGTTGCAGGTGCAAAGTGTTTGATCCACAATCCCAGACCTTCTTCAGACATTAAATGAGAACCAGCAATAATATCCAATGCATGATTCTGAGCCAGCTCATGTAAATCAATCCTAGAGGGGGAGCTGGGCAGAGAGAAATCACCATAATTACCTGAATTGTTTTTGTCTGTAGATGTGCCCACATAAGGATTTGGAACATCTTCCTTGCCCTTCTCATTAGTTAGCAAGTTGTGGACAGGAAGATCATCTCTTGCCTCATTCTGATTGACTGGGCTTCTGACAGAAATATGAGCTTCAACTACCTTAACTTCCTCCCCATTCAATTGATTCACATGTGGGTCCACTTGGGCCTCCAGAGCAAGAACCTGAGGTATGAGAACATGCTCCAAAGCAGGAATTTGTTGTTCCTCAATTTCTAAATTGTTCTGAAGTGCCTGGTCCTCCTCTTCTTCAACTGCATTATAAGCCAGAGCAATGTTTAACAGCCCTTGACCAACTTGAGGGGCATGAAATCCCTGATTAACTTCCTCACTGGCAGAGTATGTCAGAGACAGCAGACCATCAGAGAGGGAAACGGTTGTTGTAATGCTGCTATTTGGTGCACCCTCATCTCGCAGGATAGGAATGACCACTTGCTGCTGCTGCTGCTGTGGAGGCTCTGGTTGGGGAAAAGCCCAGTGCTGCTCTTGTTCCTCATGTTCTTCCCAAGCATCCCAGTCCTCATTCTGGGCATGTATATTGTGATTTGGGATCGGCTGGAAGCCTGGGAAATCATTTGCATGTTGAGGGATGGGGTGTGGATCCACACCATCAGGTGGGATTTGATCTTCATCTGCAGGTCCACCACCTAGCATTTCCTCAAAGAGAACCTCAACAGAGCAAGTCCAAGAATCTTCCTCAAATCTCTCTCCTTCAGACCATCTTATGCTTTTAGGAACTTCATCAAGCTCTGTCACTCTGGCCTTAACAAGAATTTTACCCTTGAGGGCATCCTCTTTCTCCCAACTAATGATTTTTCCCCATTTAGAGATGGCGGACGCAATATCGTCAGTGTTACAAAAATCAAATGGTACTCCCACAAAAAGCAACCAAAAGACCCTATTGAAATGCACCCTGCACCAATTTCTACCTTCATCGTGCTTAGTAAAGGAGATAAAAACATCACCGAATGCATGTGGTCCTTGTTGAACAAGCCTGTCTCGATCTCTAACATGCCGAAACTGCACATACGCCTCCCCGAACGGGCAAGGCTGAATTTCTCTGAATCCAACTTGGGCCTCTTCTTGAAGAAACTCTTGTATAACACCACGAACATTTGGAAAAAATACCTCATTCGGGTGGGGATGGATGCTGGCAATCGCCCAATCCTCGTGGCGCCTAGGGCGGTGAGGTACTATGGCTCGAGAAACCCCTGTTCTTCCTGGAATGACCTGAACTTGAAAACCATGCGGCACAAAAGGCTGAGGATCGATTGGGATGTTGGCCACCGCTCGTGGCTCTGGCAAGGAGGCCACCAGAGCCCTCTCTAGTTGCAATGGCAGCGCCGGTGAGCTTGTCGATGTGCTAGCGGTGTTGGGGGTGGCAGCGGTGGAGAAGACAGAGTTGGCAGGTGGAGTGGAATGCGAGGAGGCAAGCGTGGGTCTCGGCTAAAAGTTTTGGAATAAATCCTTGACCAGCTCCTTAAATGATGTGACTTGCCTAATCTGTGCCACCGGCCCAATACAGTGAAACCAGGACTCTACTTGGCCCTCGGCCCAAGCAGCATCCGGAGGGCTTGGGAAAGAGCTAAACAGAATAAAAGGCCAAAGCCCAGTCAAATTCGGAGTAGTGCAAAAACGAGCAATGTGGCCGTTGGCCCCGCATGCATGGCAAACCACATTATGGCGTGCAACGTAACGTTGCACTTCATTGTGCGGCCATTGTGGCCTAACCTGCGCGGAATTAAGCTGAGATGAATTTTGATTAATGCTGAGTGAATTGTCCTCCTGATTGAGACCCGATAATCTCTCAAAAACCGATTCACTCGATCTAACCATGTCGGAGTAACTCCGGTGATCACCGAAATGAGGAACGATGGCCCTGCCAGCCCTTCCAACCAAAGTCCATTCTTTATCTAGCTCTTCATAGTAAAGCGCTTCCTCTCGGCACCAGTTCGGGCCACCAAAATTCCACAGGTTAAAAACAACCTCAAAATCTTTTTCCTTGATTCTACCCGCATTATAGATCTCAAAACCCACCGACTTTGAGGCTACTGAAAACTTGAAAGATCTATCCCGAAGAAGACGAACACGAAAGCCTTGTGCATAACCACCAAACATGGCAAGGAGGGAGATACTAACCGTGTGCACATCAAGTTTGAAAGATACACGGCAGAACGAGACCACCATTGTGAACTCCTTTTGGTGAAAGCCAGGAGAGAACACCACTGGGTGGCCAAACTTGGTTCTCATCTCCATCTGGAATCTCTTCCCACGGTCAAAGTTGAGATCAAACGGCGCCATCTTGGGCAGGGTGGGTGGCTACCAGGGACGGAGTGGCTAGTGGTAGGAGGTGGGTGGCCGCCGGGGCCGGAGTGGCCACCGGCGCTAGGAGGAGGGAGCGCAAGGTGGAGGGAGCGCTAGGAGGAGGGAGGTCTATCCTTACTTGGGTTGATATTTTAACTAAATCAAGTGTCAAGTTATCTACAACTGGACATTAACAAATTTCCATCTACCACATAACCGCGGGCACGACTTTCGAAAGATAATACCCTGCAGGGGTGTCCCAACTTAGCCCATGATAAGCTCTCGCGATCAACAAAGGATATACCTTCTCCCAGGAAGACCCGATCAGTCTCGGAATCCTGGTTCACAAGACATTTCGACAATGGTAAAACAAAACCAGCAAGACCGCCCGATGCGCCGACATCCCGATAGGAGCTGCACATATCTCGTTCTCAGGGCAACACCGGATGAGCAATCCGTACAACTAAAACCAGACCTCAAGTTTCCTTGAGGGGGCGCTGCAAAGGGCTCTAGTTCGGACCAACACTTAGACAAGCATTGGCCCGGGGGGGGGCTGAATAAAGATGACCCTCAAGAGAGCGATTCCCAAGGGAAAAGTAGGTGGTGGTGAGGCAAATGGTAAAACCAAGGTTGGGCCTTGCTGGAGGAGTTTTATTCAAAGCGAACTGTCAAGGGGGTCCCATAAATCACCCGGTCGCGTTAGGAACGCAAAATCCGGGAACATAACACCGGTATGACGAAAACTAGGGCGGCAAGAGTGGAACAAAACACCAGGCATAAGGCCAAGCCTTCCACCCTTTACCAAATATATAGATTCATTAATAATATAGGAGATATTGTGATATCCCAACCAAAATCCTGTCCACCATGGAGCAATCTTCAACTTCACCTGCAACTAGCAACGCTATAAGAGGGGCTGAGCAAAGCGGTAACATAGCCAAACAACGGTTTGCTAGGAAGGGTGTCAAAGGTTAGAGGTTCATGGCAATTTGGGGAGGCTTGAAGAACAAGTTATAGGAAGCGCAGCATAGCGATAGAACGAAGCAACTAGCATAGCAATGATAGTAGTGAGATCCAGGGTCGCGGTCATCTTGCCTGAAATCCCGCAAGGAAGAAGAACAAGTCCATGAAGAAGATGAAGCCTCGAAGACGAACCAAGCGGAGACGAACGAATCCTCACGATCGCAACGAAACGGGAACTATTGAGAAGAAGCACACAACATAGTAAACACACCACACATAAACAAGACATGATGCACAACAAGCATGATGCATGACAAAGCTACATGGACCTACTCATGGCAAGAGATGATGCAAACAAGAACAACACATCAAGGCAAGTTTAAATGAGGCCGGAAACACCATGTAACAATTCCGGTAAGTCCTCATATGCAAGTTTCAAAGTTGGTCCAGATCTGATCAAACATTAAGTTGAAGTTGTTAAACAGCAAGTTAAGATGCACCAAGAGGATATACACGAAATTCTAGTCAAGTTACATATAAAGTTCATTAGATTCGGAGCTACGGCCTAGAAGATATGAGCAAAACAAGTTAAGCATGGCATTGATGCAAAATGCATGAAAACATCAAGCAAATACCTCAAAACAAGGATGCAACACGATAATATGAAACTACATGAAAATCTAAGCAAGTTTCATATAGAGCACACTCAAAACGGAGCAACGGTTCAACACATACACTCCAAACATGATATAACAACAATCTGTCCAAAACAGCAACTAGGAATATTGCAAGCATCAAAACAATAAGCTACAACATTCCAACATAAGAACAAAAGGCATGGACATGAAGTACAGGTAATGCATGACAAAACATGAACACTGAGCTATCTCCAGAAATCACTAGAACGTGCTCAAAAGGACATGTCAAGATTGCAAATAATAACAGTTTCAGGCTTAGCAGAAATAACCTCAGGTTGCAATGTTTAGAGCTATCAAACAACATGTTACAGGAACTTATCATGGCAAAAAAAGGCATGGCATGAATCTACTAATTACATAGAACAAAAGTCCCTTAGTGAACATGAGCCAAAAAGGCACAAAAAATATGATGGCACCCATGTAAACATGTCAAGTTATATGACAGATTCATACATGGCAGGAACAACAATAAGTAGGCATGTTGGTGAGCTTGTACCACTCACCACAGAGCAATACATGGCATTAAAAGGCAACCAACAGTAAGAATACATGTTTATGAAGCTAAGCATGGCAAGATCAAGTTCATAGGGTACATGGATCACTAGCAAAGATCATGGCAAAACTGAACTTAATGTTAACAGGCTGACAACAACATTATTTAGCAAGTTTGGAGCAAGATTACAACAATCTACAGCAGGCTATAAATTCAACCAGAGGCATGAATGAATAGAGCATGACATGTATAACAAATCATCCTTAGTGAACATCTCCAGATTATGCATAGAATGACTTGTAGCAGCAGGTTTACATAGCAACAAAATATAACAGAATCAACCTAGCAAAACAGCAACAGCAAGTACCCTACTTAACAAGCTCGATGCACTCACTACACAACTCACAAAAATACATAGATGGCACCACTGTAAAGATGGCATGACATAGATCAAAACACATGTAGACATCAACCTCATAGGATGCACAAATCAAAAATGACAAAAATGACAAATGAGCATGTTATAACAGTTTCAGCAGATTCACATCATATAGCACTCTTGCAACGATGATTAGGGCATCAAGATGAACTCAAATGAACATGATTCAATGGAATGAAATGAAGTAGTACTCATCGAGACGAACTATTCGACATATTACACGCACGAAACGGAGCAGTATGCAGCAAATTATGATGCGATGAACATGGCATGATAATGTTGAAAACTTAGGGACTTAGGCGAAATCGGGGTCAATCTCAGACAAATCTGGATCCGGCGCGGAAGCCGAGGACGCCAGAGAAGAGGAAGATGACCGGGGATGGGGCGGCGCCGGCGAGGGGGCGTTGGATCCGGCAGGGCGCGGGGAGGCGCGTGGAGGCGGCGAGCGGGCGGTGCAGCGGCGCCGGCGAGGCGGCGAGGCGCCCGTGGACGGGGCCGCGCCGGTGCGGTGGAAGGACGGCATTGGCGGAGGACGGCGGCGGGGTCGAGCGGGCAGGGCTCCTGCGGCTCGCCGGCCGGAGACGGGGCCGGACGGCGACGGAGGACGGCGGCAGGACGCGGGAGGCGCGCGAGCGCGGGAGCGCGGCGGAGGACGGCGGAGGCGGCGGCCACGGCGGCGGAGGCGGGTAGACGCGGGCGAGGCGGCTGCGCGGGGTCCGGCCGTGGGGCGGCAGCGGTGAGGCGCCCGGCGGGCGGCGGGATCTGGGCCCGCACGGGCCACGGATGGGCTCCGCGGGCCGGCGGCGAGGGAGGCGGCGGCGCGCCACGTGGCGGCCCCCGATTTGCGTGGGGAGCGGCGGCGGACACGTCCGGCCGGGGTTGGACATGTCCGCCGCGGCGCGGAGGGGAAAATCTAGGGTTTGGGGTGTTGGACTGCGAAAATTTCGGGTAGGGGCACATATTTATAGGTAGAGGGAGCTAGGAGAGTCCAAATGAGGAGCGGTTTTCGCCCACACGATCGTGATCAAACGACCGAGAGTATGGTAGAGACTTAGTTGGGTTTTGGGCCACTTTGGAGGGGGTGTTGGGCTGCACACAAAAGAGGCTTTTACGGTTACCCGGTTAACCGTTGGAGTATGAAACGACCTCCAAATGGCACGAAACTTGACAGGCGGTCTACCGGTGCTATACCAAGGCCGCTTGGCAAACCTTGGGCCATTCCGAGAATGTTTAACACCTGCTCACAACGAGATACAAAAAAGGGGGATGCTAGAGGACATAGGAGTGCCGGATTGCAAAATGGAGAACGGGGAAACAGCTCGGATGCATGAAACGAACACGTATGCAAAATGATATGCACATGATGACATGACAAAATGCAACACGCAATCAAATGACATGGCGAAGACGGCGAATAACTGGCAAACACCTGGCGCATCGGATTCGGGCCGTTACACTCTCCTAGGTTGTGAAACCAAGGCTATGACTACCAAAAGCTTATGGAAATCAAGCAAATGGAGACCAAAGCTCTGATACCACTTGTAGGATCGAAAGTATGTCTAGAGGGGGGGGGTGATTAGACTACTTGACCAAATAAAAATCTATCCTTTTCCCAATTTTAGTTCTTGGTAGATTTTAATAACTTTGGACAAGTCAAGCAATCTTATAACACAATTCAAGAAAGCATGCAAAGAGTATATGAGCAGCGGAAAGTAAAGCATGCAACTTGCAAGAATATAAATGGAAGGGTTTGGAGGATTCAAACGCAATTGAAGACACAGATGTTTTTGTTGTGGTTCCGATAGGTGGTGCTATCGTACATCCACGTTGATGGAGACTTCAACCTACGAAGGGTAATGGTTGCACGAGTCCACGGAGGGCTCCACCCATGAAGGTCCATGAATAAGCAACCTTGTCTATCCCACCATGGCCGTCGCCCACGAAGGACTTGCCTCACTAGCGGTAGATCCTCACAAAGTAGGCGATCTCCTTGCCCTTACAAACTCCTTGGTTCAACTCCACAATCTTGTTGGAGGCTCCCATGTGACACCTAGCCAATCTACGAGACACCACTCTCCAAGAAGTAACAAATGGTGTGTTGATGATTGACTCCTTGCTCTTGTGCTTCAAATGATAGTCTCCCCAATACTCAACTCTATCTCATAGGATTGGATTTGGTAGAAAGAAGATTTGAGTGGAAAGCAACTTGGGGAAGGGAGATCAAGATTCATATGGTAGGAATGTAATATCTTGGTCTCAACACAAGTGTAGGTGGTCTCTCTCAGAAAATGTGAGTTGGAAGTGTAGGTTTGTTCTGATGGTTGTCTCCAAGAATGGACAGGAGGTGGAGGGGAATTTATAGCCTCCACACAAAATCTAACCATTACACACAACTTGCCAAACTCGGTGGGACCGAATTGATAAACTCGGTCGGACCGATTCACCAAATCTAGTGACCTTTAGGATTTTCGGTGGGACCGATATGCAACTCGGTAGGACCGATATGGTTAGGGTTAGGGCATAACGTAATCTCGGTGAGACCGATTACACCAACTCGGTGAGACCAATTTTGGTAATAAGCTAACCAGAGAGTTGGTCAGGTAAAGTCGGTGGGACCGATTTGCTCATTTCGGTGAGACCGAGGTGTTTCAAAAGGGAAACAGAGAGTTTACATTGCAATCTCGGTGGGACCGTTCGCTCATCTCTGTGGGACCAAAATGCTACGAAGGGAAACAGAGAGATTACAATCCCATTTCGGTGAGACCGATTTGCCTAGGGTTTGTGGAAGTGGATATGACATCTGAACTCGGTGGCGCCAGATAGAAAGAATCGCTGGGGCCGAGATTGACTTTTGGTTTAGGTCATATGTGGATGTGAGAAAGTAGTTGAGGGCTTTGGAGCATATCACTAAGAATTTTGAGCAAGAGCCTCATTAAGCAACACCTCATCCCCCCTTGATAGTATTGGCTTTTCCTATAGACTCAATGTGGTCTTGGATCACTAAAATAGAAAATGTAGAGTCTTGATCTTTGTGCTTGAGCCAATCCTTTTGTCCTTAGCATTTTGAGTGGTCCACTTTTCTCACCCATGCCATGCCAATCATTGAGCTTTCCTGAAATATTAATCTTGAAATAGCATTAGCTCAATGAGCTATATGTTGTTAGGAATTACCAAAACCACCTAGGGATAGTTGCACCAAAACCGCCTACATTTGAGAGGAGATTTGAGAGATCAAACGAATCATCTTTCATTTGCAGACGAATCTATATGTATTACCATGCTCGTCTTTTCCTTGCAAATAATTAGTTATTCGAAATGAGATACTATAAATTAATTTATGAGTATTTGAAAAAAATGAAATGGGTATCCATGCTAACGTGGATTAGAGTGTGTTTCACATAATTAGTTATTTGAATTTGAGTGTGTGTCACAAAGCGATCTCTAATTCTAATGTGGATTTCGTAGTTCACTATATCCATGCTACTTTTTTAAAACAAATTCATATGTATATGATGAACACCATGGCAGTGAGAAAACTTTTGGATGGATTCAAACATATGACCTACAAAAATAGCACAACAATCGAGTCAATGTCAACTTTTCCAAACCTAGTATGGCACGAATTCAAAATAATTACCCATATGCATGGTCCTAAGTTCAAATCTTACAATGTACACCGAATTGACACATCGATATTAAGTCTAGTACTATCTACATTCAAATGTTGTTTTTAGCCACCCCCCTCCGCACACATACTACATACTTCCTATATCGGTCAATCTTTCTCTCCTAACCACCTTAGGAAGCTATCGGTTTCAGACACACGTTCATTCTTTCTCTCCATGTTTCGATCTCTAACTCTCTCAACTATACAACCCCCTTTTCCCACTCTATTACCAAATGTATTTACCTCACACACCCGCCATTGCACCCCATGCCGAGCTCTCTCTCTCTCTGTCTCTCTCTCCCTCTCTCTCTCTCTCCATCCCTCCCTCCCTCCCTCCCTCTCCCTCCCTCCCTCTCTGTCTCTCTTTGTATGTCTCGATTGACCTCGCTCTTTCTCGGACATAAACGATATATCTCCATGTTTGAGCCTAGTTCGACATATTCATATTGTATACTCTGTCACGCACATTGTCTATCTAAGTCACTCTCTCCAACCCGTATCACTCTTTCGATCGCACGACGACCCACACTCGCACAATCTCTCTCCCTTTATATATGTAATCGATTGACCTTGCTTCCTCCCACGCACAAAATATATCTACATCTCTGTGACTAGATCATCTCTCAAGCTCTTTCTTATAGCCCTCATCGTTCCCAAAAGCTCAATCGAACAATATCTCTCCAGAGCATATATATCTTTTCAATGAATGTCGGACCACACTCACTTTGTCTCTCTATCTATATGTCTCCCGATTGACCTCGCTTTCTCACGCCGTATCTTCCACACATTAAAGCTACCTCTCCATCCCTCACAAAGCCGGAGCTATTTACATTGTGAGGGGGACTCCAACCTTGGATTAATTTGTGTAGGCATTTATTCTGGTGGTAGATTATATTTTCGTAGCATTCGGCCCACAACTACTCCAAACACCGTTGCAACCCCCGCCCCTCGCCCAATTGATTTCCCTCTGGCTCGGTCATCACTCTCTCGCACGTCCTTTCTCGCCTTCAACGTCACACCATGGTATTATTGCAAAAAACTTTGATTATTACAGATAAGCTAAAAAACTACACACTGATAGTCCACTTGGAATGGAACAAATTTCGACCCACAAATTAAAGTGCCACAAACTACACACCGAGGGGCCCACCTGTCATGTAACAAATTTGGACCCATATACAAATTAAAAAATAAAGGACGATGATCGAACATGCGACCAGGCCCTTCAAGCACCTCAAAAGGCAACATACGTAGAACAACAATGTTTGTTGTACCCCCCTTTGTTCATCCAATGTTTTTATATTACCACATCCTATTTAATGGATAACATGTAATATTAATTTTTGTATATTAGTGGGACCGGCTCGTTAGCACAGACTATTCGCCTTCACTTACTGGTGGGTTCCATGTGTGTTCTCTCTCTCTCCTCCCCTTCTGCGTTTAGACGCACGGGAAAACACGAAGAACTCGCGGGCAATGTTGCCGTTGACCATATCTGGACGCGTTCACAAGTTATGACACCAGTTTCACGTACTAGTAGTACTAGTCAATGTGTACGTGCAATGAATGTTAATTTGGAAGTATATTAAGTGCATGTGGATTTTAAGTAGGATATTATTTGCGTGTTATTATGTGATTAGCACTATTTTTGGCATGCAATTAACTGCACGCTAAATGTATTGAGTGCTCGACATTGAAGCAGTCTAGGTTGTTGGATGAGAAGGAATACATGGGGCTTGATGATGTTTTATATTTAATTTGATACGGCTCTAGCAGAACATTCAATCGATCAAACCATAGATTTCATTCAGTCTGACTCCGACTTTACATTCATACGACGATTGATCTAAAATAAACAAAAATGATAAACATTCAGATTTTAAGCATGGCAATCCAAATGTTTTTCATGGCAAATTTAGATTACGTGGCGGCGGCGGGGGTGTCTTGCGGTGGGATGGGGCTCCTCTGTCGTGCTCTGTGTGTCGTCGGGCCACTCCTGGACATTTTGCCCGATTGTTGGCATAGTCCTGGACATTGGCTCTAGCTTCAACAAAGGCCACAATATTCTGGACTTCGGTCTGTAGGAGCGGGTCAAATGGCGGTAGGAGGCGACTGACATTGGTGCAAGGAAGCAGCCGACAGCGGCCATCCATGCCATTGAGGGGGGCACTGGCACCCGCGCGGGGACATGCGCTAGCAACAGCGCGGCAAAGACATTCGTGTGCACGGGCACCGGCACGGGCGTGCACGTTAGTGCACACGTAGGCGCATGCGCTGGTAGGTGCACGGGCACCAGCACGGGCGTGCGCGTCAGTGCATGCGCAGGGGCATGCGCTGGCAGGTGCACGGGCGCGTGAAAGTCGCGGGGACCTCGGGGAATCTCGTGGCATCAAGCTCGGCGACAATGTGTGGCTCCCAGCCCAGCAACGCCACGGGGATGGGCGCTCGCGCAGTCGGGGCGACGGGAGCCGGAACGGGAGCAGAAACAGGCGCGGCGTCTTCCCGCAAGGCCGGTTCAAGCTCGTCCCAAAGAGCCTTATGTTCTTGAGACTCCGGCTGGTTGTCTTCCTCAAGAAACTGGAAGACTAAGGGTAGACCATGGTGATGCGGCATGGCGTAAGTTTACGTCAGGCTGGTTGGAGGTAGACGCAGGAGAATCAGAGAGGAAGAGAGAAGATTGTAGCGATACCGGGTAGTGCGGGGTTGATTTAAAACTACGGCCCCAGTGACTTTAAAAGTGGGAGCAGTTGGGACGAAGGTGGGCGGCGGAGCCTGGTCAAAGGGCTCACCTTCCGGTGAGCCTGCGCAGCGGTCTGCTCGCATGCCTCCCTGTCAGCCGGCGCAACGGTCTGCTTGCACGCCTCCCGTCGACTCACACGCTTGCTCGGACGACACCTCCTGATGAGAAGCGGGACTCGTGGCGGCACGTAAACGCCCACGGTTTCAATAGTGAAAGTGTTCGCCTTAACGTGATAGGTCTTGGTTCGAAAATACTCTGGCTCTTCATTTGTGCAACTTGTCATAAGCAGCTTGTCTCAAATTGAAGAAAAAAATTACGAAGGAATATTTGTGCCATATCACGTGACCATGCTTAGTTTCATGAATTTCTGGTCACTTTTGGATTTTCTGAAATTTAAAATCCAGGATTCAAAACAACATCATAACATGCATCATCCAATAAATTTTCAAGTGATACATCTGTCCTGTTGTATTTCTTAAGAAAGGATTTGGTCAAACATTTGGCTTAGTTAGACTTCAGACAAGTTATATATGCAGAGTAAAGGATAATCCGTCTATACCAGTGCATTGCCTAATATATTAACTCTTTTTTTAGGGGCCTTGATATATTAACTCAACTAGTACTAGGCACGAACAAGCGGGATCAATTCTGTGCTCATCCTGGTGTAGTAGTAGTAGTAGTACTAGGCAATGCAGTTGACGGGTAACCTTGGGGAGCAGCGACCGAGGGAATTGAACCATGCTCGGCACGGTAGGTAACGTTGTCTAGTTACTAAATCATCCCTCCATTGTTCATTGGTAGTCATTATGGACTGGGGACATGAGGGGAATTTCCTAGGGGTGGAATTCTGGCCGCCAGATATTTTGACTCGAAACACGGAGGCTCGACTGGTTGGGGTTGGCTAATGTGCGTACCACGCATGCCACCAGAAGGACACGAGCCAAGGTCTGGCTGGTACGCCGTTGGGTACCATTCGAGAATACAAAAGGAATCTTTTAAATTTCCGAATGAATCCATGTGTATTACAATGCCTGTATTTTCCTTGCAAATAGTAATCTTGACGTGGTAATTGATATATGACGAGTTCTTGAATTAGAGTGAGTTTGTGATATAGTGATCTCAATGTGGATTTCACATTTCATGGTATCCCTTGTAAGTTTTTCATTGCAAATTCAAATTTAAAAGATGAACAATATGATGGTGAGAAAACTTTGTATGTATCAAGCATATGCACACACACACACACACATGAACACAACAACAATCCAATAAGTATAGTGCATCTATTTTTCCAAACCATGCATGTATGTCACGAATTCAAAAATACTCCTTCTGTTCCTAAATATTAGTCTTTTAGAGATTTCAACAAGTGACAACATACTGAGCAAAATGAGTGAATGTACACTCTAAAATATGTCTATATACATCTGTATGTGCCAGTCCATTTGAAATCTCTGAAAAGACTAATATTAAGGAACGAAGGGAGTGAAATGTAAGACAGGCATGATCCTCAATTCAGTATTTAAAATGGATAGGAAACTGAAACATGAATATTATGTCTAGTACTACAGTACATGCAAATGTTGTGTTTATGCGGAGCTATGTAGATTGTCGGAGGTTAATCCCTCGACCTTAGATAAATTTATGAAGCTCTGTTTAGGATTGTTTAGATTATATTTGTCCCCATCCTAGATCCCAAACACGGATTGGTTGTGCACCCCCTCCTCCCCGAGATTATATCATCTGCCCCAAACCTTAGATGCTATATGCTGATACGAGTTGCTTGGAGCCTGTAGATCTAAGATATAGGAGCTCACGTGATATCTTAATATTTTTACAAGAAACCTTAATGAGTTGAGAATTGCACACAATTTGTACAAAAACTACTCAGATGCCCTTGGATCCCATATCCAACGACCTCGAAGCTCATATCACTATAACATCTAAGATGATGGAGGATATCATATTCTCCTGTATGTAAGAATATCATGTGCTACCACACCTTAGATGCTTTGGTGATACAAGCTCTCCGGAGCCATTGGATTTGTGACCCAACAACTCCTCGGAGGTTCGAATGGTTTTTTCCAGAAAAGTCCCCAAAGAGTTCGGCCACTGCTTACAAGCACAAAGACTGCTCAGATGCCATTGGATCTCAGATCAAACGACCTCGAAGCTCGTATCACCGTAGCATCTAAGCTGTGAGAGCACTTGATGTTTTCTTGCACGGGTGAATATGAGGTGCTCCCGCACCATAGATTCTATGGTGATACGAGTTCACTGAGATCTAACGGCCCATAGTAGGAGGTTTGAATGTTTTTGCAATATACGACTGAGAGAGTTTGGGAATTGCGTAGAAAGTACAAGTACTACGCATGTGCCATGATCACAGATCAAACGACCTAGATGCTCGTATCACCGTAGCGGCTAATTGAGCTATGGGGAGCAGCTAATATGAGCAACGGGGAGACGTTGGATCCAAGATGCAGCGGCACACATGAGGCCTGAATGTTTTATTTGCAAAAAAACCTTTGGAGAGTTTGGAAATTGCGCATAATTACAAAGACTACCCTCAAGCCATTAGATCTCACTTCCAACGATGTAAAAACTCATATCCAAGGTTGTTAGAATCGCGATTCTATTATACGATTCTACGACTTTAGGATCCAAACTTACCCATCTGATTCTATGATTTTAGTTCATAAAATCTATGTTTCTACGATCCTGGTAGTGAAGATTCTATGATTTATGATTCTACCATCAGAGCTCCGATCCGATTCAAAATCGCGATTCTGACAACCTTGCTCGTATCACCATAGCATCTAAGCTGCAGGGTGGATGTGATATTCTATGCCATTGTCATTTTTGTTCGTAAGCTTGCAAAATACATGTAACTCGTGTCGTTACTTGTCTAACCGCGCAAAGTGCTTGTTTAAAAAAACCATCCTACACAGAAATATCGGAACAACACACAGGGGTCCCACTTGTCATTGATCAAACTTGGACCTAAAACTAACAAATCTGAAAGGCGAGATTCGAACTAGCAACCTGGACTACAAAGTGTAAGTCGATAGCCTGAAACAACAACGGTTGTTGGCTTTGTCCCTTAATTGATTTTATATAGTATTACATTGAGTAGAGTAGAGGGAGTGCCTCGTTAACACGTGCATGACCGTTGACTCACTTACTGGTGGGTCCCAGGTCTGCGATCTCTCTCTCCTATCCATCATCAAACCTTTAGACGCACGGGCACACACGAAGAGTGGCACTAGCTTGCCGTGGTGTTATTATAACTAAAAAAGCTTGGAAAATAGAAGAATCGCCTAGAACAAGAGACGTTGTGGCTGGTCGAGATGGAGCGAACCACACCTATCCTCCGTGCCACATTAGCATGATGAAGCTGTGTGGCTAGTAGGGTGTTTTCGACCGACTGGCTGTCCCGATCGAGGTCAAACCGTAGGTACTACTCCATCTGATATATTTTAACACACACATTTTTCCTCCGTGCCGAGACGTGGCACACCCTGCCGCGTAGTTTCGGGGTCCTCCCAGGTGGTGCACACATATATTCTTCCTTGACGAGATATGGGACGCCCTACCGCGCGTTTTCTGGGTCCTCCTCGGTAGTAGCGCCGAAGCAAGTAAATGAGTCGTCAAATCACAAAAGGCCACCTTTCCAGCTGAGTACATCAGTGAAGCCCGGTGGCTAGCTAGTTGGGCTATCTGATTAGCTAGGCCACCGCCACATTTTTTTTCACCCTTTTTTATCTCCTTGCTGGTAGGTAAGTTTATATATCCATCACGGTGTTGCTCTAGTCTTTGGGTGCGGCAGGCGCGACAGGATTTTTAATTTTCTGATTGACGGGAGCAGGCGCGGCAAGATTTTTAATTTTTTGATTGACGGGAGCAGGCGCGGCAGTAATTACTCACGATGACTCCACGTGTAAAACCCACTGCTCCCTGATGTGAGAAGTCGTCGACTGGTGTTTTCCCATGGTGAAAACCTAAAGATTCCCCGCTCCTCGGCTGGCTCCCTCCACCTTCCCGTAGATTGCATTGCCTTTCAGCCGTTTCGCCCCCTTTGCTTCCTCTCCCCATTGCTTCTACCTGGTGCCATGGCGGCGCAGCAGATCACCGAGTCTGAGGTGAGGCGCCTGACACAGGAGCTCGAGCCTAAGGATGCGGATCTCAGGGCCAAGGACGTGGAGCTTCGTGAGCTCAAGGAGGAGAGGAGTGTCATGCTCCTCCGTTATGTGCGGGAGTTCACGGAGCTTCAAAAGCGGCAGGCGTACACCACAAAGATGCTCGAGCCGTCGGCGGCGTTGCGGCAGAAAGTGGGAGATACGATAGGCCATCAGGGGAGGTGGCTGGAGCGCTAGTGGGCCGAGCGTGGCGTGGTCCAGGATCGCCTCAGCCACTTGGTGGACCAAGTTGCCATGCACGTGTTGCGGCTGTGCGATGCCTACCGTCGTGCCAGTGCGACCATGCCGGTAGTCGGGCTAAACCCGTTCGACCACCCCGTCGACTTCAACGAGCTGCAGCTTCCTGACCTGGTATCCTTTTTCACCTATATCTCCGAGGAGCTGAGCCGTCTCCGCACGATGGTGGGGGCAGAGCTGGATAAGGAGGGGTTGCGAGCTGCCGTCGCCGTTGCCGGGCGAATCCTCTTAGGGCTCCATCACCGGAATCCATTCGTGCCACTGGACGCCGTCTTTGACGAGCTGGCTCCCGTCGACCGGGGGCAGGCTCTGCGGGCCGTTGCACCCTGCATCACCAACGTCATGCGCCTCGAGAAGCCGAGGGACTTCGGTGGTGTTTAGGTGTCCTTTGCATGGGCATGTCCATGTCTCAGCGCAACATGACCGTTGGATCAAAATCAGACGGTGCAGATCAGTCACTGTACCACAAAGCGTGTGGGTGTGTTTGGTTGCATTCTCATGTCAGTATAGTGACATTACTCTTCATATAGTTGACATGCGCACGATATCATTTGTTATCGTCATATCTTACTCCTACACTAGCAACAAGATTATGTAGTACTGACGTATGAACCACTGCACATGCCTAGTAATAGGAGCATTGTGTATGTTCAAGTGGCTACCGTGTTTCGTACTCCTCTGTCGTAAGAGTGGAAACGCTTGTTGTAATCATTTTTTTTCTTCAAAAAAAACAGTGGACTCGCTCTACCATGCACATCCTCCTCGATGGTCGTCGGGAACTTTGCTACTCACTTTCGCCGACGTGTGGGATAGTGCCGGAGTAATGGGCCACGTGTAGGCTAACCCGAGCCCCAGAACCCTTCAAGACATCGGGGCAGGCTGCGCCCCTCAAGTACCTACGGCGACTCCAAGACAGGCCGAGTCCCTGGAGGCGACTCCAAGACTAGCCGAGTCCCCAGAGGCGACTCCAAGACAAGCTGAGTCCCAGAGGCGACTCCGAAGAAGCCGACTACGGGGAGTCGGCCCGCGACTTCCAACCACCCGATAATTAAAGGCAAGCATGGCCACAGTGCGCCGTACTCGCAGGGATCTCCGCCCGGCGCGGCACTGTTGCCATGCCAGCCCTGTCATCATCCCTTGGGGCGTGGCCCCGTACCCACGACCTTCTGTCTGTACGGGACGGAGACGGCGGGGCCTACCAGTCAGCAAGAGTATTGAAGACGGCGAGAGCACCGAGAGTTGGACCCGTTGGGAGTCGGCCCCCTGGAGTCGGCCGACCCCTCCCACGGGGCCCACGCGCCATTAACCAGACGCGACAGGGGAATGGAAACAGTGATCGCCCGTCAGGCGGCGGCACTGTTGCCATGACCCCATGACCAAGCCCGCGTCATTAGTAGCATGGCTACAGTAATCTGCAGCCGGCAAGACCCGCCCACGACGGACACGGGCTGACGCCCTCGTACCAGGCCAGTCGGCGGGACCCACCAGTCGGTGGGCCCCAGGAGTCGGCGGAGAAGACGGCGCCTGAGAGACAGACGGCTGGGACCCGCACCAAGCCGGTTTTACTATTGTAACCCTGGGGGATAGGCCTATATAAACCTCCCACCCATGTAAAGGGTTGGCATCCATTAGCATTAGACAAAACCACAAGGGAAGGAGGGAGCTAGCCGTGCCCTGTCCTACCTCTAGAAACAGCTCTAGGAGCAAGCTTGTATTCACTTTGCCTTAGTGATCATGCGGAGACCCCGCAGAGCAGCAGTAGGGGTGCTATCTCCTCGGAGATCCCTGAAGCTGGGTAAGATTCGCCGGCATGCATGTATTCGCCTCATCCCGTTTCCAGGCACCGGCGACGTTCTACTCGCCCCCACCATGATAAGCCATCCTTTGGTGTCGGGGGTTGGGTGCGACATATGCCAAAGGATGGCTTATCATGGTGGGGGCGAGTAGAACATCGCCGGTGCCTGGAAACGGTATGAGGCGTAGGCATGCACGCTGGCGAATCTTACCCAGCTTTGGGGCTCTCCGAGGAGATAACACCCCTACTGCTGCTCTGCAGGGTCTCCGCATGATCACTAAAGCAAAGTGACTACAATGGTGCTCCTGGAGCTGTATCGGGAGGCAGGAGAGGGCAAGGCTAGCTCTCTCCTTCCTATGCTATCTGGTCTATCTCTGTCAAGGTCCGAACCCTTTGCATGGGTGCCCCGGGGGGTTTATATAGGCCTACCCCCCGGGGGTACAATGGTAATCCGGCTGGGCGCGGGTCCCAGCCGTCTGTCTCTCAGACCGCCGTCCTTCCCGCCGGCTTCTGAGGGCCCACCGACTGGTGGGTCCCGCGGACAGGCTTGACACTGTGCGGCACTCCTGATGACGCAGGCTTGGTCATTGGGTCGTGGCAACAGTGCCGCTGTCTATCGGGCGATCACTGTCGCCATTTCCCATCCTATCTGGTTAATGGCTCGTGGGCCCTGGGGAGGAGTCGGCTGACTCCAGGGAGGCCGTCTCCCACAGGCCCGTCTTCGGGGCACTCAGGCCGCCTTCGGTCCACCTACTGACAGGCGGCCGTGCGGTCTTCGGGCCGTACGGGCCCGTGTCATGGGCACAGTGCATTGCGCACTGTGGCTGAGGTCAGGGCAGGCATGGAAACAGTGCCGCACCGCGCCGGAGATCTTCCTGCGATACGGCTCACTGTAGCCATGCCGGCCCTTCGTAGGCAGGGGGAAAGGCCACGCCGTGACCGTACCCCACATCGGCTTTGAGATGAGGGAGGAGTCATGGGCCGACTCTCCATAGTCGGCCTCTCTGGAGATCGCCAGCTTGGAGTCGGCTTGTCTTGGAGTCACCGTCTGGGACTCGGCTGATCTTGGAGTCGCCGTCTGGGACTCGGCTGATCTTGGAGTTGCTGTCTAGGACTCGGCTTGAGGGGTGCGGCCTGCCCCGATGTCTTGAAAGGTCCTGGGACTCGGGTTAGCCTACCCGTGGCCCATTACTCCGACAGTAGTCCCCGAAGCTGGTAAAGCCCTACGGACGCTGCGTTGTGGGGCTTCAACAGTTTCAATCTTCCCCGTGTGGACTCTGGAACTCGGCAGCCGTCTTCTCTTCGGCCGACTGTCGAGAGTCTGATTTCTTCTAGCGAGGAGCCGCTGCTTGAAAGTCGCGGCGGGAAATCAGGCGGCGTACCTGATACGCTTCCCTGCTACCATCGAGGTAGTCCTATCGCGTGGCGTCACGTGGAGAGGACAGTCTGCCCACCCACGCGCGCGACGGGACGGGCCGTCAGGCGGGGCACGCCACTACCGTGCCTCGGCATACGAACGGATCCGTTGCGGCCATGGACGGTTGGTTTCCCCATGTTGTTACTGCGCGCAGTAACTTCGTGGGGTAAATCGTGGGGCGGCGTGGGGCAACGTGCGCAGTTAATCCCACGCCTGCCCCCTCGGCTTCTCAGCCCATAGGGCTATAAGTAGGCGGGGGGAGCGGGGCGGCACTGCACGCGCACCCTTCTCCCCCATTCTCTCGCCTACTCTTGCCTTCTCTTCCTCCTGCCCCCGCCATCGAGCGAGAGGACTCCACACCATGGCGATGAGCTCTTCCTCCGCTGCGGCCCCTGCCGTGCGCTCCGGCGTATGGGACGGCTCGGAGGTAGAGGAGGAACATATCGAGTTCATCCGCCAGACACGCCGTCTCCCCAGCGTGGACCTCGTGCGCACCCGCCCCGCGCCGGAGGGGGAGACCCGACCGGCACCGGAAGAGGGGGAGCGGGTCATTTTTCGCTCGCACCTCATGCGCGGCCTGGGGCTGCCGGCGAGCGGCTTCTTCCGCTCGTTCTTGGAGTTCCACAACCTTCAGCCGCACCACCTCACTCCGAATATGGTGGTGCTGCTCTCCGCCTTCGCCACTCTGTGCGAAGATTTCCTCGGCGTTCTCCCCACCCTCGAGCTGTGAGGAGAATTCTTCTCTTCTAAGCTCGGCACGCAAGTCGCCGGCATACTGGCTCAGTGCGGCACCTACATCGCGGTGCGGTGCTCGACAGCCAACAACCCCTTTCCTCCCATCGCGCTGATCAAATCGGAGAAGATGTGGCAGCGCTCATACTTCTACGTGAAGAACCTCTCTTCCGACGGCGACTGGGTCAACCTGCCGCCTTACAACGCTGCGCCCCTAACTGGGAGGCTCCCCAGCTGGTCCCACCGAGTCAAGTCGCTGACTCCCGCCGGAGCTGCCGCTGTAGCGCGACTCCGAGTCTTAACACAGTCGGAGGGTCTCGTCGGGGCCGACTAGCTGGCCGCCTTTATGGCGCGCCGAGTTCTCCTGCTCCAAGGCCGGCCTCACCTGATCTGTTAGATGAGCGGCCTCCGAGACCCAAGTCGGATGAGCACCAAGGAGATGCCCCGCAAGGAGGTGGCGAACTTGGTGAACCATATCGCGCACTGCGAGTTCGAGGAGGACTGGCAGTTTGGCAAGGAGCCGTACTCGCGTGACAACCCCCCACCAGTGGTAAGTCGCGTCCCCCTATTGCTTTGTCCTTTTGCGGCTGACTCTGGCTTCTAACTCTTGTTGGTTTCTTCTAATCCAGAACCCCCTCATGCAGCCTGCAGCCGGTGCCACGACACAGCCCCGCGATTATGTCCCTGATCGCGTGGACAGTGCCGTCAACGACCCCGACTTGGGGGCGGCAGCGATGGAAGCTGACACCGAAGGCGGGGGAGAAGGAACAGAAGGCGGCTTCAGGCCCTCGGCCACCTTCGCCGACTGGCCTGATGACGACGCCGACGGGGAAGTCGCCCCGCGCCACCAGCTAAGGGCCGGCCTGGCCGGCCAAGGTGGCGCGAAGAGGCGTCACGCCGGGCCGAGTGCGCCCGGCGGCAAATTGAAGAAGCTCAAGGGGGCGGCCGCCGCGACCAAACGGGAGGAGGCGGCCGCGAAGGCTAACCGCTTCCGAAGGGAAGTGAGAAGGCCGCCGCTAGTCTCCGCATAAGTCTTTATGTTCTTTTATTTTCCTTCGTTGAATCTTTGTCCGAGTCTTCTTTTATTCTCCCTCCGTTCTTCTTCAGGGCCCCTCTTTCCCTTGAGAGAGTCGCCATCCCCTCTGTCATGGGGTCGACAGAGACGTCCACCAACACTCGGCGGGCTAATCCCGTCGCCGACGTCCGGGAGGCGACGGAGAGAAACACGCAGGAGAAGCGCGACGAGGAGGAGGCCGACCGCCTGTAGAAGGCGCATGCCGAGAAGGCGGCCGCCAATGCCCAGAAGAAGCTGGAGGATGCCGAAGCCGCCCTCGCGGCGAAACGCCGTGCCGAGGAGGCCGCGCGTCGCCGATCGGCGATGCTCACCCCCCGTTGTCGTCTGCACCGCCGCCTCCAGAGTTCACGGGGCAGACCGGGGAGGCCGGCACCAAGAACCCCCCTCGTGGATAAGGAGAGCGGCAAGGCTTCCATGTCGGACACTCTTGTGCCGCCACCGCCGCCTCAGCCGCCATCTGGGAGGCCGCACGGCAAACAACCGGTCGGTCAGTCGGAGCCGCCGATCGCGGATGAGGCCGAGGCACGGCTGCTTCTTCAGGTCGCCTCGCCGGTGCGCCGCCGTCTTGAGAGGGCGACCTCGGCGCCGAGACCTCGGGAGACCGGCGTTGCCAGCTCGGTAGCCCTAGACGCCGAGGCCACAAGTGCCGCTCCCACCGGGTGGTTGCGCGGAGCCGGCACTGGGCCGCTGAACCAAGCGCTCCTGGATGTTTAGGCGAAGCTGCGCGCTGAAGGCGACGCCCTTCAAGCCTGCACTAGGGCGCATCTGGCCGCGCGGACATCTGTCCGAGTATGTTTCCTTCTTCTTTCTGATTCTTGTTTTTGTTTTTCTCTGTGGGGGCGCGCCAGCGCACCCACTGGGGTAGTCCCCGAGTTCCGGGCCAGCTGCTGAGCAGGCGGTTCGGAACTCCCTCTAGCGAGTTCCAAATAGTTAACTTTGTCTCCATTGACTTATTGCAGGAGTATCATAACCTCCACGCCACTGCCTTCAACCGCAATGTCGAGGAGTTGAACAAGCGGACCGCCGACTTGACGGAGAGCCGGAGTAAGCTCTTTTTCCTTTTCTTCGTGGGGGCGCGCTGGCGCACCCGAGGGCTGTAGTCCCCGAGATTCGGGCCGACTGCTGAGCAGTCGGGCCGGATCTTCCCGGCGACTTACTTTGCTGACGACTCATTTGTCTCCTTTTTCGTTCTTCAGGTGCCAACGCCGCTCTTCAGGAGCAGCTTGGCGAGGCCAACACCGCTCGGCGCGCCAAGGAGGAGGAGTGTGGCAGGCTTGTCACGGAGCACGACCTGCTGGCGGCGCAGCTGGCCGAGCAGAAGGAGCTGCCCAAGAAGGCGCAGGACGAGGCCGAGAAGAGGGAGGCCGCCCTCCTGGCCGAGTTTGAGATCGAGCGCTCCTCCTGGACTGACAAGGAGGCGATGCTAATAGCCGGCTACCACGAGATCGAGGATATCGTTGATGGTAAGTTTCTTTTGTTTCTTCAGGCTTCCGACTATGCATCAGACCGACTCTTGATTCTTCGACTTGCTTCTTTTTTGTCTTGGCAGACTTCTTCCCTGGTCACTCACAGGCAGTCCCTCTGTCCATCGAGGCCGCTCGAGAGGCACGAAGGGCAACCGGTGAGGAGATCGCCGCTAACGCCCCCCGAACTATCGATGAGCAGCTTCTGAGCATTGAAGCCCGTCTTCGTCCGGCTCACTGGCGGTTGCGCCGGCTTCAGCGTGCCGGTGCCCAGGCAGTTGCCGCCCTGTGGCCAGACATGCCGGCTCTGCGCACCGCCAGTAGGACCGCCGACTGGCTGGAAGTCGCCACCGGCCGTCTTGAAGCTTGGAAGGGCTCCTCGGCCCGGGCCGGGGCATGTCAGGCCTTGGAGTTCGTCAAGGCGTGGTATCCGGGGCCGGACCTGGACCGTCTGGCCGCGTTCCGGTCGGAAGCCCAGGCCGAGCTGGAGGCCGTGGAGGGCGCCCTCATCAAGCGCGCGGCGGCCATCGCTGAGTACACGGACACCAGTGTCTTCGTGCCCGAGTGGGCTGAAGGCGGCGAGGAAGTGCCGCCAAAGTGGTTCGGGATGAACCCGGAGTATGGCGAGGACTTAGCGGAGGTGATCGTCTCCAGCACCGAGGAGGAGGACGAGGCGGAGGATGGAGGCGAGGCGGAGGTGCCAGAAGACGGAGCAGGCGGCCAGCCTCAGCTCGACCGCGCCTCCAGCAACGAGCCGCATGGAGACAAGGCGACTGCCGCCGGAGGCGACCAAACCGAGACTACCCAGCCGACTGCTCCAGCGCTTGACACCGCCGTCTCCTCGGATCCTCCGGTCCCAGATGCCGCCTCCTAGGCTGCCTTTTCCGCCTCTATTTATCTGTCTTTAGTAATCTTTTGAAAACTTTGTTAGATTCGAACCGTTCCACCCGCGGGGTGTATCTTGAACTTCTACTCGAAGATACGGCCAAGGGACTGTGTAAATATTTATTTGATTTCCGCCTTTCCTTGCTTACTGCTCTTTAGGCTTTTCCCTTTGCCGCCTTCCTTTAGTTGTTGCCTTGCCAGTCGGACAGCCGCTCTACGGACTGTCGTTGGGTCAAGTGCTTGGCTACTTCGGGAAGGCAAGTACTTGGCCGTTTAGAGTTCTTTAGCAAGTCCGCTAGAAAGCGACAGGCCGACTACCCAAGAGTCGGCCATCCTTGATAGAGGCTAAGACGGCGAGCCGACTACTCATGAGTCGGCTCTGCAGAGAGAGGCTGGGAGCCGGCTTGAGCTATGCATACGCTTTAGGTCCTTAGCCATTTTTTCGTGTGTGCGCTCGTTCTTGCTTGTTCTCCGCCTACCAACAGTCGCTCTGCGAGCTGCGGCCTTCGACAGGAGACGGCTTGAGCACAACACACTACTTGTCCGACTGCAGGAAGCATTTCATAGCGCAAGACGGCAAGTCCCCGGGCCGACTAGTCGGACCCGGTGCCAAGCGATATGATAAAAAGAGTAGCATACTTGGAAGCGTGATTCTTATCGTACAGATAACAAAAAGGGGCAGTCCCCGAGCTCGTCTCGGGGGCCCAAAGTCTCGGTACTTTAATACAAAGGGGGTAGTGCGATACATACTGCATCAACTATAAAATCTTTGAAGAAGATTTGCGTTCCACGGGCGCTCTGTTTCCTTGCCGGAGTCGTCCCTCTTGCGCGCTCGAGGATTCTGAGCGTCGATTAGGTAGTAGGAGCCGTTGCCCAAGACTTTGCTGATGATGAAGGGGCCTTCCCAAGGCGCCGACAACTTGTGCTGGCCGGCTGTTCGCTGAATCAGTCGGAGCACAAGGTCGCCCTCTTGAAATGATCTTGGCTTAACCTTTCGGTTGTAGTATCGGCGCAGACTCTGCTGGTAGATGCCGGACCGGCTAAGTGCTAATAGCCGGCCCTCTTCCAGCAGGTCAACGCCGTCTTGGCGTGCTTCTTTAGCTTCCTCTTTGGTGTACATGGTGACTCATCGAGAGTCGAACTCTATGTCCGTCCGAATGACGGCTTCGGCACCGTAGACGAGGAAGAAAGGCTTGAAGCCGGTTGACTTGTTTGGAGTCGTGCGCAGACTCCAGAGGACGGCTGGTAGCTCCTCAACCCAACAGCCGGCCGAACGCTCGAGTGGTTCGACCAGTCGAGGCTTGATGCCGGACAGGATGAGGCCGTTCGCTCGCTCCACCTGGCCGTTTTACTACGGATGGGCAACGGACGCTAAGTCCAGTCGGATGCCCTGCGTCGCGCAGAAACGGGCCAAGGCGCCTTTGGCAAAGTTTGTGCCATTGTCGGCAATGATGCTGTGTGGTATTCCATACCGCACCGTGATGTCGGTGATGAAAGTCACTGCAGTCGGACCATTCAACTTCTTGATGGGGTTTGCTTCTATCCACTTGGTGAACTTGTCCACTGTGACAAGCAGATGAGTTAGGCCGCCTCGGGCCGTCTTGAATGGTCCCACCATGTCCAGGCCCCAAACTGCGAAGGGCCAGGCGATGGGAATTGTCTTCAGCGCGGAAGCCGGCTGAAGTGGTTTGGAGCGGAACTTCTGGAACCCCTTGCATTTTTGGACTAACTCTTTAGCCTCTTCCAGGGCAGTCGGCCGGAAGAAACCGTGCCGAAAGGCTTTGGCGACGAGTGACCTTGAAGCCGCATGGTGGCCGAACTCGCCCTGATGAATGTCTCTGAGAATTGCTTGGCCTTGTTCTGGCTCTACGCAGCGCTGGTAGAAACCAATGGCACTGCGCCTGACCAGCTCTCTGTTGACTATGGTGTAAGCGGCCGCTCGGTGTTGCACTTGCCGAGCCAGGATCTCATCTGTCGGCAGCTCTCTGTTCACTAGAAACTTGAGGATGGGCTGTGCCCATGAGGGTGCTGCTATTTCTTCAACTGCTACCACAACGACTTGGACAAGGGTGGCTGGGCTGGGAGGCGGCGGGCTGGAGTCTGCGGCTGCTTGCTGGATTGACGGAGTCCCTGGGCCGACTGGCGTAGTCCTCGGGCCGACTGGCGCAGTCCCTGGGGCGGGCTCTGAAGTCCCCGGGCCGGCTTCGACTGTGGTTTTCTTGGGGCCGTCTGCTGGGGCTCTTGAGTCAGATCCGACTTCTTCTGGAGGAGCCGGCACAAAGATGGAGTCTGACTCTGGTGAGGGCTTGATAGACGGCTTGAGGAGGAGCTGAAGAGCGACGCTGGAAGTTATTGCTTGGCGGGTGGAGCCGACTCGCGCCAAGGCGTCTGCTTGTTCATTGTCATTTCTTGGCACGTGAAGGAACTCGCACCCCTCGAAGTATCCGCTGAATTGCTGCACCAGGAAGCGGTAGCTCGCCATGTTTGCGTCTTTGGTGTCCCAGTCACTGGATGATTGCTGGACCACCAAGTCGGAGTCGCCATAGCACAGGATCTGGCGAATGCCGAGTTCTTTGGCAAGCCGGAGCCCATGAATGAGCGCCTCGTATTCGGCGACGTTGTTGGAGGCGGCGAAGTGAATCTGCAGCACATACTTGAGCTTGTCACCTTTAGGGGAGGTGAGGATGACGCCGGCTCCCAGGCCGATGCACATCTTGGAGCCGTCGAAATGCATCCGCCAATGTCGGTGTACTAAAGTAGGGGTACCTTAGTACCCCGAACTTGTGCACGGGCAGTCGCAGCGTCCCGCGGCAAGCCTTGCCGGCGTCCGCCAAGATCCTTCATTATTCCTATCTTACTGCCATTCAAGAACAAAGTGTTTAACTGAAAAGACAAGGCCCCGGCAAGAGGAGCTTGCCGGGAAGGACAAGACCCCGGCAAGAGGAGCTTGCCTGGAAGGCCAACAGAGACATGTCAAGACACTTGCCGCGACGCGCCGCGCATCCCGGCAAGACCCGGCGAGCGACAAGTTTGCGGGTGCGACAAGACAGTGACCACGGCAAGGCACTTGCCGCGGCGAAGCCATCAATCTACATCCACGCACCAGCACATCCAACGACGTGTCGCCCCAAGATCGCTCCTGGCGCACGTGTCGGGCGGCTGTGCAGCCAAGCGATGCAAGGTGGCAAGAGAAGATGACGAGGAGGCCATCGTGGCGATCGGTGGCGCCCCTAACGGTCGCTTCCTGCACTGTTTGGGCGACCGGACGGGCATTAAATGCCCTTGTCCCCTGCCGTCAGAGTTAGGTAGGGGGCGCACTGTTGATAGCGGTTGTACCAACCCGTGTTTTTACTTTTTTACCCCTCTCTCTGCGTTGCCACCTGTCGGTGACCCCTTTAGACTAACAAAAGGAGGCCCATGCGCACGTAGAAGGGGTTCGACCAATTCGAGACTACAACATACCCACACTTTCAAGCAAATAAAAACACAAAGCAGCAGTAGGAGTTTTATCTCTCCGGAGAGCTCCGAAGCTGGGTAAAATCCCTCGCGTGTTTGACCTCGATCTGCTCTTCGTGCGCCCTCCGCTCCCTGCCGGACCGAAAAGGGGCCCTGCCCCATAGGTGCTCGTTTCCCACGACATCTTTGGCGCGCCATGTAGGGGGCGTCGAGGTTGTGCGAACCTGATCCGGTCTTCGCGCGCGCTACATCAACATCTTCATCGACATGCCACCGAAGAAGAAGCCTTCGGAGGTGGCCGCTCTGTCCACGTCGACCCGACCGCCGCCGGAGCAAACGGGTGGTGGGGTGGACGCCGGCGGAGGGGCGGGCGCCGACGGTGGGACTCACATCGTCACCAGGTCCAAGGACAAGGCCCCGCAAGCTTCAGCGTCTGTACATACGCCGCACCCCTCTCAGGGGGTGCAGGATCGACAACGCCATGGTGCTCCTAGCACCATACTCGCATTGGAGCAAGGCCGCGCTGGTGGATCGCGGGACGTTTAAGGCCAACAAACGCATCAGCATGTTGGCACGAGCGCGGTACGATCGCCTGGACGAGATGTTGCTCCTTCTAACACTGTTAGAAGTCTGAGCATATCTCGCTCCTCGCGTCGTTCGCCACCACCGCCCAAGACTCCAGAGGAAGCGCTGGCCCGGGCCCAGCTGCTTCTAGACTACCCTCCAGCGCCGGACAAGATCGACGACTGGAGGATCACTATTCAGAGCCTCATCGGCTTTGCCAACGGCGACAAGCCCCGGCAACCGAGTACATCGAAGCCCCGGCAAGACGCCCAGGCGCAAGCCGACGCTGACAAGACCGCTAGGGGTGCCACTACCGTGCACTCCCCGCCCCGAAGGCCAAGATCGCCGACTCGCCGGGCCAACCTCGACACCGACTCCACTGCATCATCGGACCCGCGAGCTCGCCGCGATCAACGCTAAGTTCTACAAGAACAACGACACGAAGATGCTCGCACTCGCATCATGCGTCGAAGAGAAGCGCGACGTCAGTCCGATCAGCGCGCTCGGCCCACTGTCGATATGCATGCGCCAGGGGAACCAGGCGACTTGCCGTACGTGGTAGGTTGCCCTGCATTCACCCGTGAGCTGCGGCAGGTCCAGTGGCCCAGTACCAAGAACTTCAAGCCAGATGTGCCCGAGAAGTACGATGGCAGGATACATCCGTCGGAGTTCCTCAGCATCTACACCATAGCAGTGCAGGCTGCCGGGGGGCGCAACGAGAAGATCCTCGCCAACTACTTCCCGCTGGTGCTCAAGCCCAACGTCAGATCTTGGCTCATGCACTTGCCGGACAACTCCATCTCTTCGTGGGCGGACCTGTGCCATCAGTTTGTCGGCGCCTTCACAGGCGGCCACAAACCCCATGGCCAGGAGAGCGATTTGCATCTGCTCGCCCAGAAAGAAGGGGAACCCCTGCGCAAGTACATACAGAGATTCAGCCAGGTGCAACGCAACATCCCAGACGTCCACCCTGCCGCGGTTGTTAGCGCGTTTCATCAGAACGTGCGTAACCGCAGGATGAGGGAGGAGATGGCGATGTGCAAGATCAGAGATGTTAGCGAGCTCTATACTCTGGCCGACAAGTGTGCATGCGCTGAAGAGGGGAGGAAACTCCCTGGAGAAAACACAGGAGTAGAAGGATCTGACAGTGAGGATGCCCCTCCGGCAAAGAAGAACCGGAGGCGGAATAACAGAAAGAGGAAGGCTAAGGATGTGCTAGTTGTCGAGCAGTCCGGCAACGGAGGCGGCGCCGAGAAGGCCAAAGCTGGTGATTCCGACGAGGCTGTGGTGGCCGCCGACAAGCAGGACGGCTCCGGCAAGCAGTACTGCAAGATCCACCGCACCAAGGGCCATGACCTCCAAGCCTGCAAGAAGGTTGAGCAGATGGCAGAGCTACAGAAAGCTGAGTATGAGCGCCGCGACAAGGAGAAGGCCCAGGAAGGTGGCGGAGGATCCGGCAAGAAGCGTCCCGCCCGGGGAGGGCGCCGCGGCAAGGCCAAGCAGCGGCAAGGAGACAGGCCTCCCCGCGGCCGTGACAAGGACGAAGACGAAGACGAAGATGATGAGATGGAGGAGGATGAGACCGACGAGCAAGAGTTTCAGAAGGCAACGGAGGTTTTGTGCGTTGACGGCGGTGCTTCTCTGCACACCTCGCACTGCCAACTCAAACAATGGGTACGGGAGGTGAATGCAGCAGAACCATCAGTCGAATCGCGCAAGCCCCTGAAGTGGTCCAGCACGCCCATCATCTTTGATGTCGAGGATCACCCTGATCACATCACAGCGGTCGGGTGCTTGCCGATGTTGGTTTCGCCAACCATCCGCAACCTCAAGGTCACAAAGATGTTGGTTGACGGCGGGGCCGGCCTGAATCTGATCTCTTCCGCGGTGCTCAAGAAGCTCCAGATCCCCGACAGCGAGCTCGCAGAAACTGGTACCTTTCAAGCAATCAACCCGGGAAGGAGCAAGCCGAAGGGGAAGATTACACTGCCAGTAACGTTTGGCAGCGAGCTGAATTTCAGGACAGAGAGAGTCACATTTGACGTTGCTGATTTCCCATTGCCTTACAATGGGATACTCGGCCGTCCAGCGCTTGCTAAGTTCATGGTAGCCTCTCACTACGCTTACAATGTGCTCAAGATGCCTGGTCCAATAAGTGTCATCTCTGTCCCTGGCGACAAGAAAGATGCCCTTATCTGCACCGACAAGATCTACCGGGAAGCAGCAGCCGCAGCAGATCGCAAACCACTTGCCGCTGAAGCTCTCGAGGGGAAGAAGAAGACTAAGTCCGGCAAGAGCTCTGATGCCCACTCCGGCAAGCGCACCTCTTCGGAGTCCTGCGCTACCGTCGAGGACGCACCATTGAGCTCCACCGGCAAGTGTAAGAAAGCAAAGGCAGCTCCACCAGAGACCAAGAAAGTGGCCGCCAAGGAGGACGGCACTGGTGGTACCTTCACCATCAGTGCCACGCTTGATCCTAAATAGGAAAGTGCGATCGTTGCTTTCCTGCGGGCGAATGTCGATGTGTTTGTGTGGCAACCATCTGACATCCCCGGTGTTCCCAAGAAAGTAATTGAGCACCACCTTGCCGTCAGTCCTCACGCGCGGCCCGTCAAGCAGAAAGTCAGAAAACAAGCAGTGGAGCGCCAAGAATTCATAGCAGAAGAGATCAAGAAGTTGGAAGCAGTAGGCCTTGTCAGAGGAGTTCTCCATCCTACATGGCTGGCCAATCCTGTAGTCGTGCGCAAGGCGAACGGAAAATGGAGGCTTTGTATTGACTTCACTGATGTTAATAAAGCTTGTCCCAAAGATCCATTTCCCTTGCCGCACATTGACCAGATTGTCGACTCCACGGCAGGATGTGATTTGCTTTCATTTCTTGATGCATATTCAGGATATCATCAAATCTTCATGGGAGAAGAGGATGAGGAGAAAACGCATTCATCACTCCATGTGGCACATACTGCTTTGTACGGATGCCTTTCGGACTAAAGAACGCTGGTTCAACATTTGCATGGGTAGTTCACGAAGCTTTTGAGCCACAGTTGCATAGAAATGTAGAAGCTTACATGGATGACATAGTGGTCAAGAACAAAGACAGAGCAACTCTGATTCAAGATTTGGATGAGACCTTTGCAAATCTGCGCAAGATCAACCTCAAGCTCAATCCCGAGAAGTGCGTGTTTGGAGTCCCTCTGGCAAGCTTCTCGGGTTCTTCGTATCTCAGCGGGGGATTGAAGCTAATCCCGACAAGATCAAGGCCATTGAGCGGATTGAAGCACTGAAGCGCGTCAAGGATGTGCGAAGGCTTGCCGGCTGCGTGGCTGCTCTCAGCAGGTTTATCTCTAAGTCTGCTGAGCGCGCCCTGCCATTTTTCAAAATATTGAAAAAGGCAGGTCGAATGAAATGGACTCCGGAAGCGGAGGCTGCGCTCCAGGACTTGAAGAGATACCTGTCCTCCACTCCAATACTTGTCGCACCTAAGCTGCAAGAGAAGTTGTTGCTTTATCTAGCGGCAACCAATCAAGTGGTTAGTGCTGCGTTAGTAGCGGAAAGGGAGGCAGATGATGAGCTAGCGGCCATGGCAAGTGCATCCAGCGACAAGCAGGGGGCTTCCCCGACAAGCTCTGGTCCCGACAAGGATGGATCTGTGCAGCCACAAGAAGGGAAGCAGAAAAAAATGGTGCAGCGCCCAGTTTACTTTGTCAGTTCCCTTCTGCAGGGGGCTAGATCAAGGTACTCTGGTGTGCAGAAAGTTGCTTTTCGGCCTTCTCATGGCCTCGAGAAGCTGCGCCATTACTTTCAAGCACATGAGATCACAGTTGTCACTCGCTTTCCGTTGAAGAGGATATTGCAGAATCCAGAAGCAACTGGCAGGACTGTTGAGTGGGCACTGGAATTGTCAAGCTTTGGCCTCAAGTTTGAAAGTACTTCAACTATCCAGAGCCAAGCATTGGCAGAATTCATAGCAGAATGGATGCCAACACCTGATGAAGAAACTCCGGAAAGAGCATCCCCGTCAAGGAAGCAAGCAAAGGAATGGATCATGTACTTTGATGGTGCCTTCTCACTGCAAGGCGCCGAGGAGGGCGTATTACTTGTCGCACCCACCGGAGAGCACCTCAAGTACGTGGTCCAGCTGCACTTCCCCAAGGAACAAGCAACAAACAATACTGCAGAATATGAAGGCTTGCTTGCCGGACTCAGGATCGCGGCAGACCTTGGGATCAAGAAACTCATTGTCAGGGGTGACTCATAGCTTGTCGTCCGCCAAGTAAATAAATATTATCAGAGTCCGCTGATGGAAGCCTACATTGATGAAGTGAGGAAGCTGGAAGAACATTTTGACGGCCTACAGATGGAACATATTCCAAGAGCTCAGAATGACATTGCAGACGGCCTGTCAAAGTGTGCCGCACTCAAGTTACCTATGGAACTAGGGATTTTTGTGCTCAAGCTGACTCAGCCATCTGTAACACCATTGACCGGACAGAACAAGAAGAGAAAGTTGGGTACTGGCGACTACTTTCCGGCAGATCTTCCCGAAGCCGCCGCCAAGAAGGCCCCCAGAATCAACACAAAGAGTGCTGAGGGGCAGTCTGCTCCGACAAGCCCTAGGGTTTGTTTCGTTGAAGCAGATGCTCCCGACAAGTTGTGTCCCGACACGCTTGCCGGGAGCATCACGCTCCGGCAGGATCCCAGATTCTTGCCGTAGAAGCAGATGTTCCCGCAGCAAGATTTGCGCCTTTAGTCCTTGTCGTCGAGCCACAAGCTTCGACATGGGCACAGTAGATAGTCCATTTCCTTCAAACAGGAGAACTTCCCGAAGAACAAGCAGAAGCAGAGAAAGTAGCCCGGCAATCAAGTATGTATCAGTTTGTCGATGACATACTGTACAGAAGAAGATTCAACGGAGTGAAATTGAAGTGCATTTCTCGGGAAGAAGGACAAGAGCTGTTGGCGGAGATACATGGAGGCATATGTGGTCACCACATTGGCGCAAGAGCACTTGCCGGCAAAGCCTTCCGGCAAGGTTTTTTTTGGCCGACAGCCCTCCAGGATGCAACTGCACAAGTAACCAAATGTGAAGCGTGCCAGTTCCACTCCAAGCAAATACATCAACCAGCTCAAGCTCTCCAAACAATCCCTTTATCCAGGCCATTTTTGGTCTGGGGGCTCGATATCCTCGGCCCCTTTCCCCGAGCTGTCGGGGGCTTCGAGTTCTTGTACGTGGCGATCGACAAGTTCACGAAGTGGCCGGAGGTGGAGGCAGTGAGGAAGGTGACAGCACAGTAAACAGTCAAGTTCTTCAGGTCAATTGTTTGCCGCTTCGGAGTCCCTAACAGGATCATCACCGACAACGGCACACAATTCACGAGCCGCACCTTCATGCAGTACGTCCAAGATCTTGGCGCCAAGATCTGCTTCGCTTCTGTTGCTCACCCGAGAAGCAACGGTCAAGCGGAGAGGGCGAACGCTGAAGTGCTGCGCGGGCTCAAGACCAGAACTTTCGACAGGCTACAAAAGTGCGGAAGAAATTGGATCGAGGAGCTGCCAGTGGTTCTTTGGTCGATCAGGACAACGCCAAATCGATCCACTTGCCAGACACCTTTTGCTCTTGTCTAAGGAGCAGAGGCAGTTCTCCCCACGGAACTCGTATACGGATTGCCTCAAGTGCTCGCTTATGATGAGCTTGAGCAAGAGCAGCTGCGGCAAGATGACGCGCTGCTCCTCGAGGAGGATCGTCTTCAGGCTGCTGTACGAGCTGCTCGCTACCAGTAAGCTTTGCGCCGCTACCATAGCCGCAAAGTTAATGCCCAAAGCTTCGAGGAAGGCGACCTTGTTCTTCGGCGCGTTCAATCTGCCAAGAATTCCAACAAGTTGACGCCGAAGTGGGAAGGCCCTTATCGGGTAAAGCGAGTCACTAGGCCTGGCGATGTCCGCCTTGAGACCGAAGATGGCATTCCGGTGAGCAACTCCTGGAACATAGAGCATCTTCGCAAGTTTTACCCATAAGGCGCGGTTGCCGGAACCTGCTGTCCCGGCAACCACCTTTTGTACAAGCCTTGCCGCTGTTGCATGTAACCCTTTGTACAAAGCCGGGCGCAGATCCCGTGCATAAATAAAGATCATATGCTATGCAAAAGTTGTCGAATTTCATGCATTTTTTCTTTTTCGCATGTATAAACTGACATCTTATGCAGCACCTACCCCCGGTAAGCAATAACAAGCCTTAAGGCTCCATAACTTTATTTTCTCTTCTTTCTTTTGCTCAAAAAGAAGATTCCTCCGCCCACAAGTTCACCGGGGGGAGGAAGGGGAAGATAATGATGTGGAGTAGGCGTCGTTCAAAGAAGCATAAGCCTTTCCGGGGATAAAGAAGACAGAAAAGCAAAGTTGCCAAAGTTTGAGCACAGTCAGTTTTAAATTTTTAAGTTATATTCCTTGAACGACAGTGCTTTGTATGGAAAACCTATGCGCGGAGGAACCGGCTCGTGGCTAAGTTGCGCCCTTACTTTGTTTTGAGTCCGCTCAACAATGAAAGTGTGCTGCGACTAGCCCCGACAAGGTTTCTTGCCGGAGGCAACACCGCCGGCAGGCTGCTGATGTTCCGCACTCAGCGCTCGCGGCAAGTGTGTTCGCACCGGCAAGTTCCCTAAAAGCATAGGGCAAAAACATAGCAGACAGTTTCCAGAATAAAGTTATATTACAATAAATAACTTGCCACGCTCTAACTGATTGTTCCTATGACATATCTAGCAGCGGCAAGAAGAAGGAAGGGAGAAGAAGGGTGGCTTAATCCACGCGCTCGCCGTCGACCCTCCTGACTTCATTAACCTTGTCCACGATGGGTGCGACAATGGCTTTGAGTTCTTCAAGATCAGCACCCGCCGGCAGCTTCTTGAGGACGCGGGAGAGGTCGAGGCCCGGGTTGTGGAAGAGTATCTTCACCAACACTTTCTCCAAGACCTTGGCGCAGATTGCACGCGACTCGTCGGCCAGCTTCTTCCGGATCCTTTCCCGGAGCTGCTGGAGAGCCGTCACCACGCCCTTGAAGAAAAGAGTAAGCTTGGCGCTGGGCTGGAGGTTCTCGTTGGAGGGGTACCCAAAGCCCGCCAAGTCCAGCTCCGCCAGCTCCTCGTCAATGGATGCAGCAATGTTGACGAGGCCCTCTGTCTAGAGCTCCACCGTAGCTCTGAAGGTGTTCTGGGTCTCAACGGCCCTCGTCAGCAGCTCCTTGTTGCCCTTGATTTCTTTCTTCAAGTCATCCTCTCGCCTCTTGACGGCGTCCAGTGTCTCCGTCAAGGTGGCCAGCTTCAGCTCCAGATCAGCGCTTGAGTCCTTGGCGGCGTTCAGTTCCTTGACCTTGTCGGCAAGTTGAACTTGCAGATCGCCATGGGCAAGGGCATCCTTCTCGCGTTCATGCTGGAGTGCGGCAAGCTCTTCATTCTTCTTTCCCATTTCCGCCTCCAGCTGCGCCACTTTTACCTCTAACTCCTTCTTGGCGGCCTCGGCGGCCGCGGCAGCGTCCTTTGCCTCCTTGAGTGCCCCGCCAAGTGATTGTTCCCGTTCGTCGAGCTCCTCCTCATGTGTAACGCCCCGGATCCGATGCACCAGGTGTCCGCCAGTCATTTGCCGTCGTTGCCATGTCATTTGCTTGCGTGTTACACTTTGCCATGTCATCATCTGCATTTCATATCATGTCATCATGTGCATCGCATTGGCATACATGTTCGTCTCATGCATCCGAGCATTTTCTCCGTTGTCTGTTTTGCAATCCGCCACTCCTATGTCCCCCGGCGTCCCCTTCTTGTCTCCTTTAGTGTGCGGGTGTTAAACGTTCTTGGAATGGACCGAGGTTTGCCAAGCGGCCTTGGTATAGCACCGGACATGTCAAGGTTCGTGCCATTTGGAGGTCGTTTGATACTCCAACGGTTAACCGGGTAACCGTAAAGGCCTCTTTTGTATGCAGCCCAACACCCCTTCCAAAGTGACCCAAAACCCACCAAACTCCCCTCCATTCTCTCGGTCATTCGATCATGATCGCGTGGCCGAAAACCGCTCCTCATTTGGACTCTCCTAGCTCCCTCTACCTATAAATACGTCCTCCCCTCCATTTTTCGCGGATGAATCCCCAAACCCTAGATCAAATCGCCCCCGCCGCACCGGACATGTCCGCCGCCTCCGGACGTTTCGCCGCCGCAGCCCGCAGGCAACGGGGGCCTCCCACGTGGCGCGTCGCCGCCTCCCACCGCCGCCGGCCCGCGGGGCCCGAGCTGGGCCCGCGCGGCCCGACGCGCGCCGCCGCCCAGCCCGACGCGCCGCCGCCGCCATCCCCGCGCCTCTGCCGGAGTTGCCAGCCGCCGCCGCCTCGGCTTCTGCGCGCCGCCGCTGCCTCTTCACCGGCACCGGACCCCGCCGCCGCCGGGCGCTGGTCTTCCCCGCCGACCCCCGCCTCTGCGCACCGCGTCCGCCGCCGCCCCCTTCCTGCCGCGGCCGCCCGCCGTCCAGTGTGCCTCGAGCCGCCTGCCGCCCGATCTCGCGGGACCCGCCGCCGGTGCCGCCCCGCCTCGCCGCCGCCGGGCTCGCGCCGCCCCGAGCTCGGCCTCGCCAGCCCCGCCGCCGCTCCCCGCGCCTCCCCAGCGTCGCGCCCTTCGCCGGAGGCCGCCGCCTTGCCGGAGGCCGCTGCCTCGCCGGATCCGGGTGGGTGGATGAGATCCACCCGTCCCGCGATCCAAACGCCCCGAGCCGCCTCCCGAACCACTCCATCCCGCTTCCCCGAGGTGGTTTTTTTCACTAAGTCCCCGTTTATTTTGTCATCATCATGCCATGTTCAACGCATCACATCTCTGCATCCGTAGCTCCGTTTTGCGCATGTAATATGTCAAATTGTTCGTCTCGACGAGTACTTCATTTCATTGCATTGCATCATTTTTCATTTGAGCTCATCTTGATGCCCGAAATGCTGTTGGAAGAGTGCATGTTGATGTTAATCTGCTGAAACTGTTATAACTTGCTCTTTTATCATTTTTGCCATGATTGATGTGTGCATCCTATGAGGTTGATGTCTACATGAATGTTGATCTATGCCATGCCATCTTTCCAGGGGTGCCAACCATGTATTTTTGTGAGTTGTGTGCTGAGTGTATCAAGCTTGTTAATTAGGGTAGTTGCTGTTGCTGTTTTCCTGACAGATCCTGTTATATTTGTTTGCTATGTAAACATGCTTCTACTAATCATTCTATGCATAATCTGGAGATGCTCTATAACCATGTTTTGATCTACATGTCATGCTCTATCCATTCATGCCCTTGGTTGCATTTATAGCCTGCTGGAACATGTTGTTATCTTTCTCTAAAGTTGCTTGAAAATGTTGCTGTCAGCCTGTCAACATTAAGTTCACTTGTTCCCATGTGTTTTCCTAGTGATCCATGTACCCTATGACCTTGCTCTTCCCATGTGTTTTCCTAGTGATCCATGTACCCTATAAACATGCCTTCTTGCTGTTGGTTGCCTTGCCATGCCATGTATTGCTCTGTGGTGAGTGATTCAAGCTCACGAACATGCCTACTTATTGTTGTTTCTGCCATGTTATGAATATGTAATATAACTTGCCATGTTTACATGGGTGCCATCATATTTTCTATGCCTTTTTGGCTCATGGTCAGTAAGGGACTTTTGATCTATGCCATTAGTAGATTCATGCCATGCCTTTGTTTGCCATGTTAAGTTCCTGTAACATGTTGTTTGATAGCTCTAAACATTGCAACCTGATGTTATTTCTGCAAAGTCTGAAACTGTTATTATTTGCAATCTTACCATGTGTTTTTGAGCATGTTCTAGTGATTTCTGGAGATAGCTCAGTGTTCATGTTTTGATATGCTTTACCTGTACTTCATGCCCATGCCTTTTGTTATCATGTTGGGCTGCTGTAGCATGTTGTTTTGATGCTTGTAATATGCCTAGTTACTGTTATGGACAGATTGTTGCTATGACTTGTTTCATGTGCGTGTGTTGAACCGTTGCTCCGTTTTGAGTGTGCTCTATATGAAACTTGCTTGTTTTTGCATGTAGTTCCATATTATCATGTTGCATCCTTGCTTTGGCGTGTTTGCTTGATGGTTGTATGCATTTTGCATCAATGCCATGCTTAACTTGTTTTGCTCATATCTTCGAGTCCGTAGCTCCGAATCTAATGAACTTTATATGTAACTTGACTAGAATTTCATGTAGTTCATCGTGGTGCATCTTAACTTGCTGTTTAACAACTTGAACATAAGGTTTATTCAGTTCTGGACCCATTTCGAAATTTGCATATGAGGACTTACCGGAATTGTTATATGTTGTTTCCGGCCTCATTTAAACTTGCCTTGATTTGTTGTTCTTGTTTGCATCATCTCTTGCCATGAGTAGCTTTGTCATGCATCATGCTTGTTGTGCATCATGTCTTGTTCATGTGTGGTGTGTTTACCATGTTGTGTGCTTCTTCTTGTTAGTTCCTGTTTCGTTGCGATCGTGAGGATCCGTTCGTCTTCTTCATGGACTCGTTCTTCTTCCTTGCGGGATTTCAGGCAAGATGACCGCTACCCTGGATATCACTACTATCATTGCTATGCTAGTTGCTTCGATCTATCGCTATGCTGCGCTGCCTATCACCTGTTTATCAAGCCATCCCATATTGCCATGAACCCCTAACCTTTGACACCTTTCCTATTCAAACCATTGTTTGGCTATGTTACCGCTTTGCTCAGCCCCTCTTATAGCGTTGCTAGTTGCAGGTGAAGTTGAAGATTTCTCCATGGTGGACAGGGTTTTGTTGGGATATCACAATATCTCTTATGTTATTAATGCATCTATATACTTGGTAAAGGGTGGAAGGCTCGGCCTTATGCCTTGTGTTTTGTTCCACTCTTGCCGCCCTAGTTTCCGTCATACAGGTGTTATGTTCCCGGATTTTGCATTCCTAACGCGGTCGGGTGATTTATGGGACCCCCCTGACAGTTCGCTTTGAATAAAACTTGTCCAGCAAGGCCCAACCTTGGTTTTACCATTTGCCTCACCACCACCTACCTTTTTCCCTTGGGAGTCGCTCTCTCAAGGGTCATCTTTATTTTAGCCCCTCCCGGGCCAGTGCTTGTCTAAGTGCTGGTCCGAACCGAGTAGACTGCGGGGCCCCCTCGAGGCAACTCGAGGTCTGGTTTTACTTGTAGGATGTCTCATCCGGTGTTGCCCTGAGAACGAGATATGTGCAGCTCCTATCGGGATCGTCGGCGCATCGGGCGGCTTTGCTGGTCTTGTTTTACCATTGTCAAAATGTCTTGATGTACCGGGATACCGAGTCTGATCGGAGTGTCTCGGGTGAAGGTCTATTCCTTCGTTGATCGCGAGAGCTTGTCATGGGCTAAGTTGGGACACCCCTGCAGGGTATAAACTTTCGAGAGCCATGCCCGCGGTTATGTGGCAGATGGGAATTTGTTAATGTCCGGTTGTAGATAACTTGACACTTGATCCGAATTAAAATGCATCAACCGAGTGTGTAGCCGTGATGGTCTCTTCTCGGCGGAGTCCAGGAAGTGAACACGGTTTCTGTGTTATGTTTGACGTAAGTAGGTGTTCAGGATCACCTCTTGATCATTGCTAGCTTCACGACCGTTCCGCTTGATTTCTCTTCTCGCTCTTGTTTGCGTTGGTTAGTCACCATACATTGCTTAGTCGGTGCTGCAACCTCACCACTTTACCCCTTCCTTTCCCATTAAGCTTTGCCAGTCTTGATACCCATGGTAATGGGATTGCTGAGTCCTCGTGGCTCACCAGATACTTCCAAAACCAGTTTGCAGGTGCCTATGTTACCGAGCAGGTGACGCAACCAAGCTCAAGGAGGAGCTCGATGAAGATCTTGCCCTTTGTGTTGTTTCGTTCTAGTTGATCAGTAGTGGAGCCCAGTTGGGGTCGATCGGGGACCTTTGTCGCATTTGGGGTTCTTCTTTTATTTTGGTTCCGTAGTTGGACCTTGATTGTATCTGGATGATGTAATGCTTTATTCATGTATTTGTGTGAAGTGGCGATTGTAAGCCAACTATGTATCTCTTCCCCTTATGTATTACATGGGTTGTGTGAAGATTACCTCACTTGCGACATTGCTTTCAATGCGGTTATGCCTCTAAGTCGTGCTACGGCACGTGGGAGATATAGCCGCATCGAGGGCGTTACAAGTTGGTAATCAGAGCCTTCCCCGACCTTAGGAGCCCCACTGCTTGATCGTTTTTAGCGGCCAAGTTGTGTCTAGAAAAATGTTTTGAGTCTTTTAGGATTATATATATCGGAGAGTTAGGAATTCTTTTTACTCCTCAGTCCCTTCGTCGCTCTGGTAAGGCATCCTGACGTAGAGTTTTGACTCTTCTCTTCTCAAATTTCACTAATTTTTTTAGGATCACGCGGGTATCTTGGAATCATTCCGATGGTTTTATGATGAGAACATTGTCTTGGTGCCTCCTGTCAGGGGTTTAGTGGAAGTGTCCCGGGGAGTTGATCTCTGAGGTGTTGTCGTCATAATTTTATCGTTGCAGTTCTGGAATACCTGAGTTTAGTACGCCGACATCGAAAATCTCTTTTATGCAGTTGTTGGTGAGATAACCCCGATAACCCAGTACTGAGGTGAGTACAGGAGTATTGCCATGAGTCGTATAACGGATGCTTTTCGAAGGTTGAGGTACACGATTTCCGAAGGTTTCTTGGTTATGTGTTGACGGATGGATACAGCTTGGATGTAGGTATTGTTAGTTTGGGTGAGATATATTGCTTCCCCTATATCCCCAACACCAGATTGCATAACCAGAAAGTTTTGGGAGTTTATAGGTGGGAATTCAAGTAGCTCCTAGAATATCTTTCCGACAGATGCATGATATGGGATTGGGTAAATCTCTATCATATGTTTGTTTCCGGCTTATTCTGCAAGCCAAATACTTTGTTTTGTTTTATTTGTGGTATTCGAGTTGCTTCGAAGTCAAATGTTGAATCCATACCTTTCCTAAACGGTGTTCTCATATTGCTATGTGAATACTAATCCTTTTGATCATTGAGGTTGTCATGTTAATTCGTTTCCAACCAGTGCGCTTCTCTTCGAGATGATCCCATCATTCTCCCCATCCGCAAGATAAATTCAAAATTTTCTCAACGGTGTTTGTTTCATCCGTCCCAAGTTGCCTTTGTTTTCCCGCCCTCCCACACTTTTTCTTCAAGGACACAGATTTCTTAATCAAGTATCCATTTATTCATGTGAAGTATCTTCATTCTTTTCTTTCAATGTTCTTATCTGGTGATTTTCCATGAAGATGCTCACGAGCTTCAAGTTCATCATCCTTCATTGTTGTTTCTTCTCCGGTGGATCCAATTCATGCTTTCGATATTCATCATATTCCTTTCCTCGTTTCTAATGCTTTCTCATACCGATGCACCTCTTAATCATTCACTTCCTATTCATTTGTTCTGGAGTGCTGAAGATATCTCACAAGACTTGTGTTTCCATTCTCAATCCGTTCAAGCTATTTGGAGATTGTTATCTCATTCAAGCCATTTAATTCAACCGGTACAATCTCTCTTTAAAATCAATCGTTCAACGGTGTTTTCTTTTGAGTGGGCCCTAACCCACAGGTCTTTTCCCAGGATCTTACATGACTCTTCTATTTTCCCAGAGCTATCCTAAATTCTTCTCCAATTTTGACGTAAGAATGAGTTATCATCAGTCAAATGCTTTTCTCCAAGATCTTTCAAATTCTTTTCATAGTTGGCTCAACCTCTTCGCTTTTGATTCTTCCGGTGTGCCTCAATAATTCTTGGTGGTGTTTCTCGTTGTCATTCTCATCATTTGAAGACAGAAGAAGAGTTTCTCTTTAATCTTGCTCTATTCTCTTCAAGATTCATGGTGCTAGCTTGATGCCATCCTCTCATAATTGTTTTTAATTGTGACAATTCTTTTCACCCATCCAAAGCATTTCTTGAGTTGTTTCTGTTTCTTTCCTCCGAAGTCCATCAGGTCATAATTCTTTATTCTCAGCGTGTAGCTATCATTCTCCAAATCTTACCGCTGCATCGTTCAAATATCCTCTAATCAGTTCATGATCTCTTCGTTCTCATGTATCTAAATCCCCTCAAGTATCTTCATTCGTTTTCAAACTCTTTCCGGTGAATTGTGCCCTCGCTACTCTCTTTTTCAATTCTTACGGTGGTTCTTTCAAGATCTCTCTTCGTTGTTCATCATATCAATCCATTTGTTGTTCCAATCCTAAGGAGCTCAAGCTTTCTTCATATGGTAATCCGGAGTGCAATTCTTTCTACCTTATCTTTTGAGATGGTGTTATATCATTCTTGACAATTTCCTTCCTGTTTCATGATTCATATTGTTGTCAAGAATGAGGTATTTTAAATCCATCAGTCTCTTCATTGGAGTTATCTTGGGTTATATTTCACCTAAAGCCTTTCCTAAGGAATGTTACTATTTGTGGTGCTTATCAATGATCCAAGTTATATCTCTATCATCTTGGTGAAGGAGTTTTCATCTCTTCATTGATCTCAAGCAAGAAATTGATTTTGATAGTGGCAGAATTTCACCTCAAGTTTTGAGATGTTTACATAAGCCCACAACAAGCTTATTCTTTTCGTTGTTGGTTTTGCAACAACTCCGTTTTAACCTTCCTGGAAGGGTGCTTTCCAAGCTCATTTGTGGCAGAAGTTGGCATTTTCTTCTCCATTCTTTTATCCCAATGATCTATCTTCTATTCTTTCTTTCGGAGGCATGGTGATGTTGCTCTCTTCACTCATCATCTCGAATTGTGAGGATCGTGTTCCTTTTTCTTGCTTATCCATTTAACCGGAGTGTTTTCAACTTTGCTCATCTTCGTTGTTTTCTTCATTTCATTTTGCTCAACCTCTCAAGGTTCATGGTTTTCACTCGTTCGTCAAAGAAGCAACTTTGTTTTACCTCTCCTCTTCCATTTTCCCTCCGGTGCCAGCCTAGATCTCGGGACGAGATCCTCTCGTAGTGGTGGAGTGTTGTAACGCCCCGGATCTGATGCGCCAGGTGTCCGCCAGTTATTTGCCGTCGTTGCCATGTCATTTGCTTGCGTGTTACACTTTGCCATGTCGTCATCTGCATTTCATATCATGTCATCATGTGCATCGCATTGGCATACATGTTCGTCTCATGCATCCGAGCATTTTCTCTGTTCTCTGTTTTGCAATCCGGCACTCCTATGTCCCCCGGCGTCCCCTTCTTGTCTCCTTTCGTGTGCGGGTGTTAAACGTTCTCGGAATGGACCCAGGTTTTCCAAGCAGCCTTGGTATAGCACCGGTAGACCGCCTGTCAAGTTTCGTGCCATTTGGAGGTCGTTTGATACTCCAACGGTTAACCGGGTAACCGTAAAGGCCTCTTTTGTGTGCAGCCCAACACCCCTTCCAAAGTGGCCCAAAACCCACCAAACTCCCCTCCATGCTCTCGGTCGTTCGATCACGATCGCGTGGCCGAAAACCGCTCCTCATTTGGACTCTCCTAGCTCCCTCTACCTATAAATAAGTCCTCCCCTCCATTTTTCGCGGATGAATCCCCAAACCCTAGATCAAATCGCCCCCGCCGCACCGGACATGTCCGCCGCCTCCGGACGTTTCGCCGCCGCCGCCCGAAGCCAACGGGGGCCTGCCACATGGCGCGCCGCCGCCTCCCACCGCCGGCACGCGGGGCCCGAGCTGGGCCCGCGCGGCCCGACGCGCGCCGCCGCCCGGCCCGACGCGCCGCCGCCGCCATCCCCGCGCCTCTGCCGGAGTTGCCAGCCGCCGCCGCCTCGGCTTCTGCGCGCCGCCGCCGCCTCTTCACTGGCGCCGGACCCCGCCGCCGCCGGGCGCCGGTCTTCCCCGCCGACCCCCGCCTCTGCGCACCGCCGTCCGCCGCCGCCCCCTCCCTGCCGCGGCCGCCCGCCGTCCGGTGTGCCTCGAGCCGCCCGCCGCCCGATCCCGCGGGACCCGCCACCGGCGCCGCCCGCCTCGCCGCCGCCGGGCTCGCGCCGCCCCGAGCTCGGCCTCGCCAGCCCGCCGCCGCTCCCCGCGCCTCCCCGGCGTCGCGCCCTTCGCCGGAGGCCGCCGCCTCGCCGGAGGCCGCCGCCTCACCGGATCCGGGCGGGTGGATGAGATCCACCCGTCCCCGATCCAAACGCCCCGAGCCGCCTCCCGAACCACTCCATCCCGCTTCCCCGAGGTGGTTTTTTTCACCAAGTCCCCATTTATTTTGTCATCATCATGCCATGTTCAACGCATCACATCTCTGCATCCGTAGCTCTGTTTTGCGCATGTAATATCTCAAATTGTTCGTCTCGATGAGTACTTCATTTCATTGCATTGCATCATTTTCATTTGAGCTCATCTTCATTCCCGAAATGCTGTTGGAAGAGTGCATGTTGATGTTAATCTGCTGAAACTGTTATAACTTGCTCTTTTATCATTTTTGCCATGATTGATGTGTGCATCCTATGAGGTTGATGTCTACATGAATGTTGATCTATGCCATGCCATCTTTCCAGGGGTGCCAACCATGTATTTTTGTGAGTTGTGTGCTGAGTGTATCAAGCTTGTTAAGTAGGGTAGTTGCTGTTGGTGTTTTCCTGACAGATTCTGTTATATTTTGTTGCTATGTAAACATGCTTCTACTAATCATTCTATGCATAATCTGGAGATGCTCTATAAACATGTTTTGATCTACATGTCATGGTCTATCCATTCATGCCCTTGGTTGCAATTATAGCCTGCTGGAACATGTTGTTATCTTGCTCTAAAGTTGCTTGAAAATGTTGTTCTCAGCCTGTCAACATTAAGTTCAGTTGTTCCCATGTGTTTTCCTAGTGATCCATGTACCCTATGACCTTGCTCTTGCCATGCTTAGCTTCATAAACATGCCTTCTTGCTGTTGGTTGCCTTGCCATGCCATGTATTGCTCTGTGGTGAGTGATTCAAGCTCACGAACATGCCTACTTGTTGTTGTTTCTGCCATGTTATGAATCTGTAATATAACTTGCCATGTTTACATGGGTGCCATCATATTTTCTATGCCTTTTTGGCTCATGGTCAGTAAGGGACTTTTGATCTATGCCATTAGTAGATTCATGCCATGCCTTTGTTTGCCATGTTAAGTTCCTGTAACATGTTGTTTGATAGCTCTAAACATTGCAACCTGATGTTATTTCTGCAAAGTCTGAAACAGTTATTATTTGCAATCTTACCATGTGTTTTTGAGCATGTTCTAGTGATTTCTGGAGATAGCTCAGTGTTCATGTTTTGATATGCTTTACTTGTACTTCGTGCCCATGCCTTTTGTTATCATGTTGGGGTGCTGTAGCATGTTGTTTTGATGCTTGTAATATGCCTAAATGTTGTTATGGACAGATTGTTGCTATTACTTGTTTCATGTGCGTGTGTTGAACCATTGCTCCGTTTTGAGTGTGCTCTATATGAAACTTGCTTGTTTTTGCATGTAGTTCCATATTATCATGTTGCATCCTTACTTTGGCATGTTTGCTTGATGGTTGTATGCATTTTGCATCAATGCCATGCTTAACTTGTTTTGCTCATATCTTCGAGTCCGTAGCTCCGAATCTAATGAACTTTATATGTAACTTGACTAGAATTTCATGTAGTTCATCGTGGTGCATCTTAACTTGCTGTTTAACAACTTGAACATAAGGTTTATTCAGTTCTGGACCCATTTCGAAATTTGCATATGAGGACTTACCGGAATTGTTATATGTTGTTTCCGGCCTCATTTAAACTTGCCTTGATTTGTTGTTCTTGTTTGCATCATCTCTTGCCATGAGTAGCTCCATCTAGTTTTGTCATGCATCATGCTTGTTGTGCATCATGTCTTGTTCATGTGTGGTGTGTTTACCATGTTGTGTGCTTCTTCTTGTTAGTTCCTGTTTCGTTGCGATCGTGAGGATCCGTTCGTCTTCTTCATGGACTCGTTCTTCTTCCTTGCGGGATTTCAGGCAAGATGACCGCTACCCTGGATATCACTACTATCATTGCTATGCTAGTTGCTTCGCTCTATCGCTATGCTGCGCTGCCTATCACCTGTTTATCAAGCCATCCCATATTGCCATGAACCCCTAACCTTTGACACCTTTCCTATTCAAACCGTTGTTTGGCTATGTTACCGCTTTGCTCAGCCCCTCTTATAGAGTTGCTAGTTGTAGGTGAAGTTGAAGATTTCTCCATGGTGGACAGGGTTTTGCTGGGATATCACAATATCTCTTATGTTATTAATGCATCTATATACTTGGTAAAGGGTGGAAGGCTCGGCCTTATGCCTTGTGTTTTGTTCCACTCTTGCCGCCCTAGTTTCCGTCATACCAGTGTTATGTTCCCGGATTTTGCATTCCTAACGCGGTCGGGTGATTTATGGGACCCCCTCTGACAGTTCGCTTTGAATAAAACTTGTCCAGCAAGGCCCAACCTTGGTTTTACCATTTGCCTCACCACCACCTACCTTTTTCCCTTGGGAGTCGCTCTCTTGAGGGTCATCTTTATTTTAGCCCCCCCCAGGCCAGTGCTTGTCTAAGTGCTGGTCCGAACCGAGTAGACTGCGGGGCCCCCTCGAGGCAACTCGAGGTCTGGTTTTACTCATAGGATGTCTCATCCGGTGTTGCCCTATCGGGATTGTCAGCACATCGGGCGGCTTTGCTGGTCTTGTTTTACCATTGTCGAAATGTCTTGATGTACCGGGATACCGAGTCTGACCGAAGTGTCTCGGGTGAAGGTCTATTCCTTCGTTGATCGCGAGAGCTTGTCATGGGCTAAGTTGGGACACCCCTGTAGGGTATAAACTTTCGAGAGCCGTGCCCGCGGTTATGTGGCAGATGGGAATTTGTTAATGTCCGGTTGTAGATAACTTGACACTTGATCCGAATTAAAATGCATCAACCGAGTGTGTAGCCGTGATGGTCTCTTCTCGGCGGAGTCTAGGAAGTGAACACGGTTTCTGTGTTATGTTTGACGTAAGTAGGTGTTCAGGATCACCTCTTGATCATTGCAAGCTTCATGACCGTTCCGCTTGATTTCTCTTCTCGCTCTTGTTTGCGTTGGTTAGTCACCATACATTGCTTAGTCGCTGCTGCAACCTCACCACTTTACCCGTTCCTTTCCCATTAAGCTTTGCTAGTCTTTATACCCATGGTAATGGGATTGCTGAGTCCTCGTGGCTCACCAGATACTTCTAAAACTAGTTTGCGGGTGCCTATGTTACCGAGCAGGTGACGCAACCAAGCTCAAGGAGGAGCTCGATGAAGATCTTGCCCTTTGTGTTGTTTCGTTCTAGTTGATCAGTAGTGGAGCCCAGTTGGGGTCGATCGGGGACCTTTGTCGCATTTGGGGTTCTTCTTTTATTTTGGTTCCATAGTCGGACCTTGATTGTATCTGGATGATGTAATGCTTTATTCATGTATTTGTGTGAAGTGGCGATTGTAAGCCAACTATGTATCTCTTCCCCTTATGTATTACATGGGTTGTGTGAAGATTACCTCACTTGCGACATTGCTTTCAATGCGGTTATGCCTCTAAGTCGTGCTACGACACATGGGAGATATAGCCGCATCGAGGGCGTTACAAGTTGGTAATCAGAGCCTTCCCCGACTTTAGGAGCCCCACTGCTTGATCGTTTTTGGCGGCCGAGTTGTGTCTAGAAAAATGTTTTGAGTCATTTAGGATTATATATATGTCACACCCTAGCTAGTCATGCATCAGAGTGTGTGCATCATGTTTAAATTTTCCATTTAATTTGAAATGGGGATTTGTGAAACCCTCAGAATCATTTTTGAAAATGACCCAAATAAAAATTTCTCCAAAAGGGTCCAAGAAAATGCTCATGTTGCTCTCTGAAAATATTGGACAGAGATAAAAATCAAACCAATATTTTTAAGAGCTCATAGGTATTTATTTTGGGCATTTGGAATTAATGCATAAATATTTGCATTGGAAATATATTATTTATATATATTAATATATGTCCAAATATTATGCCAATTATAAAGGAGCTCTGGAATAATATATCTAGCTCCTGCAAAATTTGGCATAAGGTAAATAAATGATTTAATATGTTATTTAAATCAAAACAAATGTCAGAAATTAGAAAAAGAAAAATACTAAAAAGGGAGAAGCTTACCTGGGCTCCTCCCTGTGCAGCCCAGCCAGCTGGCCGGCCCAGCCAGCAGGCGGCCCAGCCCGCCTCCCTCCTCTGTCGTCTTCGTCCTCGACAGAGGGAGGGGAGTGTGGCCGGCGCGCGCGCGCGCAACCGCGCCACGCCACCTGCTCGCCTGCCTGCCTGCCCTCCCCTCCTCGCCTCGATGCCCCTGGACGACGCCACGCCTCCCCCCTGCTCTCTCTCACTCTCCCGCGGTTCTTCCCTCCTCTCCCTCGCTCTCTCTCTCACACGGCCGAACACCACCGTCGCCGCCGTTCGCCATAGCAGCCGCCACCGGCCACCCCTCGCTCCCCCGACTAGCTCAGGAGCTCCGCCTTGACCCCCTCTTCCTCCCCACCGATCCACTGGTCTCCGGAAGCCCTGCATCACCGCCACGTCGCCGTTCCCCTCCTCGGCCACCGGAGATCGTCGCCGTCGAATCGGGAGCTACCGGACGTCCCCGAGCCCGCTAACCATCCCTGCAGCTCCGCGGTGAGCCACTGACTCGATTCCCCCTTGCCCCGTCGTCCCTAGCCTCTTGTAGCTGCCGCCCCCTTGAGCTCCGAAGCTCGCCGCCACCGTGCCTCGTCGCCGCCGTGGTTGGAGCCGTTGTAGCTCGAAGCCGAGCACACCATCGTGCTCCACACCTCACCAGGAGCATGTAGCGCGCACCAACGCCTTCCCTAACGCCCTGCAACACCGATTCCGACCGCACCCGAACTCCGGCGGCCGCCAAAGTCGCCGCCGGCGCCAACTCCGGCCACCCCGAGCCCAACCACCACCACCAATAGTCGCGGCTCAACCTCAGCAACACGTAGATGCCTTCCGCCGTCCATTTGGTTGCCGGAATGGCAAAAAGCACTTTCGCCGCCGCGTCGGGCTCGCCGGCGGCTAGACGCCGGCGTGTTTGACTCTGGCTTTGACCACGGGTGGGCCCCGGTTGACCCCCTGGGTCTATGACATGTGGGGCCCAGCCCTGTTAATTAAATAGGATTAGTTTTAATTAAACTTTAATTAAAATAATCACCCTGACATGCGGGACCCACTGTCAGGTTTGACCCTGACGTGTTCCGTTGACCTGCTGACGTCACACTGACGTCAGGCTGACGCAATAATGATTTTCTGGAATTATTCTAATATAGGAAATTCCAGAATATTATTTAAACTTCAAAAATTCATAACTTTTATTCTGTAACTCCAAATTGGACAAATTATATATGAAAAATGATCAGAAAAATCCAATCTATCCATCTGTACTAATTTCATGCATGATCAAACAAGTTAAATTGATGTTTTAATCAGAACAAGGAAAAGCACTTTAAAAGGCCATGTTTGAGTTTGAAATTTGAATCTTTGATTCAAATTGGTTCAAACCCTTCTGGTTTTAGTTGCATTAGCCCAACACACTCATATTGCCATGTTTCATGCATGCATCATATTGTTGCACATTGTTTGGTGATGGTTGTGTATCGGTGTCCTTTACGACAGGTTCTGCCTCCGAGGAGTACCGTGATTACCCTTACGAAGAACCGTATCAGTGCATCGAACCATCAGGCAAGCAACCAACCATTTGATCATATCGATACAATCCCATGTTCTCGCTCCTGCTCTCTTTTACTGCATTAAGACAACGCGTTTCAAACTGCTGTGTGCTACGGTAGTTGAACCCATTTCCTCTGCATGACCTGTCATTGCCACAGTAACTAGATGAAACCCTCTAGCATGTGTAGGAGTTGATTGAGCCATATGTATGTGTTGTTCCTACCTTGCTATGCCTGCTATGCTTAGAGTCGTGTCAGGTCTGGTTCATCTGGGTGATGGCTAGAGTGAAATGATTATGTCGGTAACGAGAGTGGTGTGGTGAACACGATTTGGTAAAGGTATCGATGAGAGGCCATGTAGGAGTACATGGTGGGTTGTTTCATTGAAGCCGACCTTAAGCACTGAGATCTGTATGTGTGATTTAAGATACAGCTACTACCTTGCATTGGGCCTTGAAATATGACCCCGCTCGACTTCTTATTCACCCTAGCTCTCTGTCCAGGAGTTGCAAGTAGTTTCTGGTGTTTGTAGCCTACTGGAGGCCGTGGACAGCGCTGACCGTAGGGGTGGGCTGTGATGCGGTAGGTACGTGGCACGGTGTACCGAATACCCGTTAGGTATCTCGGGAACCCTGTTCACATCGTTCGCGGTCGTATGGGAAACCTCGGCCGGACTCCCTGCGGATGGAACCTGGATAGGCGATAAACCTGGACTAGAGGCTTAAGTGTTTAGGTAGGTCGTGGTCTACACCCACGTCGGCTTTCGCTTGAAGTCTGCCGAGCACATGTCGTGTGCAGACGCTAAGTGGTGGAAACATGTATGAAGAAGTACACCCCTGCATGGTTAACATGATCTATTCGAATAGCCGCGTCCGCGGTAAAGGACTACTTGGTTGCCTATACAGCTCATAGACAAGTAAATGGAAACTGCTAAAAGCCTCAAGATAAGTGTGAGTGCCGAGGATGGCTCTTCCGTAGGAAGACGGAGGCGGATCCTCGGTAGTGTATTGAAGTGGTGAGTAGTGGACTCGTGTGCGCAAAACCATTTCAAGTTGAAGTATCGTAGGATAGTCTAGCCAAGAGTCAAAGCTGGCTTGCTGCAATAACTCCACCAACCCTTCTTGATAATATGCATGTATGTAGGATCTGATGTAAGTCTTGCTGAGTACCTTTGTACTCATGTTGCTATAATTTACATTTTTACAGAAGACGCTGCAACCCCTTCTGATGGGTTCTATGTAGACGTTGACATCAACGAGTAGGCTAAAGACCCAGGTGGTGACCCTGAGCTTGTGAAGGACCACGTAGTATAGCTAGGCTTTCCAAGCCTCTTTTATATTACTAGTTGTCTGTACTCAGACAATGTACTTCCGCTGCTGGTTTGTATGACTGTATGACTTGTATGTTGGGTCGTGAGACCCGTACCTTTGTGTATGTTATGTATGGCTCCCTGAGCCTTAAATAAAGTACTTGTGTCGTAGAGTCATGTTGTGATGCTTCGTTGTATTTGCACATATCGAGCATATTGTGTGTATGATTGAAATGCTTGGTATGTGTGGGGTCTGACTACCTAGTTGTTTATCTTTAGTAGCCTCTCTTACCGGGAAATGTCTCCTAGTGTTACCGCTGAGCCATGGTAGCTTGCTACTGCTCTGGAACACTTAGGCTGGCCGGCATGTGTCCTTCTTCGTTCCTGTGTCTGTCCCTTCGGGGAAATGTCACGCTTTGAGTACCGGAGTCCTGTTAGCCCGCTACAGCCCGGTTTACCGGAGTCCTCCTAGCCCAGTGCTACAGCCCGGACCCACTTGCTGATGACCGACACGTTCGAAGCTGGGTCATGGATGCCTGTCCCTGTAAGTCTGTGCCACTTTGGGTTTACGACTAGTCATGTCAGCCCGGGCTCCTTATCATATGGATGCTAGCGACACTATCATATACGTGAGCCGAAAGGCGCAAACGGTCCCGGGCAAAGGTAAGGCGACACCCGTGGGGATACCGTGCGTGAGGGCGCGAAGTGATATGAGGTGTTACCAGCTAGATCGATGTGACATCGAGTCGGGGTCCTGACAGCGTTGGCATCAGAGCCGGACTGCCTGTAGGTTCTCCAAGCCAAACTGGTCGATGTTGAGTCTAGAAATTCTTTAGTTATATGTAGGGGAATTGTTTGTGGGTTGGAACGTAAGGCTCTTTTTACTCCTTTATCTTATGACATTCTGATCTGAGTCAGTCCATTCTTCCACCGGGGGTTAAGGAATTAGGATCTGTTCTCTCTATCAGGATCACGTGTTACTAATCAGTAGTACCTTATAGCTATGATGGATACAAGCCTAGTTCAGTTCTACTACCACATTATGTTGCTAGGATGGTCTCAGAACTTTGATATGATGATGTTGAGTGTGTATGAAATCCTTTGTCAAATGTCTCAAAATCCTTCTTGAGCATTTACAGCTGTTATGCTGCCGAAATTTTGCTAGAAATTCTAATGCCTTTGCATTATGATTGTGCTTTCAGATGGCCACTCGCGACCTCAATCAAGTGGTTCGCCTGACTCGATGCCTAGATGTACCCGGCCATACTGCCAAGTTGGTCAGGGTAATGACTGAGGCTGGATACCGCTGGTATCCTGAGTACACGGTCGAAGAGCAATTTCGGGACTTCAATCAAAGCCAGTATCTCTGCACTGTCAGGATATTTCCATCTTATCCTGGATCCACCGAGCCCCTTCACTGCTCCTATGGACTCGGGGTTACTATTGAGATGGCTGTGCAGGACGCCGCCTACTCTATGATGACCATTATGCGAGTCAGATCTGGACTATTTCGGGACTCTGATTTCCGGTATATGCCAGGCTCACTTCCGGGAGCACAAGGGTATCTCCAGGCTATCTATGCTGACCCCACCCAGGAGGATTCACGGACTCGCACCACTGCTGAGATGCTCGAGGATAAGGACCGTGAAAATCGGGCCTTGAGGTTAGAGCTCTTCAATACCCGTGCTTACCACTGGGCCACATTGACTCGGTTCGCACCGGCGGTGCAAGCTGGATATTCGGATATGCGCGATCTCTATCCTGTGAGATCTGCCCTGCCAGACGTGATGGGTTGGCGTGATGTAGGAGGCATCACCCCACCTCGCGGTCCCCGTAGGCCACCGTTTGTTGGTCCAAGGCCTCATCCTAGCCCCTATGGTCCACAAGCTCCGCAGGATCGTCTGTTTCCGGATGATCATGTTGAGCTTCCAGGCTATGGAGGTGACTTCTACGAGGACTACTACGGATCGGTCTGAGTTAGTGGTTGTATCACTGGTTCGCACTAGCTGTGTCGTCTATCGTCCCGCGTGACTCGTGGGATATGACCCAGTTTGTACTCTTTCCAGAGGTGTAGAAAAATAATGTATAGGAGCTTGGAATGCCTCCGATGAGATGTAATCCTCTTTTCACCGTAATAGTACTTTGTTTGGTCTTGTACTAAACCCTGTATGGTGTGTATGACGATGGAATAAAAGAAGCAGTTTCTGTATCTACCATGTCATACGGATGATCATCTTGCATTTCGAGTTATTCCTTACATTTTATATCCTATGTCGGAATTTTATCATCCTGACTAAATCATTGTCTTGTTTACCTAGGATGGTCAACACGCGCACTAACCCTGCTCCTCAAGAGCAGGCCGAAGGCAGTGAAGTCAGGGATGCAAATCTGCCTCATCCTCCTTCCCTAGCCGAGGTTATGATGGAAGCTGAGAGAAACAAGCGGGAGACCAACCGTTTGTTGGAGCGTATTGAACAGAACACAGCACACCATCAGAGGACTAACGTGGTGTCACTCAGTGATTTTATCAAATTACATCCACCCATGTTCCACCACTCCGTCGAGCCCCTCGACGCTGATGACTGGCTTCGCAGTATCGCTCACAAACTGCATTCCGCGCTGGTAGTGGAGGCTGACAAGGTCACCTTTGCTGCATATCATCTTGAAGGCCCCGCCAGTCTATGGTGGGAGAATTATGGAGCTATGCGCCCAGCAGGCCATGTCACCACTTGGGCTGAATTCAGCGAGGCTTCCCGTGAACATCACATTCCGGAGGGTCTCATGGACCGTAAACGTGAGGAATTTTGCAGTTTCACCCAAGGCCGACTCTCTGTGGATGCTTACAGCAGGGAGTTTGGTAACCTCGCACGATATGCAACCGAGGAAGTGTCTACTGACGCCAAGAAGCAGGCAAGGTTCCGTAAGGGCCTTAGTCCTGAGCTTCGTCGTGACCTCCGTCTGCATGAGTGCACATCTTTTCAGAAACTTGTCAACAAAGCCATCAGTGCTGAAACTGGTCAGACTGACTATGACGCAACACGCAAGCATGGCCGTGACATGGGTTCCTCATCCGGTGCTGGTCCTCAGAAGCGCCGCGTGTGGGTACCCAACACCGCCCTGCCACCCAGGTTCACACCGAGGCCATCTTTCCAGGCACCTCGCCCTGTTCAACAGTCTGCTCCGGCCAAGCCCTATGGGGGTCCAACCAACAATGATCCTCCACGTACCAGTTCCGTGACTTGTTTCAAGTGTGGGGAATCTGGCCACTATATGCGTGAGTGTCCCCAGACCAACCCCAACCCGTCTGCTAAAGCTGTTGGCCGTGGCAAGCCGACAGGAAAAATATTCCACGCCAAGCTGGTCACCGCCTCACGTGGCCATGTCAACTGTATCTCTGCCGAAGAAGCTCAAAAGGATCCCAACGTCGTTCTCGGTACGCTTCTTGTTAATTGCCACCCGGCATCTGTTCTTTTCGATACAGGAGCCTCTCATTCTTTATATCCGAAAATTATGCTCGTTTGCATAACGTCGCATTCGGTGATATGCCAACCTCTATGGTAATTTCAAACTCCGGGATCCAAATGGCAAACTTCTAGAGTAAGCCATGGAAATGAAATCCAAGTCGACAGACTTGTTTTCCTCGCGTCTTTGATAGCCCTTAAATCTTCAGATATTAATATCATTCTGGGTATGGACTGGATGTCAGCTCATCATGCCCAAATTGATTGCTTCTCTAGGACTGTTCAACTCACCCATCCTTCGGGGAAGATAGTCAATGTCTTGACCCGAATAGCCAAGCGACAGTTATATTCTCTTAACGCCAGCCCTTTGCCAGACCTTGAGGACATTCCGGTAGTCCGTGACTTCCCGGATGTCTTTCCAGAGGAATTGCCAGGTGTTCCACCTGACAGGGATGTTGAGTTCGTAATAGACCTCATCCCAGGAACCGTTCCGATTGCTAGAAGACCTTATAAGATGGCACCCCTAGAACTAGCCGAGCTTAAGAAACAACTCGATGAGTCCTTGAAAAAGGGTTTCATCCGCCCTAGTTCATCTCCGTGGGCTTGCCCCGTCCTATTCGTCAAGAAGAAGGATGGTACGGACCAGATGGTTGTAGATTACCGACCTGTCAATTTGGTCACAATCAAGAACAAATATCCGCTTCCCAGGATCAACGACCTGTATGATCAGCTCGCTGGATCCTCAGTCTTCTCCAAGATGGATTTGAGGTTGGGCTACCATCAAATCAAAATCAGAAACGGGGACATTCCTAAAACGGCCTTTGTTACTCGTTATGGCCAATACGAGTACACCGTCATGTCCTTCGGTTTAACCAACGCTCCAGCCACCTTTTCTCGGTTAATGAACTCAATCTTCATGGAGTATATGGATAAATTCGTCGTTGTTTACCTCGATGATATACTCATCTACTCCAAGAACGAGGAAGAACATGCCGAACATCTAAGGCTAGTGTTGAAGAAACTTCGAGAGCATCGTCTTTATGCCAAATTTTCTAAATGTGAATTCTGGTTGTCAGAAGTGACCTATCTGGGTCATGTAATATCTGGTCAAGGTATTGCTGTTAACCCTGAGCGAGTTCAAGCCGTCCTTAATTGGACTCCACCTGAATCGGTCAAGCAAGTTCGTAGTTTTCTGGGCTTAGCGAGCTATTGTCGTCGCTTTGTCGAGAATTTCTCCAAGGTTGCTAAATCTCTAACCGAACTCCTCAAGAAAGATAAGAAGTTCGAATGGACTCCACAATGTGAGCACAGCTTTCAGGAACTGAAAAGACGCCTGACTTCTGCTCCCGTACTGGTACCGCCAGACTTCTCCAAGGACTTTGTTATCTACTGCGACGCCTCGCGACAAGGACTAGGTTGCATTCTCATGCAAGATCGACACGTAATTTCCTACGCTTCACGGCAATTGCACCCACATGAGGAGAATTATCCTACTCATGATCTAGAGCTTGCAGCCGTAGTCTATGCACTTAAGACCTGGCGACATTATCTCCTCGGTAATCGTTGCGAAATATTCACTGATCACCAAAGTCTGAAGTACATTTTCACCCAACCGGATCTGAATCTCAGGCAAAGACGTTGGGTTGAATTGATCACAGACTTCGACTTAGGGATAACTTACACCCCAGGGAAGGCCAACGTCATGGCTGATGCGCTAAGTCGTAAATCTTATTGTAACAACCTGATGTTACAACAAAGTCAACCGCTTCTCCATGAGGAATTTCGGAAGCTTAACCTTCACATTGTTCCTCAAGGTTTTCTTTCCACCTTGGTGGCAAAACCTACTCTTACGGATCAAATCATCGCTGCCCAAAAGCGAGGTAAGGGAATATCTAAAATCAAAGAGAACATTGCTAGCGGAGGTGCTAGTTGTTTCTCCACAAATGATCATGGTGTTGTGTACTTTGAGAACCGTCTAGTGGTTCCCAAGAACCAGCATCTGCGACAGTTGATCCTTAAGGAGGCTCATGAATCTCCTCTCACTATTCATCCCGGTAGTACTAAGATGTATCAGGACCTACGCCAGAGGTTCTGGTGGACTAGGATGAAGAGAGAAATCGCTCAATATATTGCTAATTGCGATGTCTGTCGTCGTGTAAAAGCAGAGCATCAACGGCCTGCTGGCACCCTTCAACCCTTAGCTATTCCTGAATGGAAATGGGATAAAATTGGTATGGATTTCATTACCGGTTTTCCCAGGACCAAGAAAGGGAATAATGCTATTTTCTTCGTTGTCGATCGTCTTTCCAAAGTAGCCCATTTCTTACCTGTTCGTGAGAGTATAACCGCTAGCCAGCTGGCAGACTTATACATCTCCCGAATAGTGTCCCTCCATGGTGTTCCTTTGGAAATTAACTCGGATCGAGGAAGTCTTTTCACCTCTCGATTTTGGGAAAGTTTCCAAAATGCTATGGGAACCCGTCTCTCCTTTAGCACCGCTTTCCACCCTCAGTCGAGTGGTCAAGTGGAACGCGTCAACCAGATTCTAGAAGACATGCTTCGAGCCTCTGTTATCTCATTCGGAATGGACTGGGAGAAGTGCCTTCCATTTGCCGAATTCGCTTACAACAACAGCTATCAATCTAGCTTGGGTAAAGCCCCTTTTGAAGTTCTCTATGGACGACGGTGTCGAACACCCCTTAACTGGTCAGAGACCGGGGAAAGACAATTCTTTGGCCCGGATATGATTCAGGAAGCAGAAGAACAAGTTCGTATCGTTCGTGAAAAATTGAAAACAGCCCAATCTCGTCAAAAGAGTCAATATGACCGAAAACATAAGGCTATGACTTTCGAGGTTGACGAGAAGGCTTATCTTCGGGTCACCCCTCTGAAGGGAACCCATCGTTTCGGTATCAAAGGCAAATTGGCTCCTCGTTACATTGGACCTTTTCGCATTCTTGCCAAACAAGGAGAAGTTGCCTACCGGTTGGAACTACCTCCGCACCTCTCCAGAGTCCACGATGTCTTCCACGTTTCTCAACTCAGGCGTTGCTTCTCGGATCCTATCCGTGAAGTGGACCACGAAACGCTTGATCTCCAAGATAATCTTACATATCGAGAGTACCCCGTTCGTATCCTCGATCAGGCCGAACGTACCACCCGACGTCATAATATCAAGTTTCTCAAAGTTCAATGGTCGCACCATTCTGAGGATGAAGCAACTTGGGAAAGGGAGGATCGTCTTCGACTTGAATATCCCGCCTTCTTCCCGGAGGAACCCAAATCTCGGGACGAGATTCTTTTGAGTGGGGGTGAGTTGTCACACCCTAGCTAGTCATGCATCAGAGTGTGTGCATCATGTTTAAATTTCCATTTAATTTGAAATGGGGATTTGTGAAACCCTCAGAATCATTTTTGAAAATGATCCAAATAAAAATTTCTCCAAAAGGGTCCAAGAAAATGCTCATGTTGCTCTCTGAAAATATTGGACAGAGATAAAAATCAAACCAATATTTTTAAGAGCTCATAGGTATTTATTTTGGGCATTTGGAATTAATGCATAAATATTTGCATTGGAAATATATTATTTATATATATTAATATATGTCCAAATATTATGCCAATTATAAAGGAGCTCTGGAATAATATATCTAGCTCCTGCAAAAATTGGCATAAGGTAAATAAATGATTTAATATTTTATTTAAATCAAAACAAATGTCAGAAATTAGAAAACAGAAAAATACTAAAAAGGGAGAAGCTTACCTGGGCTCCTCCCTGTGCAGCCCAGCCAGCTGGCCGGCCCAGCCAGCAGGCGGCCCAGCCCGCCTCCCTCCTCTGTCGTCTTTGTCCTCGACAGAGGGAGGGGAGTGTGGCCGGCGCGCGCGCGCGCCACCGCGCCACGCCACCTGCTCGCCTGCCTGCCTGCCCTCCCCTCCTCGCCTCGATGCCCCTGGACGACGCCACGCCTCCCCCTGCTCTCTCTCACTCTCCCGCGGTTCTTCCCTCCTCTCCCTCGCTCTCTCTCTCACACGGCCGAACACCACCGTCACCGCCGTTCGCCATAGCAGCCGCCACCGGCCACCCCTCGCCCCTCCGACTAGCTCAGGAGCTCCGCCTCGACCCCCTCTTCCTCCCCACCAAGCCAACTGGTCTCCGGAAGCCCTGCATCGCCGCCCACGTCACCGTTCCCCTCCTCGGCCACCGGAGATCGTCGCCGTCGAATCGGGAGCTACCGGACGTCCCCGAGCCCGCTAACCATCCCTGCAGCTCCGCGGTGAGCCACTGACTCGATTCCCCCTTGCCCCGTCGTCCCTAGCCTCTTGTAGCTGCCGCCCCCTTGAGCTCCGAAGCTCGCCGCCGCCGTGGTTGGAGCCGTTGTAGCTCGAAGCCGAGCACACCATCGTGCTCCACACCTCACCAGGAGCATGTAGCGCGCACCAACGCCTTCCCTAACGCCCTGCAACACCGATTCCGACCGCACCCGAACTCCGGCGGCCGCCAAAGTCACCGCCGGCGCCAACTCCGGCCACCCCGAGCCCAACCACCACCACCAATAGTCGCGGCTCAACCTCAGCAACACGTAGATGCCTTCCGCCGTCCATTTGGTTGCCGGAATGGCAAAAAGCACTTTCGCCGCCGCGTCGGGCTCGCCGGCGGCTAGACGCCGGCGTGTTTGACTCTGGCTTTGACCACGGGTGGGCCCCGGTTGACCCCCTGGGTCTATGACATGTGGGGCCCAGCCCTGTTAATTAAATAGGATTAGTTTTAATTAAACTTTAATTAAAATAATCACCCTGACATGCGGGACCCACTGTCAGGTTTGACCCTGACGTGTTCCGTTGACCTGCTGACGTCACACTGACGTCAGGCTGACGCAATAATGATTTTCTGGAATTATTCTAATATAGGAAATTCCAGAATATTATTTAAACTTCAAAAATTCATAACTTTTATTCTGTAACTCCAAATTGGACAAATTATATATGAAAAATGATCAGAAAAATCCAATCTATCCATCTGTACTATTTTCATGCATGATCAAACAAGTTAAATTGATGTTTTAAGCAGAACAAGGAAAAGCACTTTAAAAAGCCATGTTTGAGTTTGAAATTTGAATCTTTGATTCAAATTGGTTCAAACCCTTCTGGTTTTAGTTGCATTAGCCCAACACACTCATATTGCCATGTTTCATGCATGCATCATATTGTTGCACATTGTTTGGTGATGGTTGTGTATCGGTGTCCTTTACGACAGGTTCTGCCTCCGAGGAGTACCGTGATTACCCTAACGAAGAACCGTATCAGTGCATCAAACCATCAGGCAAGCAACCAACCATTTGATCATATCGATACAATCCCATGTTCTCGCTCCTGCTCTCTTTTACTGCATTAAGACAACGCGTTTCAAACTGCTGTGTGCTACGGTAGTTGAACCCATTTCCTCTGCATGACCTGTCATTGCCACAGTAACTAGATGAAACCCTCTAGCATGTGTAGGAGTTGATTGAGCCATATGTATGTGTTGTTCCTACCTTGCTATGCCTGCTATGCTTAGAGTCGTGTCAGGTCTGGTTCATCTGGGTGATGGCTAGAGTGAAATGATTATGTCGGTAACGAGAGTGGTGTGGTGAACACGATTTGGTAAAGGTATCGATGAGAGGCCATGTAGGAGTACATGGTGGGTTGTTTCATTGAAGCCGACCTTAAGCACTGAGATCTGTATGTGTGATTTAAGATACAGCTACTACCATGCATTGGGCCCTGAAATATGACCCCGCTCGACTTCTTATTCACCCTAGCTCTCTGTCCAGGAGTTGCAAGTAGTTTCTGGTGTTTGTAGCCTACTGGAGGCCGTGGACAGCGCTGACCGTAGGGGTGGGCTGTGATGCGGTAGGTACGTGGCACGGTGTACCGAATACCCGTTAGGTATCTCGGGAACCCTGTTCACATCGTTCGGGGCCGTATGGGAATCCTCGGCCGGACTCCCTGCGGATGGAACCTGGATAGGCGATAAACCTGGACTAGAGGCTTAAGTGTTTAGGTAGGTCGTGGTCTACACCCACGTCGGCTTTCGCTTGAAGTCTGCCGAGCACATGTTGTGTGCAGACGCTAAGTGGTGGAAACATGTATGAAGAAGTACACCCCTGCAGGGTTAACATGATCTATTCGAATAGCCACGTCCGCGGTAAAGGACTACTTGGTTGCCTATACAGTTCATAGACAAGTAAATGGAAACTGCTAAAAGCCTCAAGATAAGTGTGAGTGCCGAGGATGGCTCTTCCGTAGGAAGACGGAGGCGGATCCTCGGTAGTGTATTGAAGTGGTGAGTAGTGGACTCGTGTGCGCAAAACCATTTCAAGTTGAAGTATCGTAGGATAGTCTAGCCAAGAGTCAAAGCTGGCTTGCTGCAATAACTCCACCAACCCTTCTTGATAATATGCATGTATGTAGGATCTGATGTAAGTCTTGCTGAGTACCTTTGTACTCATGTTGCTATAATTTACATTTTTACAGAAGACGCTGCAACCCCTTCTGATGGGTTCTATGTAGACGTTGACATCAACGAGTAGGCTAAAGACCCAGGTGGTGACCCTGAGCTTGTGAAGGACCACATAGTATAGCTAGGCTTTCCAAGCCTCTTTTATTTTACTAGTTGTCTGTACTCAGACAATGTACTTCCGCTGCTGGTTTGTATGACTGTATGACTTGTATGTTGGGTCGTGAGACCCGTACCTTTGTGTATGTTATGTATGGCTCCCTGAGCCTTAAATAAAGTACTTGTGTCGTAGAGTCATGTTGTGATGCTTCGTTGTATTTGCACATATCGAGCATATTGTGTGTATGATTGAAATGCTTGGTATGTGTGGGGTCTGACTACCTAGTTGTTTATCTTTAGTAGCCTCTCTTACCGGGAAATGTCTCCTAGTGTTACCGCTGAGCCATGGTAGCTTGCTACTGCTCTGGAACACTTAGGCTGGCCGGCATGTGTCCTTCTTCGTTCCTATGTCTGTCCCTTCGGGGAAATGTCACGCTTTGAGTACCGGAGTCCTGTTAGCCCGCTACAGCCCGGTTTACCGGAGTCCTGCTAGCCCAGTGCTACAGCCCGGACCCACTTGCTGATGACCGACACGTTCGAAGCTGGGTCATGGATGCCTGTCCCTGTAAGTCTGTGCCACTTTGGGTTTACGACTAGTCATGTCAGCCCGGGCTCCTTATCATATGGATGCTAGCGACACTATCATATACGTGAGCCAAAAGGCGCAAACGGTCCCGGGCAAAGGTAAGGCGACACCCGTGGGGATACCGTGCGTGAGGCCGCGAAGTGATATGAGGTGTTACCAGCTAGATCGATGTGGCATCGAGTCGGGGTCCTGACAATATATCGGAGAGTTAGGAATTCTTTTTACTCCTCAGTCCCTTCGTCGCTCTGGTAAGGCATCCTGACGTAGAGTTTTGACTCTTCTCTTCTCAAATTTCACTAAATTTTTTTTAGGATCACACGGGTATCTTGGAATCGTTCCGATGGTTTTATGATGAGAACATTGTCTTGGTGCCTCCTGTCAGGGGTTTAGTGGAAGTGTCCCGGGGAGTTGATCTCTGAGGTGTTGTCGTCATAATTTTATCGTTGCAGTTCTGGAACACCTGAGTTTAGTACGCCGACATCGAAAATCTCTTTTATGCAGTTGTTGGTGAGATAACCCCGATAACCCAGTACTGAGGTGAGTACGGGAGTATTGCCATGAGTCGTATAACGGATGCTTTTCGAAGGTTGAGGTACACGATTTCCGAAGGTTTCTTGGTTATGTGTTGACGGATGGATACAGCTTGGATGTAGGTATTGTTAGTTTGGGTGAGATATATTGCTTCCCCTGTATCCCCAACACCAGATTGCATAACCAGAAAGTTTCGGGAGTTTATAGGTGGGAATTCAAGTAGCTCCTAGAATATCTTTCCGACAGATGCATGATATGGGATTGGGTAAATCTCTATCATATGTTTGTTTCCGGCTTATTCTGCAAGCCAAATACTTTGTTTTGTTTTATTTGTGGTATTCGAGTTGCTTCAAAGTCAAATGTTGAATCCATACCTTTCCTAAATGGTGTTCTCATATTGCTATGTGAATACTAATCCTTTTGATCATTGAGGTTGTCATGTTAATTCTTTTCCAACTGGTGCGCTTCTCTTCGAGATGATCCCATCATTCTCCCCATCCGCAAGATAAATTCAAAATTTTCTCAATGGTGTTTGTTTCATCCGTCCCAAGTTGCCTTTGTTTTCCCGCCCTCCCACCCTTTTTCTTCAAGGACACAGATTTCTTAATCAAGTATCCATTTATTCATGTGAAGTATCTTCATTCTTTTCTTTCAATGTTCTTATCCGGTGATTTCCCATGAAGATGCTCACGAGCTTCAAGTTCATCATCCTTCATTGTTGTTTCTTCTCCGGTGGATCCAATTCAAGATTTCGATATTCATCATATTCCTTTCCTCGTTTCTAATGCTTTCTCATACCGATGCACCTCTTAATCAATCACTTCCTATTCATTTGTTCTGGAGTGCTGAAGATATCTCACAAGACTTGTGTTTCCATTCTCAATCCGTTCAAGCTATTTGGAGATTGTTATCTCATTCCATCCATTTAATTCAACCGGTACAATCTCTCTTTAAAATCAATCGTTCAACGGTGTTTTCTTTTGAGTGGGCCCTAACCCACAGGTCTTTTCCCAGGATCTTACATGACTCTTCTATTTTCCCAGAGCTATCCTAAATTCTTCTCCAAGTTTGACGTAAGAATGAGTTATCATCAGTCAAATGCTTTTCTCCAAGATCTTTCAAATTCTTTTCATAGTTGGCTCAACCTCTTCGCTTTTGATTCTTCCGGTGTGCCTCAATAATTCTTGGTGGTGTTTCTCGTTGTCATTCTCATCATTTGAAGACAGAAGAAGAGTTTCTCTTTAATCTTGCTCTATTCTCTTCAAGATTCATGGTGCTAGCTTGATGCCATCCTCTCATAATTGTTTTTAATTGTGACAATTCTTTTTACCCATCCAAAGCATTTCTTGAGTTGTTTCCGTTTCTTTCCTCCGAAGGCCATCAGGTCATAATTCTTTATTCTCAGTGTGTAGCTATCATTCTCCAAATCTTACCGCTGCATCGTTCAAATATCCTCTAATCAGTTCATGATCTCTTCGTTCTCATGTATCTAAATCCCCTCAAGTATCTTCATTCGTTTTCAAACTCTTTCCGGTGAATTGTGCCCTCGCTACTCTCTTTTTCAATTCTTACGGTGGTTCTTTCAAGATCTCTCTTCCTTGTTCATCATATCAATCCATTTGTTGTTCCAATCCTACCGGTGGATCGTTGAAGACTTTTCTCAAGTTTGCGCTATATCTCTCTTAATTCTTTCTACGAGAATAAGTAGTATGCCAAATATGTTACTTGTCATCAATCTAAATTGGTGAAGGATAAGCATACAATAAATCTTATTCTTATTTCATCCAAGTGATTAATCCATTCCTTCAGAGTTTGTTCTTGATGAATAAATTCTAGTCCAAGCGTTTTCATCTTTTCTTTTCCCGGAGTTCAAATTTCCTCGGCCATCTCGTCTCGAAGCTCCATCTAAATCATCGCAAGGCTTCATCTTGTGTTTTCAACTTCTCTTTCTTTCTATCACCCTTTTGTTTACCGGAGTTCTTCATGGAGGTTCTACATGATGGTTCATCAAGGATTTAATTCCCTTCTCAAAGTTTTCATCGAGATTCTTTCCTAAGGAGCTCAAGCTTTCTTCATATGGTAATCCGGAGTGCAATTCTTTCTACCTTATCTTTTGAGATGGTGTTATATCATTCTTGACAATTTCCTTCTTGTTTCATGATTCATATTGTTATCAAGAATGAGGTATTTTAAATCCATCAGTCTCTTCATTGGAGTTATCTTGGGTTATATTTCACCTAAAGCCTTTCCTAAGGAATGTTACTATTTGTGGTGCTTATCAATGATCCAAGTTATATCTCTATCATCTTGGTGAAGCAGTTTTCATCTCTTCATTGATCTCAAGCAAGCAATTGATTTTGATAGTGGCAGAATTTCACCTCAAGTTTTGAGATGTTTACATAAGCCCACAACAAGCTTATTCTTTTCGTTGTTGGTTTTGCAACAACTTCGTTTTAACCTTCCTGGAAGGGTGCTTTCCAAGCTCATTTGTGGCAGAAGTTGGCATTTTCTTCTCCATTCTTTTATCCCAATGATCTATCTTCTATTCTTTCTTTCGGAGGCATGGTGATGTTGCTCTCTTCACTCATCATCTCGAATTGTCAGGATCGTGTTCCTTTTTCTTGCTTATCCATTTAACCGGAGTGTTTTCAACTTTGCTCATCTTCGTTGTTTTCTTCATTTCATTTTGCTCGACCTCTCAAGGTTCATGGTTTTCACTCGTTCGTCAAAGAAGCAACTTTGTTTTACCTGTCCTCTTCCGTTTTCCCTCCGGTGCCAGCCTAGATCTCGGGACGAGATCCTCTCGTATTGGTGGAGTGTTGTAACGCCCCGGATCCGATGCGCCAGGTGTCCGCCAGTTATTTGCCGTCGTTGCCATGTCATTTTCTTGCGTGTTACACTTTGCCATGTCATCATCTGCATTTCATATCATGTCATCATGTGCATCGCATTGGCATACATGTTCATCTCATGCATCCGAGCATTTTCTCTGTTGTCTGTTTTGCAATCCGGCACTCCTATGTCCCCCGGCGTCCCCTTCTTGTCTCCTTTCGTGTGCGGGTGTTAAACATTCTCGGAATGGACCGAGGTTTGCCAAGCGGCCTTGGTATAGCACCGGTAGACCGCCTGTCAAGTTTCGTGCCATTTGGAGGTCGTTTGATACTACAACGCTTAACCGGGTAACCGTAAAGGCCTCTTTTGTGTGCAGCCCAACACCCCTTCCAAAGTGGCCCAAAACCCACCAAACTCCCCTCCATGCTCTCGGTCGTTCGATCATGATCGCGTGGCCGAAAACCGCTCCTCATTTGGACTCTCCTAGCTCCCTCTACCTATAAATAAGTCCTCCCCTCCATTTTTCGCAGATGAATCCCCAAACCCTAGATCAAATCACCCCCGCCGCACCGGTCATGTCTGCCGCTTCCGGACGTTTCGCCGCCGCCGCC